>NC_133976.1:32745677-33069844 GCF_047716275.1 Strix uralensis | reverse complement strand
ACAAATACAGGCTGGGCGATGAGTGGATTGAGAGCAGCCCTGCAGAGAAGGACCTGGGAGTAGTAGGGGGTAGAAAACTGGCTATGAGCCAGCAATGTGCACTCGCAGCCCAGAAAGCCAAACGTATCCTGGGCACCATCAAGAGAATCATGGCCAGCAGTTCGAGAGAGGTGTTTCTCTCCTTCTACTCTGCTCTCACAAGACAATAAAACTCTACCTGGAGTACAGCATTCAGCTCTAGGGCCCCCAACATAAGGACATGGCCCTGCTTGAGCAGGCCCAGAGGAGGGCCACAAAGATGATCAGGGGGCTGGAGCACCTCCCTCATGAGGACAGGATGAGAGAGTTGCAGTTGGTCAGCCTGGAGAAGAGAAGGCTCCAGGGAGACCTTATAGCAGCCATCCAATACTTGAAGGGGGCTACAGGAAAGATGGGGAGGGACTCTTTATCAGGAGTGTGGTGATAGGATGAGGGGCAACAGTTTTAAACTGAAAGAGGGTAGATTCAGATTAGATATAAAGAAGAAATTCTTTATGGTGAAGGTGATGAGACACTGGAACAGGTTGCCCAGAGAGGTTGTGGATGCCCCCTCCCTGGCAGTGTTCAAGGCCAGGTTGGACGGGGCTTTGAGCAACCTGGTCTAGTGGAAGGTGTCCCTGCCCATGGCAGGGGGGTTGGAACTAGATGATCTTTAAGGTCCCTTCCAACCCAAACCATTTTATAATATGACACAGGGTATCTGGGGCTGTCGCCCTTCACCTCTTCCTGTCACCTTCACCCACCACCACCCTGACAGCCCACAGGCATCTGGTTCAGCTTTCAGGTTCTCAAGCACAGAATATGCTCACCTGAGGGTAAAACCCTAATAAATGCCAAACTTTTTCAGATGAAAGTGTCAAAGAGGCTCTATGGCCCCTATTCTGGGCACGTTGATCTCAAATCCCTCCAGGAACTTAAGTCATTTGTGTGGCATTTTCACACTTAGAATAAATAACTCAAGAAAGAAATCTGATTTCTCCCCTTGACACCCTTTCAAAGACCATAACAATTATTTGGAAAAGTTGCATACCATAGATAATGACATATATAAAGTAAAAGGCAGCACTATTTATGTCTGCTAGGCTTGGCTGACAATTCCAGCTGCCAATGCCATAGGACTGTAAAATCCATTTTCTTCACAAGGTTACCCATGAGGTGGTCATCTGAAATGTTCACAACTCGCTGTAGTCAACCACGTGCAGCTAACATTTGTTAAACATCTGATAAAGCACTGAAACAAATTACCTTCTTTATTTAGCAACACGCCTTGAGAACAGATTTTCTCCTGATTTAATGGGATAGTTCTGTCCATTATCCCATTAGCTACGCACTGGTAGAAACACCTCAGGCATCACATTACCAAACAACTGACTGTAGCTATTAAAGAGTCTGAACAACATTGGTTCCTTCTGCTCTTGATAATTGAAAAATGGTCTCATAAAATATCACCCATTAGATCAGATCAGCAAATGAGTGAAAAGCAAGCAATAATAAGAAATCCCACTACCTATCAACTTTTCACCAAAGCTCATTTTCTGTGTATCTGCCAACATTTTTGAAACAGTTACACCATGCAACTTATTTCCTCACAGCAAAAGCTTTCATATTGATCTTTCACAACAAACCGCAGAAGTGCTGGCAGGGCATCCTGCTGCAAGAAGACATAAACAGCTATGCATGGACAAGGAAAAATTCAACCTTTTGACTCCAGATGCTTCCTATATCTAGCATGGAAGAATAATTATTTATTTGCATTTCATTTAGAAAGTCTTAATGTTACCCTTTCTCCTTCTCTTTTTATTTTAGTCTAATAAATGTTGAAACACTGAAACATTTAGTAGAATATCTGGCCTAACCCTGAACATTTTTAAATGCCTGCCTCAATACAAAAAATTATATACAAAGCTGTTGTGTATTAGTATGGTGAAAATGGTGTTCCATTCAGAGCTGTATGAGTACTTACACTAGATTGGATCTATGGTTTCACAAGGAACTGAAATCTGTAAGTTTTCAGTAGAAATTTAAATATAAGTATGATTTTATGCAGCCAGAATTTTTCAACAAATAAAAATCAAGCGTCAATTATGGTGGCATTTTGAGAAATGACTTCATGTTTAATAAAGGCTGGTCTGTGACTATTCTTCCTTCCTCCAAAACCACTCTATTTTGTCTTGAAAATCAAGGCACTATAAAAGAACAGTAAAATAAACAGGAAGTGTTGAGCAAATCCATAATACTATATAGCTGGTCAGTCTGTAGAAAATACAATGTGGTAAGTAAAATAGTAATGACAGGAGAAAATAGATTTTTTCAGCACAGGGCTGCTCTTACAAAAAAAAACGGATGCAAAAGCTTTTTGTGTATCTTGGGGAGATAAGAGTTATGTTGCAAGTTCAGTTCTGCTCACCAACTTGGTTTCTACTAGAGATGCACGTATCTGCTGGCTAAGAGCATGAGCTTATTTTTTCAAGAAAATACATTAATTCAGTTTCACACACTGCTCTAGGCTCCCAACATTAAGAGCAATGCCAGCATTCAAACACTCTTGGCTTATGTTTCTAGTCCTTAACAGCCACAAAATGCAAGAAGCCAGCAGCAGCACTCTGCATTTGTCTTCCAATCCACTTGTTTCGTGTCTTTGTTCGAAACCCCGTTCAACTGGCAAGTTCACACCACGCTTCTAAGCCTTCCCTAAACCCAAGGCTGGAGTGATGTATTGTAAACAAACGCAGCAGCTACCGGTACATGCTGTCGTTCAGAGAGTTGTATCAGAGCTGCAATGTGAAATGCCATTTTGACGGCACCCTAAGGAGTCCATCTCAGTAACTGTTTGAAACTGCTCCTTTGAGACGTCTTAGAGGGCTAATTACGGTTACACATGTAGGCTAGACAGCAACCTACTCTTCCAACTAAGTTATTGATATTTTTGTTTAAATTATAGTCATTTTATGGGAAAAAAACCTGCATACAACACAGGAATAAACTTTAAAACTTCCATGCTAGCATACTACATCACTGGGAAAGAGCTATATTGGTCCTGGAGAGAACAACAGATGATCTACCCCTGATCATACAGCAGAAAGTACTTTCTCTAATGCCTAAGAAATTTCACAGCACTGCTTACCAGCGCAGCTTCTCTGCAGTGTCCCAGAGTGACAACAGTAATGCACCCTACACGGGGCAAAATCAATTTCAGTAAACCTGTGAATTTCCATAAAGTTATTTGCCTTCTTTCTCAAGTTAATGAAAAGAAATATAAAATGCCTCTCTTGCTTGCTATCTCAGAGTCTACACCTTTGCCTTGCTTAAATCAGCTTAATCCCAAAACCAATACATTTATTAGGTGTTGGAAAAATCCATCATGCGTCTTCATGACTGAGAAATGTTCAAGCAGTTCAGTGTACAAGAATCATGTTTATACACAGCAAAAGAGGAAAATTACAATGTACTTAGTGTAAAAAACATCAAATCCTTGATTAATCGGATAATATAACAGACTAATCCACTGGTGTGTTGTTGGTTTTTTTTTTTTTTTCTCACCTCAATAATCTTGTCATGAATTTGCAGGCCTTCTGCTTTGTCTGCAGGTCCATTTTCCAAAATCTTTGACACATAAATTCCCTCAGCAGATTCCTCCTGATTGTTCTGTACCAGGCAATAGGGAAGTTGCAAAAAGGGCCACATTAGTACAAGAAATTAGATGGTACTAAAATCAGCAGCAATGAAAAATGCAAATCCACCTGAAATATGCAGCTCGCTTTTCTAGCTAAGAATTAAGCTCCTTGAGATTTCTTTTTTTTTAAACTTGCTTAACACAAACTAGTCATTAATCAAAAGGACAGAATTAATGAACTATTCCAGCATTTTTTGTAAGATTATCCATTTACTTCTGGTTATTTTAGTCTAAATGAGACACGGGGTGCAATGGTAATCAAATTATCAGCTAAAATATTTAAAGCAGGCCTCAAACTTCACAGCAGACAGTGACTAGTACATAAATGCACAGAAGAAGATATTCATAAAAATGGATGCACAAGTGTTTCTCTCAGGAAGGAAAGGGCTCCTGCAGTGCTTGTAAATTTTTTTCCTGCATTTGAAAATAAAGCTTCAAGGAACAAAGTGACTTTAGTTAGCTGGCATGTAACAATGATAGGATTTGGTTGGAACTGGTTAACCTCATAAATCCTATTCACATGGGAGACTGAGAACTTGCTCAACTGTGAAATCCATTCAGATCAGCTGTGGACAAAAAGAGAACACACTCCCAGTTGATCTCCACAACATTTCTAAGTACAACTCACATGGAGGTCAAATTTAAAACAGATACGTTATCTACCACAGCTGAAATGATATACCTGATGTTGTTGCACATGCTAAAACATTACTTTACTTCATTGCATGATAGTTTAAAATAGTTTTAAATCATTATTAATAAAGAAATAATGCCACGCAGACACAGCCTACTTAAAGTATTTTTAAGTATTCATACAAATAATAACTTAGCAATAAATGAAGTAATCTTTTTCCAGATGATTTATGCTTTGGATAGCAGTTTATAGGATGCTTATTTTTCTTCTGTGACTAGTGAATCCCTGACAAATAGTATGATTTATATGTGTATAGGTTTCTAGGTCCTATACACTCATGAGGAAAATTTTTTATAATTTTTTCTATTAAGAAAATGATAAAGCCATAACAAAAAATGGAGCCACTGTAAAACATGCTTTACAGTATATGGCAACTGGCCCATGGAGACTCAGTCCAGGTAGATTTCAGGTTAACAAATACTTGCTCAACATGATGTCAGTCAGACTATGATTTCATAAACTCCTTTTTTTTTCCCTTTGTCACAGAGACTCATAAGTGTCAGGTAAGAAGCAAAAGGGAAACTTATTAACAGTTCCAGCAATGTTTTGAAATGGTGAACAAACAGACCTCCACTGAGTTCCCATCTAAGCAGCGAGAAATGAGAGTCTGATACAATAGCCATTAATGAAAATGCAGGAGGAACATGGTTTGGTTTTTCCTTAAGAAAACAAAAGGCTAGATTACAGTACCTTTGCCCACATAAAATTATTTTTTTTTTTGCATAGGAAATGTCACTGGCTTTTTCAAGAGTAATGTATGACCTGGTAAGTAGAAGGATGTCAGTCTGGCTTGTGGTCCCCATGGGTAGCACGTGCTGGTATCCACTAGTCCTGATGCAAAAATGCAGCACGCGGCACACGGAGCCCCAGCACCTCATCACACAGCCCCCAGGCTGCGCGGCAGGGGATGATCAGTTTACTCAACCTTTAGCTGAGTCTGTAGGTGACCGCAGGAGCCCCAAGCCGTGCCCGCAGCACATCGCTCCATCCAGCCCAGCTTTGCTGTGGTGTCCTTGGGATGGCGGAGGACATAGCCTCCACAGCCTGATCTGCAGGACAGTCCTCCCAGCCAGCCAAAGCTGGGGCCCAGGACAAAAGGATCAAAGCAGCCTTGCTTCATTAGAATAATAAATCACCTCCCAGAAACACACACTTAGTGAAATGAGTCCTTTCCTAACAAAATAAAAGACAAGCTTGTGGTGAGTTGGTCCTTTCCTCTCCTCCTTCCTCCAGATAGAAGGTGAACAGTGGGCAAGCCTATTATGGACAGAAATGAAACACAGCCAACGGAAAGTTATGTATGTATGTTCCCCGTCACCAAGAGTCATCTGCTTTCCAGTGGGAAAAACCTGCGTTTTACTTATAAACACAAATAACATGCGGTGAAGGAACATATTCCCATGTAGGTGACCAATATAATGGCACCACTGTTCTGCTCTTCTGCTGCAAGAGACAACGCTTCACCCAAGGGCACTTTTTCCCTGAACAACCTGAATGCACAGATCACCTTCATGAACTCTTGTTGTCTTGTTACCGAACAATTCCTGTTCCAGTATTTAAGTTTTTGAGCAGAGTTTTTCATTTTGATTATCTGACTCGACTCAATCCTTTTTTCCTGTTATATCCTTTGGCTCCAGATATGTGGAGTGAGATCTTATACTGGTATCTGGGAACTGCCAATCAAACATCTGTGGTATTCACATTTATCACAATGAGAACAAAACAAAACAGGATTTCCAAATTAAACTTCAAAGACTCAGAAACCCCTGAGACCCAGCTCTGCCTCACAGCTCCACCAACTTGTCTGTCTTTAACTATCAGTGTTAATGGAAGACCATGACCATTTCCTTCTCTCCGGCCAGCAGTTCTCTCCATGAACTGTGGTATGAACCTTCATATATTTATCATTTACTCCTTAAACTTCCAGAATATTAATTCAAAAAGACTAATAGTTTGTAATACAAAAAACTGTTTCATTATGCACTGTCAGCATGTGAGTACTTCAGAGAAGCTCAACTGCCATCCCAAGAAAGCTGAACACCATGCCCCTTTTTCTCTGCAGTTTTCCTACAGGTGTAAATAACAGAAGTCACACTGCAATCCAAACTAAAGATTGTCTGGAGTTTGTTACTGGTATACTCTAATTATGGATATAATCAAAGCACATATATTTTATCTTAGAGCCACTTGTTGTCTCATCCTGACACTAGAAAATCCAAGAAACTCTTGCTTTGATAACTGCTGGTCTTCATATTTACAGAACAGTAATTCTGCAGTACAGAAGTGAACTTCTTAGGCTACTGGGAACAGACTCTTTGGCACCGCTAAATACAGCTTGAGAGCAGAAGATTGCCAAACTAATGTACAGGGTCCCATTCCCCTCCTCAATAATAGTAGGAGGTTACAATTCTCCCACTTAACAAGAACCTGATCAGTGCATAATTATTACCAAGCCTTTTTATCAACTATTAATTTTCCAGTTTAACAGGTTTATTTACCCTTCATATGTAATGACAGTCCTGATTAATGCTTTTGGGAGGATGAAGTAAAAAAAAAAAAAAAAAGCATATTCTTATGCATATTCTAAGGTGGGTTAGTGATCTTTATGCATATTCCTTTGAATATGCATTCATTTCAATGAACTTTCTAAAGCTAGACTGATGAGACTAGATTGATTTAAGATACAAGATTAATGAAAACTGCTTCAGTTCACAAAGAAAGAAAAATTGAAAGCAGGCATGTGAGAGCAGGACATGTACTTAAACTATCTGAGCTACAGAAGCAAATTTTCGTCTCTCCTTTAAACGAAAAAAAAAAAAAAGCAAGCCATTTCCAAAAATTCCAATGGCTTAATTCTGCAACAGTGACTCTCATAAGTAGTCCCAGAGATTTCCATTGAACAGTCTGCATGAATACATATTACTTATATGGGAACTGAGTGCAGACCAGCCTAAAGTTTTAGAGCAGAAACAATGGGAACACCCTTCCTGAAAACGAGAAGAATCCAATTCTCACAAGATTATGCCTTCAAAACAGTGACTCCAATTACACCTAACAATATACAGTTCTTCTATCTGTGGAGCTGATTCCATACCTACTGTCATCGGAAGTAACTCTTTTATTACTAACAGTGTATATGGTAACAGAAAGTATGAGCACAATAACCTACAGTTACTTTTCTCGTTACCTGATCGGGTCGTCCTCCAATAATATTGAATCCCAAAGTATCATTTTCTCGGTGTAGCATGATCGTTAATGGTTTGGGTTCTCCTCCCTAAGAAGCAAGAGATGAAATATTGTTAAAGAATGCAGTCTCATAAAGAAGATCTTAAGTGAAAGCACTAATGTACAAAAGATTTTTTGCTGGAGCATAAGTAAGATAAGGCTTAAAGGAAAATCAGGCTAGAAGATAACAAAAGACTTTGCACAGGAAAAAAAAACAAAGGAAAAGTCATGCACCACTGAAAAGTAACAGGTAACACCTGATTATCTTCAGTGCTGAACAAAAGAAAGTGCAGGCTTTTGGCAGAATGCTCAGCACCACTGAAAAAAGTCAGAGATCCAAATGTCTGGAAGACTCTAAAAACATAAAATCCCTATGCGTGTCAACGTTTTAGGCATTAAACATATAGGTTAAAACACACACCATTATAATTTTCAGACCCTAAAGTCATATCAGTACACATTTCATAGCAACTTTCAGGGAAGATACACACAGAAGAAGAAACCCTACTCTTCATCCCAACCTTTCACTTCTCTCCCAAAGAGAAAGAATCCAAAACCATGTCTGTAAAAAAGTAGCTTTTTCTAAACAAGGTTTAAAATATAAAGAAAACATTCAAAAAGCAGTGATGGAGTCAAAGTTAAAAAAGAAAAAGAAACTGTTTCCTTCAGTGGAATAGCTAAATAATTAAAAAAAAAAAAAAAAGGGGGGGGGGGGGAAGTCTGCAGGCTTTAGCACAGCAAGTTAGTTTATTTTACCTTGTTCACATATGATAATAGTTACTTTTCAGGAGCCATATTACCCACAAAAAAATTTGTATTCATCCAGCACTGTTAGGTGTTTGTGTTTGCCAGTCTCTACAAATTAGTTAACATAAATTTGACACCTAAATAAGGTATACCTTTCTAAACATTCAAAATATAACACTTAACGGTGAAGGGCGTATTTTATTAAGTGTGACAGTGAAATGTTTTATTGCCGCATGATACATTTGATTTTAATGAAGTACATTTTTACTTCATTGATAGTTTTTCTTCCAAATGCCTGTTTTATTCATTACCCTGGTCTCATCTGCAAGAGATTCAGTACATACAGCAACACCTACTGGCAGTGCTCAGAAATGGCAGATGCTCCGCTGCTGCCCAGGAGTGATTCCTCCACGCCTATCCCCACACCTCCTGCCAACTCCTTCCTGAAAATCCAAATCTCTTTCCCCCGTTCTACAGCCACTGCTTTTCTCGCACACCCCACACTCCTTCACAGTCACTGCTGCCCCCCTTTATATAACCTTATCCCCTGCCAAGAGATGAAGCAGATGTATGAGCACACCTCCTAGAGCCAGCAATCTCAACCTCATGAATTAGCTAACCAAATTAAAAAAAAAGGAGAGAAAAAGATTAAATATTCAAGTCTCCAAACACAGCCTCTCAGTGCCACGAAGACCCATGTTTTTAGGCACGCAGGTGTCCTGTGAACGACGTCCCCTTTTCCGTTTCCCATGCAGCAGCCAGATGCCCAGCACACCACGCTGCTTCAGGAGTGACTTTGGCTGCTCAGACCTCTTGCACTTGGGATTTTGCTTCCCAAGGGTCCGTGAGCATTTGGGTAAAATTCTTTGCATTAAAACACACCTCACCACGGCTGCAACCAGCAGTGCCAGAGTCTGCACAGCGATCTTCCAGCCAGGAGCTAATGCTCAAAAAAAAATCAACTCCCTCACAGGGTGTTAAGCCAGCTCACCAGTACTCTCGAGTGTTTTTTTTCGCCTAAAGGAAACGAGTCGCTCTCTGAGCAATGTCATCAGAGCCGAGAAGAGAGCGAAGCACTGCACCGGTCTCTGCTATCAACAGCGTCAACTGTTACTCCATTCTACCAAACGAGAGAGACTTTGCTTTCCTTTCACCATCCTTTCCAAAGTTTACAGTAATTTTATGTTCCAGTTTTTTAAGACAACTTCTCGGCTGCTCAATAAAAGTTCCAAGTCAGCTCCGTGCTCCTGAGCTGTCCCAGCTGGAGCAAACTGAGCGGCAGCAGCTGCCGGGTCCCTGCGGGGCGGAGGGAGGCCTGACGGGGACACCCTGCCCGGCAGAACCGGGACCCGTCTGCCGGCCGCAGCCGGAGAGCGAAACCCCCTCCCCGCCCGCCCGCTTCCCGTCCCCTCCGGCCAGGCGGGCGACGAGCCGCGCCCGGCCACCGCCGCTGCCAGGCACCGCCGGTCCCGCCGCCGCCCGGGTCTTCGGCCACCGAAGGGCGCCGAAACAGGGACCGACATGAATCGTGTCCCCGGCGGGGGCTGGTGGCTCCATCTCCCCGGGGGCGGCGAGGGATGGGCAGAAGCGGCGCGCACCGCCCGGGGGATGCGCCGGCGCGGGGGGGTGGGGGGGTGTCGGGCCGGGTCCCGGCGCGGAGCTGGGGGTGACTGCCGGTCCCCCGGGGACACGGCTCGCACCGCCACCTCGGCCGGTCGCTTACAAGCCGGGCACGGCGAAAGCAGGTCCGGGGAGAGCATCGCCGGCGGGGAGCGGGCCGGGTCGTGCTGCCCCGCCGGTCCGGCGGCTGCACTCACCGTGCCGGGCTGGCTGCCCGCCAGGTCCCGGGCGATGCTGCTGATGTGGCTCATGTACTGGCCGAACTTCGCCTGGTACCGCCGCGCCGTCAGCTGCACCTCGCTCTGCAGCGCCGAGAGCTGCGCCAGCAGCGACTTCTCCCTCCGGCTCCAGCGCAGGGCCTCCCGCTTCAGCTCGGGACCCGGCTCCGGGCCGCCGCCGCTCCGCAGCGCCCGTGGGCAGCGCTGCCCGGGCCGCAGGGGCGCCGCCGCCGCCGGCCGCCGCGGCTGCCCCGCGGAGCCGCCCCCCGAGCGGCCGGGGGGGGGGCGGCCCCGCGGCTCCGGCTCGGCGGCGGGGCCGGGCGGCGGCGGCCCGTAGCGGCACGCCGCGAGGTGGGCGGGCAGCTCCCGCAGCCGCACGGTGCGGCCGCAGCCCCGCGGGCTGTAGTCGCACTTGACCTCCAGCTTCTGGACGAGGCTGCGGAGGGGCAGGACGGGGCGCAGCTCGGCGGCCGCCAGCGGCCGGCAGCGCAGGGGGCAGCGCCGCCGCCGCGCCGCCCAGGGCAGCAGGCAGCCGGCGCAGAAGACGTGCCCGCACGGCGTGGACAGCGGCTCCTCCAGCACCCGCCCGCACAGCTTGCACTGCAGCTCCGCCGCCACCGGCGCCGCGAAGCGCGACGGGTCGAAGCCCATGGCGCGCCCGGGGACCGCCAAACTTTCGGCGCCGCGGCCCCGGCCCGGCCCCGCCGGCGCTGGAGCCGCTCCCGGCGGGCGGGCGGCGGCGGCGAGGGGCGGGCGGAGGAGCGGGGCCGCGCCGGGGGAGGCGGGCGGCAGCGCCGAGCTGGAGTTCCCGGCGGCTCCCCCCGCCACCCCCCCCGCTCGCATGAACTCCCTCTCCCCGGCGCGGCCGCCCCACGCCCAGCCCCGGCACCACCTCCGCCCTCCCGGGGCATCCGCGCTCCGCGGCCGGGCGAGACGCGGGGATCCGCCGCTGCCCCCCCGCTCCCCGTGCGGGTCCTGTCCCGGCGGCCGAGCTGTGCCCCCGGCAGGTCGCTGGCGGCTGGGCTGTGGCCGGGGCGGGGGGAAGCTGACAGCCCGCAAAGCGGCGAGCCGCTGCGGCTCCTTCCCTGCTGCACACAGGTACCGGGCAGTGACGGGGGCGTGGGAGCGCGCCTGTTTCGGTTCCCTCTGAAAGGCTGGCTCCGCTCCGGCACTCCCGGCTTGGGATACCCGTCAGGGCACAGAAAGCTGAAGTCCCCGGTACTAATGCTCCCTTTGTTGCCACACCAAAAAAAAAATACAGTCGGGATAACAAAATCTCTTGTTGAGCTCCCTTAAACGCCAACATATGTACAAACAACACTTTCATTTTAAGAAAAGCTAAAACACAGCAAAATCTGGAAATGCATAGTTAGGATCAATAGCCAGCCTGGATTCTACTCCTTCATCGCTGCACAACCCACAACATACACTGAAACATGAAACCCCGAACACATTCCCCACATAACTTTACTATTGAAAACACAGGGCCAGATTGCTGCCCCCCAGCCCTGTGAAAAACCTCCCAGAGGAGAGCGGGATGGAGCCCTCTGAGGGGTTTCTTCAGTGGGCTCCTTCACGTGTGGGTCAGACACCATCGCTTTTTGGAGAGGACGGCAGGTTTGGCTTGTCCAGGCCCAGATCACAGGATATTTTCTGGACTCCTGAGGCAGAGACAGGGTGTGTCCTCACCAGTTCTGCAATTCCTGCCTCAAACTCTGAATCCCAAAAGCATCCCTCTGTGAAAGCCATCAGTGCTTTTGAGACCCACTAATGAATGGTTCTTTTGCACGACTAAGAAGACAGCATGAGGGCAATGCAGCAGAGGCAAACACTCACCACGTTTTGCAAGAAGGAAAACTCTGCGTGTACCTGCCCCTAGAACTGTACCTGGGATCACAGATCTCAGATATGTCTACCCATAATTTGCTTAGCAGAAGTTTCTCTGCAATTTTAAACAATAAGAATTGGCAATGCCTCACAGAACAGCTACAGACCCAAATATTACTGAGAGGCACCAGCAACCTACCATTTCTGACTTGCCACACAGAAACCCATAGTTTCAGTTGGATTACCATGGCCATCAAATAAATAAACAAATGAAGTCTCTCAGCTTGGAGAAAATGCACTATAATACGTTATACAATATTTCATTGCAGATCAAAATCACATTTTCTCACACAAAAAGGGAAATCAGATACCTCGAGTAACTGATTATGCTATTCATACTGGTTTTAGATCATCTAGGATATCCATTGATTTTAGTTGCTCTGCTCATAGGGTCAGAATCAGTGTCATTCTGAATGTTATAGAAAATGATTTAAAAATAGTATTCGCCTCAGCCATCTTTGAATTTAACTATTCATTTGCCCTCATTATTTGTTTATACCATCTCTTCTGTCCCAGTGTCCCGATGTAACTTCTTTACCTCCTTATATATGGCTCAGAAACTCAGGTCTGAAAACAGGCAGTAACATCTGCGCTCATAAATTAAACTGGGCAAAGAACAGGCCCCGACACTGGCACAGGATCTGTTAAACTGGTATTGCTTCTGTTAATCCGTTGGCGTGACGCTTGGAATGGTTTTGGCCGAGGCCTGTGAGCAGCCTCCCAAACCACACTCGGGCACAACACAAGGGTTGCAGGGGCCGTCCGATGAGATAATTCGGGGGTGGCCACTCTGCTTCGGGGGTGACAGCTTAGGGATGAGGCTGTGATTCCTTCTGGAGTCCCTGGCACATTTTATTCACCAGTACAAATGCAGCCAAAGGGATGATCTAGACAGCTTTGAGCCTCAGAGCCTTTATGCTTCTTTTAAATTAGGTGATGAATTAAATGAAGGCTTAGAAATCCCATGGTAGGCATACTTTTAAAAAAACCCTATCTTTTCTGGCCCACTTTGGGCATTGGTGAAATGTCAGTGCACCAGCAAAATGATTTCAGGTGGTTGTGTCCGTTCTCTGTTCATGCTGGAGTAAGAAACTATCTTTCTTTGCCAAGATGTCGGCATGGATGGCAGCACAGGCAACTGGGCTTATATCAGAAGTAATTTTCCAGTGCAGGAACCTGTAACACAGACAAATGTACAAAACTCACATAAAGGTAACAGCTGTCTGCATACCAGACCTCCACAGAAATGGGTACACACAGAGAAACACATGGAAACATTACCGATATGCTTACATGAGATTGTTCCTACAATTAGTCCTATTAGTTCTGACATAATCAGGAAATGAAAAACACAGTCCTCATACTTTTCTAAGCTGTGCTTAAAGAGACAACATAATTATAACTTTGTTTGCTCATCTGAAGTCTCGGCACCTACAGCTCCAGGTTTCATACAGCCACTCCAGTCATGGCTTCACTGCAATGGTCAAAGAGAGAAATGCAGATTTAGTAAGATGGGGAGAGGCTGAGGAGCACAGGAACAGCAGTGCCCTCAGGAACACTGCCCACGGTTGCAATAGCTCAGTACAGCTCCAGCACTCGCACATGGACTGCACCCAGTCATGGTTGAAATAAATGTGGTGTGGTGGCTTGTCTCCAAGGACAGTCCATGTCTTCAACAGCTTCCACCATATTCCCTTTTGCTTTACTTGGTAAAGCAGAAAAAGTAATTTGAAATAGGAAAGCACTTGCTTTCTTAGACACACGTTCCTAGACACACACTCACACACACACAAGCACGCTTTGAGGAAGGATTTGGTGGGGGTAACT
Organism: Strix uralensis; assembly: GCF_047716275.1. Classification (NCBI taxonomy): domain Eukaryota; kingdom Metazoa; phylum Chordata; class Aves; order Strigiformes; family Strigidae; genus Strix; species Strix uralensis. The sequence goes on along the minus strand of NC_133976.1, from coordinate 33,055,914 downwards.
GATGCTGAGGGCGTTCTTTATCAGCATGGAAAGCCTGCTGCTCCCGGACATCAGAGGTGGGAGGAAGAGCTGTTTCAAGTATAAAATCGAGGGTTATTTCTGCCCATACCTCTTGTCTTACCCTAAGAGAATCTGCAGTTTAAATTGTGAACTATACAGCTGTTCCCAAATCTTCTGATGAAAGAATCCCAACATGAGAATTACTGCTCTGAAATCCTGAAGGTAACTGGAAGTCTCCTGCCTCCGTTGAAGTCAACACAGAAAATCTGATAAACTTTCAACTCACATATGTGGGAATCATAGAATCACAGAATGGTTTGGGTTGGAAGGGACCTTAAAGATCATCTAGTTCCAACCCCTCTGCCATGGGCAGGGACACCTTGCACTAGACCAGGTTGCTCAAAGCCCCGTCCAACCTGGCCTTGGGAGGGGAAATCCACAACCTCTCTGGGCAATCTGTTCCTGTGCCTCATCACCCTCACAGTAAAGAATTTCTTCTTAATATCTCATCTAATTCTAATTTTTTTATTCCCCCCCACTCCCATTTTCATAATAATTTTGCCCTATTATTCATATGTAGAATTTCAAAGGAAGGTTCTTTTCCTAGTCACACTAGTAAAACCCTGTAACTAATTTAGAGCCAGGAGGACTCAGCATTTTCACTCTGAGAGCAGGATTTAGGTCTGAGGGTTTGCTATTTAAACCTGTTATCACCAGAAGTCTGGAAAGAACGAATGCCATTGCACTTTGGCAAAGAAAAGATTATAAACATAAAGTTAGCCCATATAATTAATGTTTCGTTGTAGACAATCACATCAGAAGTTTTTCCCCCTTTATTTTCAAGTCAGCAAGCAATTTTTCTGCACCACAGTTTATCATTGCAGCCCTTTATGAGAGTTTGATGAAGTGTCCCTAAGATGGAGAAGTAAAAAAAGTCTGAAAGCTCACACTTTGCTGAAGCTTGAACAAGTATTTGCATTCATCAGTTAAGGAAAGAAACTTCCAAAAAAACTGCAGACATTCAGTGAACATGAACAGAAAACATTTGTGATCTATTTTGCTCATCAGCACAAAGACACCATATGGTCTCTGTTTAAGTACGCTTGATATCAAATGTGTCAACAATCAACTTCGTCCACTAGAAAAATTAGACCAAGTCTTAAAAAGCAGTAAGTGGGAGATCTGGATTTTGGACCTGCCTCTTTTAGCCACCCAGTGGCCTTAAACAAGTCCTATAACTACTTTTCACTTTTCACTTCACTTACTGCTAATGCTACCCAGCAGAATTCACAGCACTGGATTGAAGTCCCTATACAGTGCCCGTCACTAACAAAGCCTCGGTGTTAAGGCACCAGTCCTTAGGGCGGTCAAAAGAGAATTCTGAACATTCCAACACAAGAGGTGGGCAAAGGCACCTCCCAGTATGTGCTGTGCAGCCTGACCAGGAGGTGTGCTCTGAGGTCACCCCCTGCAAACTGAGCCTTGCCAAGAGAGGAGGGAAAGGAGCAGTGAGATTGTGCATGATCTGAGGGTCGAGCTGCCCAGTGCTGTAAAAGCCAAATGCTCCTGAGCGTGCCTGTTAAGCCTTTTAGGAACGTAACTGTTGGAAATTAAGGATGCCATTGACTTCAAACACCTCCAGCAGCTGAACAGTTGTTTTTTCAGTAGTACATTTCTGCTCAGACTCGTGTGGTACAAAGTCTGTAGGTAGATATGAGTACTGAAAGGTGGCTTTTCCACATCTTCTTAACAGAATAATTTAACAATAAACAGTTGTGGGGGAGGAAAGTGCTGTTATCCCTGTTTTACAGGTGAGGAGGTAGATAACTAAAATTCTTTAGGTTCTGGGTCAAAATGGCTCACATGAACTCTAAGTGTGTGTCAGAAGAGGAAACTGGGACTGCCTTCTTCTTTCTATTTAGGAGGCTATTGACAAGGCAAGGCTGTATCCTAAACTGGAGGCCCAGGTCTGCATGATACACCTGGCCTTCACCATGAAGTTTCTGATGGTCAGGAAAGCCAGTAGTAAGAGCAGGCAGTAGCTCAAACAGGGAGAGCAGAAGGAAAGCCAAGAGCCGTGTTCTGATCCCAGGAGTGGTTGGAGAAGGGGAATTGAATGCAGGTGTGTGGACTGCAGGAGTGCGTGGGGATATGCATTTCTTTAAATCTCTAACTGCAGACTGCACTAGGAAAGGCAGAAGACTACACGCTTGACCCTTAGGACAAAACAGATCAATACACTTGTTCTAGGTTTGAGACAGTGCTTTTTCTTAATTCCTCTCTTTTCTTTTCTTGTTCAGTGTTAAAGAAAGCTACCTTTTGACATGACAAGAAAGAAGGAGCAAGAAGAGGTGAAACCTTGGCTGAGAGAAAGCAGGTCTGCCGGTGCGTTAACGTCTCACACTTTTCAGGCCTGTACCGTGTTCTGGCAGCCAGCTGGATCATCGCTCAGCTGCCCAGTAACAAGCTCCCTCCAGGCTGTGCTGGCTGCAGCACCCCTGCCCCATGCTGCCCGCGCCACCTTTCACACCACAGCCAGAACCATGGGTCCAGCTGCAGCCTAAGCAGAAAGCACTAACAGTGGCAATAAATGTAAAGGAACATGGGAGCCTTGCCTTGGGTGTTTCTGTCTCATTTCCCTTTCCCAACTTAACTGTTGCAACCCCCAGATGTCCCAGTTTCTAAATTTGTCTTTGTAGAGCCAATCCACAATGTACTCACCTGCTGCAGACACCTCCTCTTGGTGCAGAGCTGCTCCCTAAGGGTATGCAGATACCAAAAGCTTTCCGTCTATTTTAGCATCCATTAGCTCAAGGAAAAAAATCTGAGGAGGTGATTTTTCACGTTATGAAACCTCAACAGTTTCTATCACTGAGTAGAGACACCCACTGTTGCCAGGCTCAGATGAGACAAAAGAGCCCAAACTGGTTCAGAAAGGGAGCACCTTCTCACTCCTGGTGACGATCCCTCCACAGTAGGGTTAAGTCCTCTTGCCCCTGCAGTACCTGATCAACCAGCAAACACACAGTGGCAGTTCCTAGGGCTTCCTTTTCAAGCAGTAAAATGTCTTAAAGATGGAAAATCAGTCACCTTGCCCAATATCAGTAAAATCAGGTACATCATAAGATGCTGAGCTAGAAGCAGAACCTCAGTTTCTAACCTCAGCAGATCTCAGTGAAGGCTCAGATAGCTGTTCACATTAGTAGAAATGCTTCAGGATATTATCACCCTTCTGGCTTTTTCATGTCTCTTGCCAGTGTGACATTGCATAGCGTTTAGACAACTGCCTTTACCTGTACCTATACCTTTACCTTTACCTATACCTTTATCTAAAGTATTAGCTTGCACATCCACTGATAAGGGAGAAAAGAAAATCATGTTCAAAAATGTATATGAAAAACTCAGAGTGAAATATGAAAAACTAAAAAAGAAATTGTGGGAATTTTGTGGTAGGATTTTCAGAACTCTTATGTAAATCCATTAATTTAAGCCTTTGAAATTAAATTTAAATATCATTGCCACCTGAATGTGGCTGAATTTAGTCTAAGCCAGGTGAGCAGCCTGAGAAATGTGTGCAGAAAATTCTGATTACTTTATGCATTTTAACATGATACAGACTGGAAAAAGCTATTAGAAAATCAAAGAAAATGAGTCAAAAATGAAAGAAACCATTTTTAAATGGTAGCTAATATATAATAGGTGCATGGGAATACATAAATCCATGCACTGTTTCAGTGTTACTAGCCTCTTGCCAGATGCAGTACAAAAAACCAGATTGGAAATATGGAACCAATAGACACAAAAGGGAAATGAAAAATTATGTTAGTGTTCATATGGGGCTTAAGACAAGCATATATGCTTCTGCTTCTTTCATGTCATCTATTTGTTTGTTACACTTACTGTCACTTAAGCACTTTGGAGTGTCCTCTTCAACCCCCATGCCTGTTGTGTCCATGTACAAAACAGGTTAAACAAAAATGGCCAAGGAACGCTTTACTCCGTCAGTGTTCCTCACATATGAAAGCTGTGATACTCCGAATATTTAAACGAGCCCAAGGCCAGTCCCTTTTAGACCCAGCTTATGTTAACACATATAATGCACTGCAAAAAAAGAAAGATTTCCTCATAATGAAGTATTTTAGTGCTCTAGCTAGCATGACTCCTAGATATACTTCACTTCCTCCATTAGAGACTTATAACATTATCGTCTCGTGTTTGCATTTGACAGTAGAAATAATATGGAGTAACTCTTTACATTAGTAAATCTTTAAAAATATCCGCATAATATAGAAATAAATATTATGAGCAGTGAGAAAGTATGCTTTTGGATTTTGTAATTTTCCAGCTCTTGATCTGTTTAGCCTAATGAACACACACACACACAGTGAGAGAGAGAGAGAGAGAGAGAGAGAGAGAGAGAGAGAGAGAGAGAGAAGGCTGATGCCATGTCTCCTTTTCTCAGGAAACCAAACTAAGAAGTAGGTTTAATACAACTGATAAATTCATACACGTTAAGCCACAGTAAAGATACTGTGGCTATTTATTTTAGTACTTGAGGAAGCACAATTTAGCTGAACATCTCCTGGGAGAACATTCACAAAAGATGTTGATCTGTCCTGTTTCTGGAAATGTCAAGAGTGCTGAATTAGCAGTTTTCTACCTCATGGTTTAATAGTTTTCATCCTAATGAGGCCAAAGAAATGGAAAAGAAGGAGAAAATTAACTTTCTGATGCTTGAAAACTTTTTTTTTTTTTTACATTTTGAATTTGACCAACAATTTCTACCCATTTTTTGTGAGAGACTCAGACCTGAGGGATCAGAGATCACACCATTAAAGCATATTTGGACAAGTTAAATCTACATTGTTCCTAAGATGCCTATCATCACAAATTCATGAACATTAATTCTAGTGTACTAATGCAACTTTCTAATGACTACCTATTCCCGCACTGAGGATTGACATGTACAACCTGATAGTCTTGTTATGGGGTGTTTCAAAGTGCTAATACAGCTCTTACCTGCTGTATTACCTCATCACCATTTTATTAACCTATATGGGTTTTCAATAAAGAAGCTGGAGTTTTAGAAATGCTGAGCAGCCAGATGTTTTAGTGACATCAACAGGAGATAAAAGTGGTCAAACTCAGGTGCACTTTTAGAAAGGATGAATGTGCTGTATCACAGCAGAATCAGATCAATAACATATAATTCAGTATAAGAGTCCGCTATTAACTTCTGAGGGGCTCCCCCCTTAAGTGAGGTAAGCCAGATTTGGCCCTTGGTTGTGTTTTAAAATGGATGAAGGGACAGCAAAATATTTTATACTAATTTGATATTTTGCTATCAGGGTTTTCTCTTTTAAATAGAAACGGGGATACATAAGCTGAGGATTGGGAGAATTTAGCATTTCAGCTTAAATGAGAAAATCTAGATGGTGAGAGGGTTATCTGGTCTATGCAGAAGCATGGCTTCAAATTTATTACAGCTCATTTTAAAGCCAGAAAATTTGCTAAAATTAGTAATGATTCAAACTGTAATAAAAGCTGAAGCCCCTGCTAGATCATACATATTAATATACCATCAGCGTAAAATGCCAATTTAAATTCACTGATGCCAGTCTATATCCCATGAGAATCTGAAGCAGCATTAACAGCTTCTGTCAAAGGCTCGCGTGTTAAAACAAAACTGCATGGTGGCAGGGAAGAGAAGAGACACAGAAAATACCTTTTTCTGTAGTAATTGGACTTAAAAGTTTCCAAGTTTTCTTGATCTCTACAATGCCAGAATTTATCCATCTGTGTGTTTGAGCAAGCAGTCATTCACTGCTGACAAGGTCTGAAAGTAACAATCTCCTCTGAGGCAAAAGTGAGATGAACATGGGCTTTTGGCAGCCTGTATATTAAGAGCTACCCTATTCCCAAGTTCTCTGTAGAGGACATCAATGAGATTGGCAAAATGTCATTGGATCTGATTTTGTACTGTTTGGGAACTTTGAATTTGAGTACATCACTCTTCAGTCTGGTTTTGCAAACATGACATCCCGAGATTCCTTAACAAATCCTACCAACCCTCTGCAACACCCACTGCCTTCAAGCAGTGTGATTCAGACAAGTAGTTGCTTTTCTTTCCATTAGTGCCACTTTCAACTTCATTTTAGCAAGGAAATGGCTCCCTCCTCCCCTTTCCACACATATAATCCTCTCCTAAAGTCCAGCTTTCAGTGATTAATAGCATTTTGCAAAGTCTGGCTAACCCTTTAGCAAGAACTGTCAGAGTGTCAAGGCCAGGGAGAGCAGAGCTCAGGGCTGACTGTCGTTACTCCTGGTTCTGCCACTGACGTGCTTTGAGATAGTTAATAAGTTAATTAACCTCTGTGACTCAGTGTAAGCACTGGTGTAATGCACATAGTAATGCTTAACATAGAGTCCCACAGATGTAAGGCATGATAAAAGGGTAGAGGACTATTATTGTTACTAATGATCATTAGTTTGAAACCATAGTCGGGCAAAACCAAAAATAACAAGGCCACTGCAATTAGTTGAAAGGTAGGGTTGTGATATTTAATTATCATTGAAAGGGTACATGATGAAAAATACATTACGTATTTTCAATGGCACTGCTTAGAGAGAGAGGAGAAAAAACTTTGTGGGATATCTGCAGTAAAGACTGGGAGTGACAGCTCTGAAAAACAAGGATCACTAAATATGATTTTTTCTCCCAGCATACAACTTATTTTTCCTACTGTATTGGGCACTGTGGCTATTAGAGTAAGTCTATTTTTGTATATGTGATAGACTTGTGAACTGAAAGATAACAAGTCACAATTCTGTAAGTTTATCTCTACTTTTGTTGTTGCTGTTAATGTTCTTACAATGCTTAATGGTAATTATATGTATTATCTAGAGAACTCTAGGTTTGGGTCAGACCACTTTTGTCCTTTGTGCTGCACAAGTACGTTAAAAGATATTCATGGTCTCAAAGAGATAGCAAAAATAAGATGACATCTTTACACAGCACATTTGGTTATAACTATCTTTCCATGTCTTTTAAACATTGCCCCTGGGATATAATTAGATAAAGAAAAAAAATGTCTTCCATCAGTTAAGATATTAGCGATCAGAACTGAATATTGGCAGTCTCAAACAAGACATTCCTTCCCAGCTATCAAGAATTTTCCTTTATTGACTTCTATCTTTCAGCCTATCAAAGAAAGGTTTAAGTTGTAGCTGAAATCCTGATCCTCTGGTGAATCATGTTTTCTTTTGAATGCAAAGGGCGTCTGTCTGGCAAAGTTGGCAGCCTGATCTCCATAAATATTGTTCTATTGATAAAAAGAGGAATTGGATATAAGGACTATCCAAAATAAATATTTTGCAGGGATCCTGGATGTCTGAATACAATAGAGCAAAGGAATGTTATCACATTTTAAATAATTCAGACATAAACTGAAGTGAATATTAGTTTTAGTTGAAACACTGTCAAATGCAGTTTGCACCTTTTGTTTCGTTTGGGAAATCAAAATGGACACCTATTTAGGGGTTGTGGTTTTCCCTTTTATCATCAGTAAGGATTTACCATTGATTTTGTTGGGAGCAAGTCTAGGCTTCTTAGTTTCTAGGAGATTTAAAACAGGATTTCAATGAGGTATTCAGAAACACCAGCCTGACATGCTCCTGCCCTTTGGGTGGAGGTGGATGGAAAAAGAGCTCTTTGTGCCCTCCCTGTCAGAAGCCTTTGCAGGCTCAGGGAGGCTGCCTCCACATGCCAGTGGGGCAGACATGCAAGTGGAAAATCAGCTGTGTGTAGCAGGCAGCAGGCAGGCCAGGCTACCCCCTACAACCAAGGGAAACCTGTATGCCCCCTTTGTGTCAGGGAAGCACAGAGGCACAATTTCTCCCCAAAACATAATCCCTCTGGGGGCTCTCTTGGTGTGGTGCACCTTCCTGCTGCCCCGTGACAAGGCTGTGCCCCCAAAAATGAGACATGCTGCTGTATGCTGACATACTTCCTCCTTTCTGCCCTTTTTGCTCCTACAACAGTTGCTTACTGAAGCAGAAAGGGTGTGCAGGAGGAGGAGGTGTGTGTGGAGGATTACTGTGTGAGAAGTCCTCAGAAGGGTTTACGAGAGGTGTCCAAGCACTGTTAAGTCACGGCAGAAAATGGTCTGACAGAGGCATGAGCCAGCTAGTGCTGAAGTCAACAGGACCGTACCTCTGTGTATCCAGTGTCATCCTCCTGCTGTTCTTTCCCAAAGGGAGCAACAGAGACTTTTTTTTCTCATCAGAGACTTTTTCTTCTTACCAGTGAATTGCACGATATTGCTGCTGCAATATACGGTCTACGAGTAACAGGAGATACATATTTTTATTGGCTCATCTATTTAAGAAAAGAGAACTCCTGTCATCAGTCACACTAAAATTCAAGGATAAGACATGACCTATTATTTCTTTGTCCTGTAACTCACAGCGCTGTTGTGACTGCCATGCAAGGGAATTTTTATATAGTGTATGTAACAGATACACCAAGACTGGCTGGTTATCTGCTTTTCTCTTCCTATGAATCATTCTCCTTTCTGTATACCTCCTGAAAAGGGTCTCCTGTTTCAAACTGATTTATTTTTTTAAATGCAGGTTTACAGTAAAATCATAATAAAACAATACTTCTGCAATAAAAATAATGGCATTATTTGCTTGGAAGTAGATTCCTCTGTGCTGGAACCTCAGGCTGAACTTCCCTTTTTGCTTATAATTCTAGATCACAGAGAAGGTTTGCATCTATCAGCTTTTCTTGCTATAGGCACATTTTTGGCACTTTCACCCTCAACATTTTAAAAAGGGTCTACTGCTTTTAAAAGGGGGTCACACCAGTTACATCCTCTCTGCCATTTGTAGGAATCAATCAAAGGCCTTCTTGGCACCAACTGAATCTTAAACATGCATATTAGTTGCTAAAAAAAACCTCAAACCAGTGAGAGATGGAGATGGCTGTCTCCTTTGTGTTGACCCAAAAGTTTTCTCTTAAAGTTCAAAGAATATTTAACAAAATCCAGGGAATTAACAAAACCCAAGCAATCAGCCATCCACAGGTGATTCCCCCATCATTCTGAACACACAGACACTGCTATCGGAGCACACTGACATGCCCATTTGAAGTCGTGCACAGCAGTGCAGGGCTCTGTGAGGGCTGAGGCTGGAGAAGGGCCACCCACGAGCTCAGCCCTGGGCAGCAGTGGCTGTGCCACACACTTCAGCAGTGCTTCAGCACAACCCGGTGCTTGTGACCCCAGCCACAGCCTGCGCCAGCTCTGCCTTGCCAGCAGACCTAATGGTGGCTTCCTGACTGTGCTTCTTGCACAAACAAACAGCACACCTGAGGAAGAATAAAGAACTGCTTGTAAAAGGAGTTAAGCAAAAACCCAAGACAAAGAAAATAAATAGTGGTTCATGAAAATGTCACACAGCCAAAACCAAGGGCACAGAATTCCTCAGACAAGCTAAGAGAAATACAGTTGTGTTTGTTACTGTGCCATCTGCTAGAATGCAGGTCTTGAAATCTGTCAGAGGAAGGCTGTGTACCTAATCAAAACATAGCTCCTCCTCTTGGCTCAGTGATTTAACACCATTGCTTTTGGGTACAAAACATTCTCCAAAGTACCGCTGTGCTGCGCGTTACAAGAATGCCTTTCTGGTATATTTGTCAGAGGTCTGATTTCTAAGCACAAGCTGAAGTTACTGGGGAATTCTCCTTAAAGTCAGACAGCATACTATGGACCTCTGCATAAACATTTTTGCCATCTTCACACTCTTGTTTTTCTGCTTTTTGCTCTAATTCTTACAACTAGAATCCCTGAAGTTGGGATTTGGGGGGAAGCTTTTGTTAAACATCAGAAAAATACTCATTAAAGTGGGAGAAACTTTTACTTCATTTAGGTCTACAATATTAAATTTAAGAGGTATAATAAACCATTTTTCCTCCGGGACTGCAGTGTTTTTTCAAAAAAGAGTTTTGCACCTGTACAAAGAGTTACACCCTGGGACAAAGTTTTAAGGCTACACTTTCTATTATACCACAAAGCCACAGCAGACTCTACATTAGGGCATCAGAAATGCACAAAATGATCCATATTAAATGCTTTCAGTCCTATTTTAGAAGCACAGAACCCAATCCACCTGCCTGAATGTAGACCCTTCTCTCCACTTGCACATCCTACCATGTCCCACCTGGTACCTCACCCACCTCTTACGCCAGGGAATGCAGGTTCACAAGGGCTCACGGTCAAACCTGGCAGCCCCTTGTAAATGTCATGAATGTGTTTTGCCTCTTTGGAGATGTAATCAATCCACTGATGACTGTACATCTAATTTACTTCAAACCTCTTAAATACATCTCAAGATAAAAAGATCAACTTCTTGCCTTCATGTGTTTTTAGCCCTTCTGAGCAGAGATCCAGTGCTTTGTTTGCTCGGAGAGAAGCTTCCACAGCCATCACAAATGCCACTGTATTCACTGGAAAAGCTTTGTTTAGTTTCAGTGAGCTTTGAACAGAGCTCACCAAGTCGTTGTATCTCTTAAAATGACAACTAGAGGCCTCAGCTGAGACCGACAAATACTGAACAAGAGACAAGAACTTCCCAAAAGTTTTGAAATGAAAACCATCAAATAGATGTGATAGACAATGGCAAATAAACTGAATTTTTTAACATGATACTCATTTTATAGATTTATTTTCTACAAAAACTGTATGTGGTGGAATCCAGAAAGGAGCCTGCTGTTCCCAGGTCCCAGGTCAACACTTTAACTACAAAGACAATTCTTCTTCACCTATCAGTTGTGAGATAGGTAACAGAGATCAAGTTAAAGACCATTATTAAGAGTTTAGGAGTTAGAAAATGCATGACCTAATGCCCACACAACTTTTAAGCAACAAGGCAGTGCATGTGCCCTAGGATGCCATCTTTCATCACATGCTCATGTACTTTTTTCCTTCCCACAGGTCCTTTCTTAGTGCAAAAAGCAGACTGTACTCGATTAATGAATAATAACGCATGGTTTTATTTTCTCGTCATTGTTCAGTGCATGGCCCAAGCTGTCTTTCTTCTCCACTGATGAAGCTGTGCTGTAAAAGTGAATTATTCGCACCCTCAAGAGCTCTTCATAGTGCCTTTCACTGCGGCATGTACGTGCTTCACCGTCATTCATGACCTAGTTTCACAAAGCTCCTCTGAGACACAGACTTTGTATTTTTCCCATGTTTCAGATTTGGAAATGCAGTGCAGAATGACTAATGTCAAGTCAAACAGCATACACACACTTAGGGCTGCAAGGTCCTTGGGTGTGCTCTGGGAGATTGGACAGGGAGAAGTCTCATCTCTGGATATTTTAATTGGTGAACTTCAACCCCTTTCTAGCGAGATGTTTTGAACTACAGTATTTTAAAGGGATGTCACTTGGCCAAAGGTGAATGTTCAGAATCACAGGATCACAGAATCATCTAGGTTGGAAAGGACCTTGAAGATCATCTAGTCCAGCTGTTAACCTAGCACTGACAGTTCCCAACTACACCATATCCCTAAGTGCTATGTCAACCCGCGTCTTCAACACCTCTAGGGATGGGGACTCCACCACCTCCCTGGGCAGCCCATTCCAACGCCTAACAACCCGTTCTGTAAAGAAATACTTCCTAATATCCAGTCTAAACCTTCCCTGGCGCAACTTGAGGCCATTCCCTCTTGTCCTATCGCTTATTACTTGGTTAAAGAGACTCATCCCCAGCTCTCTGCAACCTCTTTTCAGGTAGTTGTAGAGGGTGATGAGGTCTCCCCTCAGCCTCCTCTTCTCCAGATTAAACAACCCCAGTTCCCTCAGCCGCTCCTCATACGACATGTGCTCCAGACCCTTCACCAGCTTCGTTGCCCTGCTCTGGACACACTCGAGTAATTCAATGTCCTTTTTGTAGTGAGGGGCCCAAAACTGAACACAGTAATTGAGGTGCGGCCTCACCAGGGCCGAGTACAGGGGTAAGATCATTTCCCTGTCCCTGCTGGCCATGCTATTTCTGACACAAGCCAGGATGCCATTGGCCTTCTTGGCCACCTGGGCACACTGCTGGCTCCTGTTCAGCCGGCTGTCAATCAACACCCCCAGGTCCCTCTCTGACTGGCAGCTCTCCAGCCACTCCTCCCCAAGCCTGTAGCACTGCTGGGGGTTTTTGTGGCCCAAGTGCAGCACCCGGCATTTGGCCTTATTGAAACTCACACAGTTGGCCTTAGCCCATCGCTCCAGCCTGTCCAGATCTCTCTGCAGAGCCTCCCTACCCTCGAGCAGATCAACACTCCCACCCAACTTGGTGTCGTCTGCAAACTTACTGAGAGTACACTCGATCCCCTTGTTGAGATCATCAATAAAGATGTTAAACAGGAGTGGCCCCAAAACCGAGCCCTGGGGGACACCACTCGTGACCAGCCGCTAACCAGATTTAACTCCGTTCACCACAACTCTTTGGGCCCGGCCATCCAGCAAGTTTTTTACCCAGTGAAGCGTGTGATCATCCAAGCCACGAGCAGCCAGTTTTGCCAGGAGAATTCTGTGGGAAATGATGTCAAAGACCTTACTGAAGTCAAGGTAAACTACATCCACAGCCTTTCCCTCATCCAATAAGCAGGTCGCCCTGTCGTAGAAAGAGATCAGGTTTATCAAGCAGGCCCAGCATTTCATAAACCCATGCTGACTGGGCCTGATCATCTGGTTGTCCTGCATCTGTTGTATGATGGTACTCAGGATGAGCTGCTCCATCAGCTTCCCAGGCACCGAAGTCAAGCTGACAGGCCTGTAATTTCCTGGATCATCCTTCCGACCCTTCTTATAGATGGGTGTCACATTGACCAATTTCTAATCTGTTGGGACCTCCCCGGTCAGCCAGGACTGCTGGTAAATGATGGAAAGCATCTTGGCGAGCACCCCAGCCAGCTCCTTCAGCACCCTCGGGTGTATCCCATCTGGTCCCATAGACTTGTGTGTGTCTGTGTGATGCAGTAGGTCACTGACTGTCTCCTCCTGGATTGTGGGGGGTCATTATCCCAGTCTATGTCCTCTGGCTGAAGAGGCTGGATTCCCTTAATACAACTAGTCTTGTTATTAAAGACTGAGGCAAAGAAGGCATTAAGCACCTCAGCCTTTTCCTTACCGCTCGTTGCCATGTTTCCTCCTGCATCTAGCAGGGGATGGAGGCTCTCCCTGGTCTTTCTTTTGCTGTTGACATACGTATAGAAACATTTCTTGTTATCCTTGACTGCTGAAGCCAGATTAATTTCCAGCTGGGCTTTAGACCTCCTGATTTCCGCCCTGCATAGCCTCACAGCATCTTTGTAATCACTGTGAGTCGCTAGCCCCTTCTTCCAAAGGCCATAAACTCTCCTTTTCTCCCTGAGTTGCAGCCAAAGCTCCCTGTTCAGCCAGGGAGGTCTTCTCTGTTGCCGGCTTCTCTTACAGCACCTGGGGACTGCCTGTTCCTGAGCCATTAAGACTTTCTTCTTAAAGAGTGCCCAGCCTTCCTGGACCCCTATACCCTTCAGGATTGTCTCCCAAGAGATCCTTTCAAGCAGGTGTCTAAGCTCTTTGGAAGTCCAGGTTGTCAGTTCTGCTTAGCCCTCTCCTGGCCTCTCTAAGAATAGATAACTCTATTATTTCATGATCGCCGTGCCCTAGTCGTCCTCCGACCGCCACATCATTCACCAGTCCTTCTCTGTTCACAAAGAGGAGATCCAGCAGGGCACCTTCTCTGGTCGGTTCACTCAGGAAGTTATCTCCCACACATTCCAGGAATCTCCTAGACTGGTCCCGCTCTGCTGTGTTGTATTTCCAGCAGATGTCTGGGAAGTTGAAGTCTCCCACAAGAACAAGGGCAAGCGATCGTGAGATTTCTCCTAAATGCCTATAGAATATTCATAGTGACAGTAAAAGATAAGCTCTTGATATAAGGCTTATCCTTTTGTGAAACTTCATATCCCAGTTCCAAATGCTAGAAGACACTACAACATTTAAAATTAAAGATGCTGTGCAGTTTTGAGACAGGTAGAAATATATTCTTTATCCCATACCTCATGCCCAAAATTGCCACAGCCAGTTGGGAAAAAAAAAGTTAGATGGAGAATTTCCTTCCAAACAGAGAAAGTTTGGAACAGTTGTGAGAAGCTGAAAACAGGGTATTAAAACAGGAAATGTGCAACTTCAGGAATATGCTGCTGGCCTGACTGCAGACTCAGAGAGCATCCAAAATAGAGACTTAACGTTAAAAGGAGTATACTGTAAGACTGAAAAGAAAGGAAGCCACAATAAGAACACCTAAGAAAATAATGCCTGTCAAGAAATAAAGCATGTTTTACACATAGTAATCCCAGAGAACGCTGCAGTGTGTATTTCTCTGGTTATTCCTACTCCAGACTTCTGGCACCATGGAAATATCCTTTTCTTGTTTTCCACTGCCAGCTTGTACGGAAAAACAGCTTGCTGGTTATATAAAATAGAGGTTATCAGCAATATTGCTAATTAATGGTGTAGCTGCCAACTAAGAAGTTAAACTCTGACAAATATGACCTAATGTTACACAAATATGCTTCATCAATCACAGTTAAATACACAACAGCTAGTATTTTCTTTGGACTAGTAATAGAACCTATTGGCAGTTAGTGTAATTAAAGGCTAGTAAGCAGATTAAAATGTTTGGGGGTTTATAGCCTTCTTGTCTACAGAAAAAGGATGAAAGTGTTTTTAAAATGCCACAGCTTTGAACTGCTGGTTGTTTAAAAGGGGAAGTGTTTAGTGGGAGCCCAAGGATCTACAGGCAAATCCAGGTTCAGCGTGGGAAGATCTCAGATCTCTGGGCACAGGCTTTTGGATGTCCTCTGACGGACACTTGCTGTTGCTGACACTGATCTTGCTCACAGCAGTCAGTGGTGCTGCACTGCAGGACTGGCATCCCCCTGGGTATCTGTTTGGTGGTGTGATATACAGAACTATTCTTTATTTGTCCCACCATGTCCCATAAACTTTGAAGCTGTTGTGGAATATCAGTAATGTGGAGAAGCCTGAAGATCTGTTCAGGAGATGGGTTTGCTTGACCTCTTCCCTTCAAATGGAGCAGAGGGAAGTATAGTTCATTGTTTAATTTATTAAGTGCAGAATTTTTTGAATGATTGCTTGTAACAGATGGGAATTGAAGACTGCCAAGATGAATAGGGAGCTTCAACAGCAACCCAAAATGAGACATTCAGCAGATTATGTTCTTAGGCTTAGATGCAAAGAATAAAGAAGGAAAAGAAGTCTTGCATGCGAGAATTCACTTTAATGATTTAATGAAGTTAAATCAACATTTTTACAATTCTGTTTCAAAAAAATGAAATCTAATGGTGGGGATGAACTAAATATTCTTAAATGTTCATTCTGAATGCCAGTTTCCCACATGCCATGCAAGAGAATGGACTGACCGTTTTTTAAATGCTGTCAGAACAACAGTACTCATTTATTTTGGTACAGACTCAGTAAATCAGGGATACATTTCACAGTAATATTTATTTAAGCAACAAAACGTGACTCATTGATATAGAGAACTTAAGTTCCATTTATGCTCAGTAATTTATCACTTAGACTCACTGGATTCACATACTATCCCAGTAAGATAAGGAAGGCTATGGAAAAAATTGTTACTTATAAAAGGGAAAATGAAAATCAGAATCTTAAATAGATTGTACTGCACTGTGATGGAGGGTTTTTTTTTTAATATTGGCAAAAGAGAACAGCACTATAAAAGCAGAAATGTTACATGAAAATAACATGGCTGGAAGTAGAGGCAGTGATAATTGTCTCTGAACTTTCATGAACCTGTTGACTTCAGTGGCCTTTGGATGAGGCCCAGAAAAAAAGCCACATTTTTATATGGCAGGCAAATTTGATAAAGACACAGTCTGAATCAGAAACAAAGAAGTTGTGGGGAGCTATGCAGAGTAGACCATGAAGCAGAAATAAATAGTATTCATACAGTCAAAGGAACAAGTATAGTAATTGCATTCACTGACATTAAATCCAGTTGACTGATTTCCATTTAAGGAAGTTTGAGCTAGAAAAAAAAATAGGAATCAGAATTGAAAAAAAATCTTCAGGCTCTGGGTTATACATCTAAGATGAGCCCTGCAGGCAACAATACTTCTGTTATGCTTGGCATTTGGCCCATGCTTTGTATTTCAGTTGGGTTTCACTAATCACAAATCCTCAAGGGTTTATAACCTCTCCCTCCTTTCCTGGAATCAGCTGCCTGGTTCCCCGTTATGCTTCCAGCACAGCTAAGGCCCATGAAATGCCACATACAAACACTTTGGCTTTTTATGTCTCTTCATGAACATGGCTAAGAGCTGCTGTTTCCACCAATGTAGGACTGGGTCTCCAGTGAAAGAGGTTTCCCTTGTTCCTAATGAAATGATAAAAGGCTCCTGCTAAGGTGGCTATGCATCGGAAAGAAGCACACAAATGCGTAGTGTGGGTTTATAAACGCAACTGCAAAGCTACAATGCCAAACCTCTTTGTATCCCCATAGGTACTACAGCTCTTCAGGTGCCTTGGATTTTTAGTTTTTCTCAGGTTTGTTTGAATAAAATGCAATTATACAAGTGAGTGATGTAATCGGCAGAAGAGAGAGTGAATCCCTCTTTTTGTTCCAATAAGGATGTGATTTGTCTGATCTTGTTTTCAGCTTCAATAGAAGGAGAGATCCTGTGCAGCTCCTAGAACAGCCAACAGATGAGGGGCTAGGGCACCCTTTAAGGACCTGAGCCATATAGGTACGAGTTGGGAGGAGAAATCTGAACAAGCCTCTTATTTTCTCATAACTAGTGATAAGAAAGGGAGGAAGAGTAACAGTGCATGATGACTACCTGGAAGAGGTAGTGGCTGCAGATGCCAATCTGGTTGTACCGGTTGCAGCAGTAAATGCCAGATTTAAGACACATTTCAGTGCACAGCAACTCTTTTATCTACATATTAGGTATTTTCCTGCTGATTGTTTGATTCCTGAGCAGGAACAGCTTATCTTGTGCTAACTGTAGTTTTTCCCACACCAGAGGCCTTCCCTCTTCCTTTTAGGGAGATCCTGGCTGTCCTACAGGGACAGCAGAGACCTAGATAGGAAAATGTGAGAGAACATTGAACATTGTGTTGTATTGGCCTGTGGTGCATTCCCTCTCTTTTCTGTCCCACTGCTGATTGTTGAATTTGCTACAGGGCATTTTCCCCAGGTACTGGAAGAGATTGTGGAGAGGAGAGGAGAGGAGAGGAGAGGAGAGGAGAGGAGAGGAGAGGAGAGGAGAGGAGAGGAGAGGAGAGGAGAGGAGAGGAGAGGAGAGGAGAGGAGAGGAGAGGAGAGGAGAGGAGAGGAGAGGAGAGGAGAGGAGAGGAGAGGAGAGGAGAGGAGAGGAGAGGAGAGGAGAGGAGAGGAGAGGAGAGGAGAGGAGAGGAGAGGAGAGGAGAGGAGAGGAGAGGAGAGGAGAGGAGAGGAGAGGAGAGGAGAGGAGAGGGAGATTTGTAAGGAAGTTACTTTATATCTCTGCAGATGCCCAATGCTGTCTGTACTATAGAGTCACAAAGAGCTGTGCTGTCATGGTGCTTTGGCCAGCACACTATTCCCACTGGTAATTCAGAACATAGGTGTGCTTAATTTAAGCAGCTCCTTTCTTGCTCTGCTGGTTATCTCAAATTCATTTCTGGGGTGTTTGGTTTTTCCCATGCACCACAGAGGTAACCCAGGCATCTACAGGATTTTGGATTCTGCATCAGAATCTAGCCACCTATTTTTAAGGTGATTAAGTCTTTTTAAGGGTCTGGCCATTTATAAGTGGTGAAGAGCAAATAACATCCTGTATTTGTGCATGGATGACAAACAAAGCCTTATTAATGATAATACATGGCTACTCAAGAACATCTCATGTTATGGGGTCAAGATTTCTTGGAACAAAGTCATGCTCCCCAACCTACTGTGAAGAACTTTTTCTGAAGAAGACTGTGAACAATGACTTTTGTGTCTTTAGAAACAACATTAGTGGCTAAAATAGAACATTATTAATATGCAAAAATGAAATTTTGTCTATAGTCTTTCTTCTTCATGATTCTACAATGATGTCTTCTTTTAACTCCCCCTCTAAAAATAGTACGTCATTTGTGACGCACAAGGAAGCTGCTTTCACAGGCTAGAAGGAAACAGTGACTATGGGCACGCAGTAAAAAATTATGAAGCTAGAATGGTCAAACTGACATAATATTCTGTGTATTATACATTAACCTGCTTTAACTGAGATGCAAACCACATAACATTAAATTAGTCTAATCAAGGTTTGAATAGGCACCCAGAAATAACTGGAAACTGAAACATGGCCTGTGTGTACCAAACTTTACAGAAGTTGACAAAAATTATGTTTGCAAACACAACATATGCGTACAAACATCTAGAAACCAAATACTTTCATAATTATCAAATGTTATTCAAAGCATTGTTGATATTATAAAAGTTGTGGCTGGGAAGGAAACACACGTTGGGCCTTATTCCACACCTAATTGATTATCTCATCCCAGGAGTGCCAGAAGTTATGTTTTAGATAAACTTGCAGTCTCTTTAAGCTAAACAAGTACAAAAAAAATCTAAATTTAATTGTCACAGAAAAAACAATTAAGTACACTGGATCAAAGGATTGCTTTGCCCAGTCACTGCTATGTAGTCTCATCTTTCATATTTAGGTATCTCTGTTTTCAACCAGTGGTCAGCTCAACACCTGGCCACAACTGTTGTTCCTATCCTTCATAATAACTGCCTTGGGAACACTCATGACAGGCTCTGCCTCAGCAGTAGACTAAGAGAAATACTCCAGACATCCCAGAGGAAGTGTTGCACCTTTGTCAGTATGGTTCACATATGGAAGTAAGTATGGAAGGTGGAAAAGAAAATCTTAGTGGTTTTGTCTCATTCAGTATGTCACATTTTGTGTGGGTTTAGATGCAGATGCATTACAACATAGAGCTAGCACTATACTTTATGTTTGACAATGTTTATTAGTCCTGAATTAAATCCAGCCTGTTTTCTGCGTTGGTCAATCAGGCACCTAACTGGCCAGATGGGTCTGGGTTTCTTTAGAAGAGAGTTTGCTCTATTTTGGGAAGAAAAACAAGGCTGTGAAAACCTTTGAGGGCAAAGCTTTGCTTTGCAGATTAAAATTACTGATGGAAATATTTTTATTTGTTAGCTAAAGATAAATTCTAAATGTCCTATTTTGTTATTCCAGACTCTTACATGCACAACATTTCATTTAGTATTTTTATGGGAGACAGAAAGAACATGTTTACAGCAACATAATTATTTAGAATGAGGGTTCAAAAATTTTAGAAGATCATTCCTGCTATTAAATCAGAAATCATTTGACCAAGGATATAATTTTAGAAATAGTTAAATAAATGCTGAGTAAGCAGTAAAATATCCTTTCATTGCATTTAACTATTGCATGAAGACATGTCACACATTTAGATGACACCTTTTCACTCCGCTCCTGTGTTGTTCAATGGTTTCCACACGCAGACTAGGGACTGAGAGGGGGATGACAGACTGTTTTATCTCCTTCACTTCAGGAAAACAGAAACCAGTTGACAGTGTGTTCAGAGAGAGAGAGAGAAAGAGGGAGAAATTTGTTTGAAAACCGCCAATGACACTATGAAATATCAAGTTCTAATTCACATGACTCACACTAACTACTCTCCCCAAGCTGGCCAGATGACAAAGCACATTATAATTATGTGGCTAAGATTGAAATGCTCTTAAAGCCTACGTAACTAGCCTAATGGACTCCACTAAACCCACCAAGGGCACTAGACCTCACAACCAAAGACCATAGCTAGATATTACAAATGGCAAGGCTGTAGTCCAGTGAAAACATGGTGCTACTTGCAAATTGTTTCTCCCTAAAATGATTGCTCTGCTGAATGCTCGAGAAGAGTGACATCAGTTAGTGGTCACCCGTGACAGTTTTATTCCTTCAGCTGTTTCCTATCACTTCAACTGTAACAAAAAAGGTTTACTTTCCTTGCATAAAACTCCATTTGAAATGAATAGGCAGGGGAAACCTTTTCTAAAACTAGAGCTCTCACTCCTTGAGTAAACAAGACAATTCCTCAAATGACGTATTCATAGCAGGATTATTATTCTCAGCACGGGTCTTCGGTAGAATAATTTCCCTCTGTATATGAAATAATTTGGTCAAATGAGGACAAAAGGAGAGCACAAACTGTTGGTTTCAATGGATGGACTAGATTAGCCTTCCTGATTAATTTGTCTGTGCTTTTGCTCCCTATTCCATGCTAAAATGAATATACAGCTCTACAATGTGTGTGTAAAAATGTCTTCTCCATAAACCAATAAAAATTGGTTTTGAACAGTCAGTTACCAATGCACTGCAAGATCACCTAGAGAGTCCTCAAAAGGCAAGGTAAAAAAGAAAAAAAAAAAAAAAAAAAACAACAACAAAACAAGAGGAAATATTTTCAATGTCCAAAAAATTAATCTACTGTTTTAAACACAGAATAGAATCACAGATCCAGAAAATTATACCTACAAATTTCTGCTTTCCTTTACTCACTCAAACTTTTTCTATTCCTCTTCCATTTTCTTGTCCTTACTTCTTAGTTTTAATGAGTTTAGTTACTTTTTCTTATAGTTGTTTTGACTTTCCCTATACCAGTCCCCGACTGTCGTTGTTCCAGTCTTCAATATGCCCAGTTCTTCCTTTTCCCAGCTCTCTATCCCTCCCCTTTTTAGCCTCTGGCTCCTCCCTTTTATGTCATATTTTCCATTCCTCCTTTGCTAGCTGTGAGCTAAGGTCTCCTCCCTGCCACAGAAGAAAGTGGAAACAGGAGCACATACAAAGGCAAAGACTCTTGGGGAAAAGAGGTAAAAGTAGGATAGATCCACCCAACCATTGCCTTTTGCTGCTTTCATTCAAGAGCTTGCTGCTTAGAATTTCTCACTTAATTTCCCACCCCACGCTCCCCCAGCATGTGAGGAAAAGGGAGTAAGAGATCCCTCAGGACAGCAAGAAAAAGCAACATTCCCTTCCAGCAAAAGAAGAACAGATGTGCATGCTTTCCCTTGAACCTTTAGAAAGATTATACAGTCACATCCATCGGAGAAAATAATTCATCAGTTTTCTCTCTATTTTCAAATCACTCCCTTTACCTTAATTCCTCAGTTTAGAACATCACCTGGTACAATCAGCCACCAGGAACTCAACCTGACGTCTCAAGTCCCAGGTTTCCCAATGAAGAATTCAGGAAAGTTACAATAACAGGCTGAATTAGATTTTAATTTCTTTGATTTTTCCCCTTGCAATGATTTGAAAAAGAGCTCTTGGAGAGCTTAGATGTTTCTAGCAACTTAGTTAAAATGCCTGGTCTGCCACATCTATTGCTCTTCCCACTAGCCTACAGCTGTTTGGTCTAATTTGTGAGACATAGCAGGTATCATAATCAACCTCTGGATTTATTTTTGGCAGTGGATCAGGATTGTGTATTAAACTTGTAAGATTAATAAGGAACAGTGCCAATATAAAACTGGGCTCTTCTGTTTCCGTGAAACCACTAAGAATATATTACCCAAATACAGTTTACATCGATTCATGACTATTGAGTAATTCTGGGTAATATTTTCTCCTTTGTTTTTAATTTTGGGGAGAACGTTTGTATTTTTGGTTCATGCTTCTTAAGTATGTTTCTAGGGGTTACAGTCACTGGCAATTTACCAGGGTGTTGTCAGAGGCTGAAGAATAAACCTTGCCTTCAAAACAATGCATCCTTTGGCTGGATTTTACTGTAATCAACATTGCAATGCCACTAGTTTTTTGTGAACTCATCAGTACAGAGCTGTTGAAAATAGCTTGATGCTTCTCCTTCGCCTCCTGACATTAATCATGGTTAATTAAGTGACAATAAAGTTCGGGTTAATGCAAACAGGCATTAATTCTTGTCATCACCCTGTTCTCAGGAGTATTCAAGTTGGGCAAGCAGAGAGAAACAACATTGAAAATATATCCTGGAAAAAACATTCAATTAACACCAACATTGGAGGTCTTGTCAGAGATCTGTTATAATGTATGCCCCATTTTTTCCCAATAACTGCATGCGGGTAAATCCCAGTGTCTGCTCAGAGTTAAATGTAGGACTGAGGTCTACTTTTACAAGCACTGGGATAAAAGCTTTTGTATCCTTGCTGCTGAATGTATGCCAGGCAGTGTCAGGCAGCAAATGTGCCAGGTTCATTTTTCTAGAGACTCTTATCAGAAACACTGAAGTGTTTCCTCACACTGTTCAAACATAGGAAACTAAATCAAATTGGGTGCTTAAGAGCAAGCATTATTTCCTGGGTGGTAAAAAATTGACTTAGAAAGAAAGGTTTAAGTAAACAGTTCCTGGTTTGGGGTTCTTTTTTTTCTTTTTTTTTTTTTTCTTTGTGGTTGTTGGGGAAGAATAATAATTTTAAAATCAGCTTAGAAAAATCTGAATAACTATCACTAGATGAAACTACTGCTGTTCCAAGGTATGTTGGCCATAGTCCTGAAATGCCTCTTTCAGCTAAGTGACGAGGTAGCTAGTTCCTACCTGCTTATACATCACTCACAGCTCACTGCCTGGGCTTGGAGGATTAGCAAGTAGATCTCATTCTCAAAGGATAGGAAATATATGAGGTCTGTTATCTCTTTCAGCTAAAGCATTCACAGCTCTGTTTCTAGATACAAGACCCACACAGTAGCTCTGTCTTTAAATATGCTCTTCATGGGTTCACTTCAAACCAGCCATTTGTCACCACCAAACCAATGCTCTGCTGCTGCTTCATCACCTTCTATCCAGCCCTGCAACACTGCTGCCACTGCCTCTGAAGCTTGCTGCTGCTACGTTTCCACCATGGAGAAACCCATTGCTCCCCATCCCATGGCGTCATCCTCCTGTGACCCTCACAGCACCCCTGCAACATTTCTGTCTACTGGAGAAGATTTATGGCCTGCAGGACTGTCTCCTTCCACAAGGAGAAGGCACTAGAAGTTGGGATTAGAGTTGCCTTTTTTTACAGCAAAGAAATCTCTCCATGTGGCACTTTGGAGAGATGTCTCTTGTTCACAGGTTGTCTGCTATCAACCTGTTTATTACAGTTTTGTGAACACTAAGTGAAAAGTTTATTTGTAGTAAAAAGACACACACTCAAGACTTGAACTGTCCGGTCATCTCCCCTTTCTCTCCAACAGGTCCTTGGAAGGAGTTCCCACGTGTGACACTGATCACTTCTGAGAAATTTCAAGGGCTTTTCAGGTTTAATGCAGAGGCTGCAGCTATCACTAATCAGCATTGCAATGCCACTACTTGCTTTTTCTGAACTGCCTCTTGGCAGCACCTTCCATCCCCTCAGTCCTCATGTGAGATCAGGGCGCTGGCAGCATGGCTTTGGCAGCTGTGAGCACCCACCTTGGGGGGCTCTCTGAGGGCATGCCACCACTTCCACAAAGCAACATGCAGTCCCCTGCACCTCAACGGCCAAATGTCCTTTCCTGGGGTCCCCACTCTGGGAGTGCATTTATTTTCTCATTGAATAATGCCAGATAACCAGAAGTAGAGTGCCAGTTAACATCTCTTGGTAGACTCATGGATGACTTGAGTTGGAAGAAAAATGTCTTCAAAATGAAGTCATGAAAGGCCATTTACAACAAAGTAATGGTACCCACAGCATGTTAAGTTTCTCATAGTAATAATTTTAATAAATCTTTTAATTCGGGCACTCTTTTACATACTGTGCTGTACACATAAATGCTGGCAGGTAGAAAAGCAGGCTTGTGTTGCAGTCACAGGAAAAGAACCTGAATTATTTACGAGGGGAAAATTTTTCAGTCTGGGAATCATAGTCAAATGAGGAAAATGAAAAATCTAAACTACTGCACAGTGTAAAGGCTACAAACCTAAGATTGCCCATCCCAATTTTTTATGTGGCTAAAGGACATCTGTATTCGGGAGATCACAAAAATAATTCATTTACAAATGGATGCAGGTGGACTTGCTTTTCCCTGCTCTGGCTCCTTTACCACTAATATATGCTAAATACATGATTTGACACAGAATCTTAACTTGAGCTCTGAAATAGTTATTCACTGTCTTATTTTTGGCATATACTGGCTTTCATGCTTCTGCTGCTTCTATGAAGTATTACTGCATTTTCATTATCTTCATTTTTTTGAGCTTGCAGCAGTCCAAACCTGCTGAGTGCAATGACTCAGCTACTTTACTCCTCTTATTGCTGTATAAAGCACATATATTGAATAGCAATGAAGAAGGGTAAAAGGAAGGTGGAAACCAGATATGCATGCTTCTTTGTAGATACATACATGCTACTATTGCATAATATAGAGACATAGATACCTATGCTCTTCATCTATGCCCACTCAGGAAAATTGATTTAAAGATGTATTAGTGTATCATAAAAAAGACATAATAATGCATTCTTGTGTTGATACTACAGCAACACTTACAGAAAAGACAGACTTTACATTCTTTCTGTAAAACATTTTGTCATAAGGACAATTCTCCTCTATCTCCTCAGTTTATTGGTGTTCAGTGCTCCAGAAAAGCAGTGTTTACTAGAAAAATAGCCTTGGCCCTCCCATTCTGCTCAGAAAATGAGGGCCTGAGCTCTCCTGCACCTTTAGATATAGAAAGAGGTGTAATTGCCCCAGCTTTCAGAGCTGGATTGCACGGAGGACCCTATGTACACTCCTAGATTAATGTGCTACAGCTTTGCTTTCTCATGGTAAGCAACTAAAAGAAATTAAATTGGTTTCCCCATTTCTAATGTTGTACAGCAGCTCTGCAATTACTTTTTGTAATCTTCCCTGTAGCAGATACACTGAGTCCTTGAAAAAATCAAAAGCTGCCAAACATCAGCCTTTTCACTGAAGTGATATGAGTGGGAACCACTTTGTGGGGAGAAAATCACTGCAGAAGGAGAAAACACAGCTCATATATGTTTCTTTTTTACCTTCTACACAATAGACCTAAGGTGGAGATCACAACACTGGCTGCACTCCTTGAAAAACTTGATTAAGAAGTGGCCACATTATGCCGAAGAGGTCCTCCAAGAATTATGTCCATAAAGACAATACCATCTCACCTGGTAAAAGCTATTTTTCATCTGTTAAAAGTCAAAGGAAGAATTTAAGAAAGAATTAAAATTTGCATAATTTCCTTCCTTGTGTTCTCTCATATACACATTCAGTCAAGCTCATTAGTGCTTATGAGGTAGCTTTGCTTTAAAAATATTACAAAAAAATCAGTTATGACTGCTAGTTGTTAAATAAAGAGGTGACACTTGGGAGCAATCTGAATTGCATGATAATCAGAGTTCGTTTGAACAATATGCACTTGAATACAGGTAATGTAATGCCATTAACCTTGACATCAAGAATG
Source organism: Strix uralensis (assembly GCF_047716275.1). Classification (NCBI taxonomy): domain Eukaryota; kingdom Metazoa; phylum Chordata; class Aves; order Strigiformes; family Strigidae; genus Strix; species Strix uralensis. The sequence continues at coordinate 33,030,392 of NC_133976.1, read as the reverse complement.
TAGGTTACTGTTATAGAAGGGGGATGTATTTTGGAAATCAATACCCACGTCAAGGATTTAAGGGTCTTCATTACCAGGTATTCCTAATGTGAGGCTGATCCTGATTCCACCACTGAATTTGAATGGAATGTGAAATTAACTCTTTAGGTTGCCAAGGTTTAACTGAGTAAATAGAAATTCCAACTGGATGACAAGAATGAGTGAGAATCCTTAAAAATAATATATTACTCTAAACAACAATCATTTTTATAGTCAGTTGCCGTTGCCTGGCCTTACAGAATCATGCAATTATGTCAGAAATGCAACTTGCATTAAAAGGGAAAGAATCCTCCACCAGATATTGCTGTCTAGTTCTGATTGCTAGGGGAAAAAAACAAATCTGAAAACATGAACCCTGCTTTTTTTAATTAAATCTCGTCATGCTTAGACCTGCCAAGCTGCCTATACACCACATAAAGACAATAGAACCATTTTCATTTTAGAAGGTATAACAAGATTGAGTAGCTAAAATTAAGACACTTTCACATATGAAGTGAGATGCACAGTTTTATCACCAAAGGTGTTTCAGTATTCAGTCTGAGACGGAGAAATGAAGACTAGTGCAAGAAAGGTGTGCTGAAGTGGTTTGGTTTATGTATATAGATGGTCAGTAAATTAGGATAGTCCTAACACTAAAATCTATAGTTTTAAAGCTGTCCACATTTGGTTTCTTGGCTGCAGTCTGTGGGATAACAGAAGTTCATCATCTGTGTTAGTAAGCAACCAGTACTGGCAGTTGTCAGCTATAGCTACAGCTGTGTCTCTCTCCAAACTCTTGTAACCTGAACAGTCCTGCAAAGATTCACAACACTTTTAGTCCTGACATGGAACGGGACTTGGTCTCTGCGCAATTTACTCCTGCAGTTGCTGAAAGTTGGTGCAAACACCCTTTCCCAGTGCAAGTGTACCAGGCATTTTAACTTTGTTGATGGGAAATGAACTCCTTCAGCAGTTTTGTTTTTTCCTAAGGAAAACTCCAGGTGACTAGAGGTAGACTTTTCCCTACCAGCTTTTCTTCCTCTCCAGTTCATGGCCTTGCAGCCAGGGATGGGCACTGGCTCATCATGACCATCAGAGCTCGTCTCTGCAAAGTCTCACCTGGGAACACCATGCCACCTTTGCACCTCTCTCCTCAAGTAACAGACAAGCTCTAACCCTGTGGTGTTAGGAGAATTCAGGGGGCCCAGCCTGAACTTTTTTCCAAAAGGAATACCCTTCCTGTACTTCATACCTCCTTCTGGTCCTCCAGGAGATCCCCCTGCCAACTCCCAGTATTCTCCAGGTGGAAGACTACAGACTACTTCTTCCTTGTGCCTCCAAATCAATTTGTTTTTTTCTTTGGTTTTTTCACTAGAGAGAAGCATTTGCAAGGCTTACAGCTTTCCTGGCATCCTTCTATTTTGAGCAAAAGGCTTTTTTTTCCCTGGCAGTCTTTCCCAGCACTCTTCTGACTTTAACTCTCTGCTTCTGTGCCAGGATAGCTTGCAGGAATGGGGCCTATATGAGGATATAATCGCTTGGGAAAAGGAATGTAATTAAAAGCAACATACACAGCAATTAAAAAAAAAATCTTCTGAGGACGCTGAGCTGGCACAGTGAGAATCTTGCTGAGAATATTTAATTGTTCATGTTATTAAGTGCAGACAGGTTGGTTTTAATTCAAAACAAACATGACAAATAAAAAACTATATCAATACAACATTATAACTACAAAGTTAAAAAAATGAAAAACATTCAGACTTTCACAAAATGGGAAAGACTTACCAGATTAACCAGATAATTAAAAAAAAAAATCCTAAAGTTGACTACAATATAAGGAACCAGATGTAACACTGATGCAGCTGCCTTGATTATTCATATTTTTTATTCCTGTTTTTCCAGTTACATCTGCAGCAGAACATACTGCATTTGATGATATCAAGTGCGTATCGTAAGAAACACTTCACAGCTGAATTTACATTTGTTACATTTTCTTTCCTACACATCCTGTCTGCTTATCATTTCATTTTTGAAGTGTTACCACATTGACATATTAATGTAAGGCTTTAATTTCTTTTCAGAGAGTGTATGCACTTGTTTTGTTATTTGATGGAAATGTTTGATAGAAATACTGTCAAACATTAGATAGAGTTGTGTGAGGTGATGCCCAAACTGATCAGAAAAAGTCAAAGCTATTTTTTTAATAACTAACCAAGAAGAAAAACCAGACTTCCTGTGAAAGACAGTACTTAGCTTCATCTAGTATGTCTCTTCTGTGGATGTTAACCACAGAATTTTTATCTGAGAGAAGTGAGAAGCATTTAGCCCTGTTTGGGAAATGTGAAACCTAAGCAGGGAGATTAATTCACTACCATAAAACCAGAGAAGGAAACTCCTTCAGAGCTATTCTTAGATATTAGGAGCTCTGGATTTCTCACCACCTGCTGAAACCTAAAGACAAAATGACTCCATCCACTTCAAAGCAGATACTTCATATTTCATTCTCTAAGCTGGAGTATCATATATTTTTCCCAAAGCTGACAAGTTCCTCTTTTAGTAGCTGTTCCTGAACTCCTATATTTATTCCCATTATACCCTTACTGCCCAAAGCATGCATTCAGACGCTGCTTAAGCCAAGTCTCAGCACAAAACAGTTCTGTTGCGTCAAAACTATGTTGGGGAGGAGGGAATAGAGGGTGCTTGGATGACAGTGTTGACACTTGAGCTACTGTGAAGATTCACAAACATGATGCTCTAATAAATAATCCCTTCTGACAGGTTAGAAATCAAAGCTTATTAGCACAGAGCAGGGAAGACGAGCATTTTAATGCCTCTGGATTCTATCCAGTGCAATTAACACCACATACAGCATATTGTTCACCTAAAGCCATAAATCACAGTACCAAGTGTCATATTATACACAAATCCTGAAACCACAAGAACGAAAATGAGGAATGGCTTAGAAAAAATCAAAGGATATCACATTTTTTCATATGACCAACTGGAAACTAAACCTAGTGCTGAAAATACTGGCAAATTCTTTCAAGATGGATGGTCCTCATAAATATGTCTGAAGGACTACATTTGCCTGAATAAACTACATTGCTGTAATGCCTGTGGGCCCAACTCTAACAGGGCAAGTAATCAAGAGCAAGACAATGGTATCCCTGAAGTATTCATGTGCATTAATCTGTACAGGACTTGCTATAATTTTTGGAGGACTCTTACTGAAGTGTTTAAGGAGAAAAATAGTGACCGCCCCCACCCAAGTTCAAAATATGTCAGAGCTAAATCTGAAGCTGAACACACCACCCAGGTGCAGATTAAATAAACTAGTGATTATTTCAGAGTATTTCTATTTCCAGGTGGGTTGGACCCTAGGAGGGGTAGTTGTTCATTTGCTTCTACTGTTTAAAGTCAGTATCACATTTACTGAGTTTCATTTTTTTCATTTTAACCACTTGATGCACTGTTGGAGGAGATAGATCTCTTTACAAATCCTGTGTCCTGTCTGACATGTTTCCATGCAGACTGTTGTCTTTCACTAGTAAATAATGCAGAGCACTAAATACATTGCACCAATATATTTAATTATACCTCTTTTTTAAGCTTTCTCTTCCTTCCCGCTTAGGACATTAGGCATGCACACCAACCAGTTGAGCAAGCCATCCATTTGAGACAGAAACTCCAGATATTCAAATGTTGGACAGGGAAAACATCATTCTGATAAACTTTGCAGCCTAAATGCCAAACCATTTCTTTTCAGATTGTACCATCAGTGAAGCGGCGCACGGTGTGGTTGCTGCAGTGCCTGTGAGAGCACCAGGGAGGCACAGAGCACCCCAAAGACCAGCACCGTTCTCAGGCATATAAGGGACACCATTTCATTGCTCATGAAGCGTCATGGACCTGCAGCCTCTGCCTGCTCAGCCACATCCCAAAGACCCCATGCTGGCCCTGCAGCAGGTGATAGTCTGCAAAACATTTCTTCTCCCACCCAGACCCATTGCTCCGCACCTGCCTCTCCCTTCTGCTCCAGCCAGGAGAAAAGCAGGATGGCATGTGGCCCCACAAATCCCATATGAGCTATGTCACTTCCTACCACCACCCCCCTAAAAAAAAAGTTGTGCAGTAGCCCATTTCAAGCAGTTATCAGAAACAGTTCAGAGGTCATCCCAGGACAGCACAATTGTTCCTTAGGGACAAAAAGGACAGCACACTCAGAGCCACCCCTTATGACCCCCTCTCTTTGTCAGACTCACCTCTGTCCTGGCCTGGCCTCTCTATATGACCCAATCCAGGTGATTCCTCTTCCCAGGAGGGATCATGCAGCTGTGCAGGTGCTCTCTGGTTACATGGAAAATTTCTCAATGATCTGGGCTTGGCTGGGTGTGGAGGAGAGCACAGGTCTCTCTTGGGGAGCTCCTTGATGTAGTAGGAAATAGGCTTGGCACTGGCCACGTGCAGAGTGGCTCTTTCCGCTCTGTAATTACCATTTCAAGTTGTGGGCCAGGAGAATTGGGCTCTTTCTGCCAGTTCCCTCATGCACAGCTCCTGCAGAAAGGAGCTACAAAAGTATGTCCACTTCCAGCTGGGTGCCTGCCTGCTCCTCAGCGGTGGAAGGAGATTCCTCTGAGAAGAGTCCCGCTGACTGCCCGTTGGCTGGAAGGAGGCCAAGGGACTGCAAGCTGACCCCTCCCTAACTATGGGATCGGGCTCCATTTTGCTTGCTCTTTTTCTGCCTCATGACTCTTGTGTTCCTGTCAGCAGGGGCTGGGGTCTGACAAGAGGATGGGGACATGCCCCTTTTCTGTGCCTCTTCTTAAGAATGTTTTACAGGCTAGTGGTTAAAAACAGGATTATAATTCCTTGGGATACAGGGACTATCCAGATGTTCCTTCTGAGGTAAGCTGCAGCTCAGATCCTGTCTGAGGAACAAGCTGGTACCACTGGCATGGAGGCAGCTTCAGCACTTCTGCCCCTGTAGAAGACTGTTACCTCGTCATAAACACAAAGGTCTCCATGTTCTGTGGACAAAGGAACTGAACAGAGCCCTGAAATAGGTGCTTCAGGGCCAAGGGGGGGTGGAGATTCAGGTGCACCCCTATGCCTACGATGTCCTAATGGTTTGCTCTGTCCCGATCCCTTTTTGACATGTAAAGCTTTCTGGATCAATGTTTGAAGGCAAAAATATTTCTTTAAGTAGAAAATCTAAGTGCCTTACTTAGGTGGTCTAGATTTTCCTGCCAGATACCTCTTTCTTTAGTCACTGACTGTTTTAGCTGTCTGCTTCATGTGTTGCAATCTTTGTCTTGCCCTTAGGCACCAACACAAGTAAAATAATAATCGAATTTTATGTCAACAACAGGTTGGAAACAAACATATTTCTAACACATCATTATTTCTCGTCAGGTGAAGAAGAAGAACCTATAGCAGGGCAGTGACAGTGAGCCTCACACATGCCCCCCCTTTTTTTTTATGATGTTCCCCAGGTACACATCCAGTTAGGAACAGGAAACACATAGCAGAGTAAGGGGTGGCAGAAATTTGACCTTTGTGCGTGTTCTGGAGGGGTCTTTTCCCCACTTCCCTTCTATTTCTACGTATTACCCAAAGCACCCAATTATATATCTAAACGTCCTCAACTTGTCAACTGAAATTTAAGAAATTGGCTCTTGTCCTAGAAGGGTATGGCTGTAGTTAGTACAGAGCAAGATTCTTACCATAGTTTTCTAATCAACTGTTCTCTGTGGGCATGTATTCCCAGTCCTGCCTTAAATGTCTCTGAGAAAAGACATATCACCGCCCCACTCTCAATAAGTCATCAATTATCCAGGCCCTACAAGCACCATTATTAAGATAGAAGAGAGCAGTTTTCCCACAGATATGCTTCTCATTTGATTCTCATGCTAAAAGAGTTTTCAATTAGCCAAGCAGGTATATACCATAGGGAACACATGAAGGCTCCTTGGATTACTCTGCATAGGTGGAGGGGGCTCAGCATGGGCCTGGTAGTGTGCTGTCAGTCGTGGCATTAGAGTTCACCTCAGCCTTCACACCACTGTGATTAACAAGGCATTTTCTGAAGCCACTGGCACACTGTGAATGACATGGTTAACCTTCAGCCACTTCTCTGACTTTCCAGCCCAGGTGACCACAACATTTGCAGTTGCAGTTGCTCCAATGATCATATAATTGAGTGTGGACAGCCTGTGGCACTAGTCCAGTGCAAAGGTTTGGTCATGCTACCATGCCATAGTGTACGGCCCTTACCACATCTCTTACAGCTTAAAAATCATACAAATCATACAGAAAGAGATCATACATTTGTCTTGGTGTATTTCTGGAAGCTGAATGAACCTGTGGCAGCTGCAGCTGCACAAATTACTCCTTTGGATTAAGTAGAAGGTTCTCTGCTTCCCTCCCTACCTTCTGCTCCTCTCCTCACTGAGAACCTTCAGTCACCCTTTTGCAATAGCCACCACTGGCAGGGTTTAAGGATTTTTTCCTTATCTGGCATCCTTTGAGTAGGCAACCCATTCTCTCTGTCGGTAACAAAGCCCTTGGTAGCAGACTGCCCCAAGTTTATGGAAATCCATGTGGAAGAAGCCACAAGATTTCTTAGCTCATCCACATGTCTGAGTCTGCTGTGACACCTCTGCAGGCACCAATACTGAAGCCAAGAGAAGAGGTCAGCCTGCCTTGACCTATTTGCTGCCCTCAGGACTTTCTCGGCAACTCTGAATTTTTGCCTGAAGTAAACCAAAACAGCTTCTCACAGTGTCATACTCACTCTGTGGGGCACACAGCAGTTATCTGGCAAAACCAAACAAACTCAAGATATTTCCAACAACAAATTAAATAAAATAAAGCAAGTACCAACAATCAAAGCTGCATGGATTCTGTGGGCAAAACCCATAACAATTTATTGGCTGTTTACATTCCTTTAAAAAACTCACCACTTATTCTACAGATGTGTTTTGATGGCAGCATTTTGGGCAGCAGCCAAGCAAGGATAAACACAGAGAGTAGATGCTTATAAAGGAAACTCAAGAAATGGAGGAAGGAAGGAAAAACCCTCACATGCACACACAGAAAAACCAAAGGACTTTACAACTAGATCAGGAAATGAGGAGGGTACTTAGAAAAAGTGTGTAGTCATTGAACATTTGGAATGACTTCTCCAAAGGGACCCACCACAGCACCAGGACATGAAAGGCATGACCACCCAGCAGGGTGGGTAGATGTGAGCTCTCATGTCCAAGTTGCCCCAACACGAAGCCACAGGCCAGTGCTACAGGGCTGTGTTAGCATGGCAGTGTGCTCATGCCAAGGGGCAGCTGCGAGGAGATCTCTCAGCCCAAACCTGGTTTATGTCTGGCAAACCTAGGTTTGTCTGTGGATAGGCCTGGCTAAAATAACTTGATTATGCTGAGTCCATATAGCTTGAACCATGGGCTCCTCAAGGGCCACATTTTTTGAGAATGAATTGGTTGATGATTTGGATGAATTGGTTAAAGGTGGGGATCTCCCAGAATACAATTATTTCACTACCAGATTGAGAGAAGGTGTATTTAGACATTCAAGGTCCCGAACATTATTAAAATTTCTCCAAAAAGTACAACTTTGACCATGCCCTTCCCAGATGGCCATTTCCTGCTTCTCCACTACCTCAGCTTCCTCCTGTCCCACCATATTACTGCTAAACCCCTCAACCAGAACCACAACCTAGTGCTTCTCTCCACCCTGTCTCTCATGAACACCTCATTCCCAAAACCAGCCTCCATGTTCTCCTCTGACAGCTGTGATGATTGCCTTTCAAAACAGTTCCATAATCTAAACTCTTTCCCTCCCCACCTTTCCAAAGAGCTCACTTAGAAACTTCTCCAAAAGTGATAGTTGTAGAGACACTGCCTCGGTGCACAAGGCCCTGCAGATTGCACACTGCCAATATCATCTCCTCTGGGCATACCAAGTAGGAGCAGGACTTACTCTGCTTGAGGATAGGAGAAAACTTGCTGAGGAAAAAAATATTCTTAAAGACACCTGGCTAGCTAGCACTCAAATGTGTCTGAACAGATACCCAGAATTAAGACTGGGTATCTATATGCAGATTTGTCATCTGAAAATACCCACTAGTATCACAGAACAGCTAGATGAAGATATGTCTATATGAGAAACCAAAATGTAGGATGCTGTGTAAGTAGCCTAAATTTCAGAAGGGCCAAGCACTCAGTAAATTCCACTGAGACCAACAGCATTAATGTTTGACTATGTATACAGTGCAAACTCCAATAAGATAGACAGACACAGAAGAGGCAAGGTTACACTGGCTTTGAATGAGAAAGCTGATTAAATGCATTTTCCTCCATCACTGATGTTACTTGTCAGTGTGTCTACCTATTACTTACTCCTTCTGCATATCATGCTTGTGTTTGCCATGCTAAAGCACATAGTGTATTCAAATAACACAGATGCTGAACCATAAGCCAGTTCCATTTTGTTGGCAAGCTGCAGAAGGAAGAGATAATATATGCTCTGTATATATAGGAGGTTCTTTTTCATAGCTTATCCTTCTGTGTAGGGGAGAACAATGAACAATCTCTACCTTTTAGCGATAACTCACATGCTTTTATTCAGTTGCATTTAAGTCTTTCAGGCCCTTATCTAGGAGGGGTAATAATACTAATTCCTTATATTACTGGATTGTTGCAGGGTGAAATATGCTACATGCGGTGAAGTGCTCCCATACTGTTGTAAAACACTAATCACAAATACCCAGATATGAAACTGGTTACCAAGTTACCTAAGTTAAAAGTCACCTACCTGGTTTATAAAACCTACTTATCTGATTATTATAATCTGATGAAAATACAATTTAACCCAAAAATATTTTGCCCCAGGATATTTTAAGATCAGTGACTGATGTTACTTGGAGACCACATACACTCCTGGTGCCTGGTGGCATGTTCTCCATGTGGTTAGGCACAGCTATGTAGCAGGTGGGCTGTATGTAATGCAGGGAAATGCTGCTGATGGAGGTTTACAGTCCCTGTAGTCTAAGTTGTAAATTCAGCTCTGATCCCACCACTCCTGGAGTTTGCTTTCCTTAAAACTTTCTGACTCAGCAATGCCCCCACTACCACCACCTTCCCCTGCCCAGCATATGACTGGTATTCAGTTCTCTTGCTGGGAGTTGATCAGGAAGGCTCTGGTTAGATGCTGCAAAGGCCTTGACCGTCCTCCCTTTCTTGACACCAGGACTGAAAGGTACCTGTGGTTATTCGCATTAGCATTATTACAGGTGAGTTTAATCTTGCTGGCTTATCCCCCCTCTAGCTACATATCAGCTCCGAGTACAACATCTAATAAAAATCCAGTATTTCCATGGTCCTCACCACTGTACCTCAAGCATAAGTAGGAGGTGTGCAGGGTGTGAGGAATGTATTCAAAGCACACACATTTAAATGCCTAAATGCCTGTGTTTGCCAGCCTTGCCTCCCTGGCCTCCCTTGATAGTGCAGACAGAGTGTCTCCCCCAGCGGGCAAGTCAGAACGTATAACTGAGGCTCCTCTCTGAGTCACCCCCAGAGAAATTACCTTTGTCCACTGACTGAAAGGAGGAGAGGAAGACTCATTTCCTAACATTGGTATCCCAGTGCAGTGCCTAAACCTTGGCAGTGTCACTGTCCTCCATCTTCCCTCGATATTTTCTTTTTCTCATTTCTCAAGGTAACAAAGAATAATGAAAGAATCACAGGTATTACAAACAATTGAACTAAACCCAGACTAGCAAAAATATACTGTTGCCACATTGGCTTAATGGAGAAACAAGTCCTGGCCAGGAATGTGTGACAACGATGTCTAAATCTGAAAGACGGACTGGGATGATACACGGTGAAACCAACCTTCCCAACTTCTAATGAATCCTACTGCATGTATAGACCCATAAGTAAATGTTCCATATATGGGAGAAATCTGGTCGTTTTCCAGCGCATCCTCAACTCTATGTAAACCAGGAGGAGAGCAACTAAAGATCCAAAATGAGATACCAGATAGTTCTTTCATCCAGTTTTAAATATATGAATACATAAATCAGTGTGCATGTTTATGTGTCTGGCTCCAATTAATAAGCACCCATCCTGTGCCTCAGGCTTCCTGACAAGCATCAGAATTAATAATTTAATGCATGGAAGAATGATAATCTTGTGGTTAAGTCATTTGAAAGTTGGTTTCAGTTCTTGGCTCTGACATAGATTTCCTGTGTGTCCGTGGGCAAGTCACTTAATCTCCTTGGCCGAGTACCTCAAAGGTATGTAGGTGCCTGATCCCACCAGTTAGGCGCCACAGATATCTTCAAAAAAACATTGCTCAGCTGTTACTTCAGTTGGTAGCTGTCTAATTTCTGTCAGTAGACATAAACAGGAGTTGCTGACGTCATCCCACAAGTTAATGAGCCACCTCAAGGCCTTATTCAAGTTCAGATGACTGGGTCCCCACCATGTCATGGCTGGGAAAGCTGGCCTTCAGCTCAGGGGACCCCGAGTAGAAGTGCAGAGGACATGCCTGCCTAGTTAGAGAAAAGTAAGCATTTTTGGCTGGGGAAAGCACTGCCTTTTCACAAGGACTTTGGCTTCTGGCAGCTCCTCTCCTAGCTGGGAAGGCTTTTTCCCATCCATCACTTCTCTGGACCACTAATTCAATCCTGTGCATTCAATTAGGTAGCGGGGAATTACAGTGTGGGGAAAATTAGAGAAAGGACAGACAGGAGGGAAAGGACCATGTGGCGAAGATGACACTTTTCTTAGCCTGGGCCACGGCAGCACAGCCTTTGCACCCCACAGGAAGGGAGCAGCCATGTCCAGGCAGTGCCAACCTCCCCACAGCAGCCCAGCAGTGCCTGAAGGCTGCAGCTCTTCACTCACTATCTCTTTTTTGCTGTGAGTACCTGCTGCCTTCCCTTTCTCCTTGTGCTGTTGACTTTCCAAGGAGGAAAGCTGATGTTCATCACTACTGAAGTCTTCATGACAATGGCAAAGGTCAAGTCAGTGCCCTGCTGAGCTGTGATCTGAAACTCCCCAGAGCAATTAAAGATAAAAAAACCCAAATCTATTTGCCCTGTGACAGATTTGGAGGACATTTACCAGGTGGGTGATAGGAAAAATCATAAATTCCCCTTGTCTCCAGTTATTACATGAGGGTGGTGTGTGGGGTAGCTTGGCATTCGGCGACCAGAGCTGTTGCTCAGAGGCCCCTGCCCATCTTTCCAGAGGGACCTGGGCAGTACATCCTGGCAGGCTGTGCAAAGGGGGTAGCCATAGGGAGCTACCTCCACATTTGCTGTTACTTTCCTGTATTTCTCTGGAGGAAGAGTGATACTTTTAGACTATTGGGAGTTTTAGACTTTGAGGACTGGATTTAAACAAGTCAGTTGAGTTGTTCAGGTCTTTAGCATGTGTGCTAAGTTCAGCCAGTTGTACTTCATCCAAAGAAAGAATAAGGAGAGAAATTTTACATGGCAGGATAGGATTAAACAGAAAATACAGCACTGAAATTAATTCAGTGGTTTAAGAAATTCTTCCAGCTAAAAACTCACTTATTCTGCTAGCTGATTTAAGACATTGCAAACCAATCGAAGTGCTATAGAAAAATTAGAATTTCCATACATGCTTTAATGCTTTCCATAACAATATGTAGCTGCTAAATCTCATGAGAAAAGCAAAGATCTCTGAACACAACTGAAGGGCACTGAGCTACCAAGATAAGGTCATTCTGAGCTGGTGAAAGTTGTTCCCTGAGGCCAGTGTCCTTGTGGATGTGCAGAGCTGTCTCTGGTGCATGTGTTGCAGGGGTAGCAACTTCAGTCAGGAGAAAGCAGACCCTAGTGCTTATTTCTCCTCCTGCTCAAAGTACTGCACTCTCTTTTTGCTCTTTTGCTGGCACAGCCCCATGGGGTGAGCCTGTTTGCTGCTGCTGCCTGCAAGGAAGAGTTCCCAGCATGGGGGATGCAGACCTTTCCCAGAAAAGCTGTGCCTGTCCCTACCTGTACAAACGGATGCCAAACCAAACCCCTTCTCTCCCAGTAAGAATAGCAACTTGATGCTCTAGTCTTGCCTTGTTACCTGTTTTGCAGTCGTAGCCTCTCCCTCCTACAAACAGTAGCCAGGGAGGCTCAGAAGAATTACGAAGCAAATCTCAGCTCTGCCTGGGAGGGCAAGGGCTTCTTCCCCCAGCCCTGCAGGTCAGGCTCTGCAAGATTTCATCTGGGATCACAACTCCTTCAGCTCTTGGCTAGATTTAATTAGGCTGGAATGAAAGCCGGCACTACTGAGTTCAATGCAATGTTAAATAGACTGGGATTTGACAAATAACTCCCCTAACACATATTACTGGAGGGAAGTTAGTTCAGGGTATCCTTCCATGTTGTCGAGGAATGCAGGGCTGAAAAAATGAAAATCTAGTAATGCCTTTGCAGCTTTTAAAGTTACCCAACAAGTGCTTGGGGTACACAGACTGGGACATACTGTAATGAACAAAAGAAGGCAGGAGATACATAAAAATAGCACAACATTTAGAAAATCAATACATTAGAGAGGAAAGCAATTCCTCTATGCCTCTGCTGTAGGCATCCTCCAGAAACAATCTTCCCAGCCCAAGTCTGGAGTATCATCAGTCATTATAGTCAGCATCCACTTCAAATGCCTCCAGGCAGGATCAGGTTTTGTGTTGTCCTTCTGGGGAGGTTTCTTAATGGATAATATGATGAAAAGAGTATAAAAATATGTGATTTAACTCTTTTCCCCTTCAGCCAAATCATTACAAATATTGATCTTTTTGCCAGTTAATCTAGCATATGGGCATTGACTAAGTGAATAGTGGATGTAGCCAAGAAATGAATCCACCTGCAGGTGAAATACTGACCACAAAATGTGGTGGGAAGTCTCCGATTATAGCTCTTAGACTACTCTGGGCTGAAGTGAGGCTTTTTTCTTCTTACTGTCTGGTAGAAAGCAACTGGTTTTTACATCACACATTATCATGTAAAAAAGAGTATATAGCCATTGCTTTGCATGCTGTGGTTTACAGGCACATAAGCATGAAACACTTTGTGAGCTTAGTCATTATTATACCTAATGATAAGCATTTAGGAATAGTTTATTAACATCTGGCAGTCATCAGCTTGCAATGAGAGGTAATTTTAATACATCCATTCCAGAAAATTGGATGCTTAATGGACAGAAACATTAGCATCCATAATTGAATGATTTTTTTTCAAACATCTTCATTCTACATATATTACTTGTTTTCAAATTTTTTCAATGTGAATTACTTTTAATTTCTTGTTGAGCACACACTTTATAAAGGAAATTAATGGAGACTTCCTGTTATGAGCCAAAGGAAGTAAAAAACCCAAACAGATGGATACTTTAATGGGTATCTTCACAAATCCACATAATGCTTTTTTTCATGTGCTCACAATTAAATATACATTTGCATTATCCAGATTTGGTTGCAGTTATACCACAGAGAAACTGAGTGATTGCATATTTGATAAAACTAGTGTTTAACCCCTTTACACAGGTCTTTCAGCAGACTGGACACACAAATTGCTTAGAGATCCTCTCTGTGTGTCTCATAGGAGATAAGGATTAGGAACTAGAGGCAAGAGACTAGATACCGGGGAAGAGGGTCAGAGTGCCAGCCACAGACAATCCAGTTGCTGGTCAACAGAAGTATCCTGCATAGTCTCTTACTCGTAACTACTGCCCCCATGAGCAATGGCACATGGCTAATTTTGCTGTTGTTTAGCACAGGCTGGCTGAAGAGACCATGCAGTCACCCAGCAATGGGTGCAACTTTGTGGAACAGAGCTCAGACCCTAACCTCACAGCCCTGTTTGAGAAAGAGGTACCCTTTTATAACTGTTGGTACCAATAGTGACAACTTTTATTCTTTCATTTCTCCTAATGCTTACAAACTGTATCCAAGCTCTGTGAATAATATGGGTAATAGTGTTATTGTGCCTCACATATAACAGTAACACAGCATGGAGGACTGAGAGTGAATCCTTGAAAATAAGAGCTGTCTGACAGTTTGGGAATTGGGCCTTTTTCCTTTTTTTTTTATTTTTTTATTTTTAATCATTTATAGATTTAACTGAGTGTGAGGCTTTGAAAGAACAACAGGTAGGAAAGAAAAGCGTGTCTCTCAGGACACCCATCTTTCAGCAGATTCTGCAGACCCATTCAGCAAACATGCTAGATCTATTTCCTTTGAAGGTTTCACCTCTTTTCTTGAGCCAATCTCTACTAGGAAGGATCAAAGGAGAAAATGTAGAGTGAGCCATTACCAGTCCAGGAAGGACTTTTCTTTGCAGTAGGCCATAGCTGATCATGAAGGGATCCAGGGATCTCCTGGGGATGCCAAGCCAGGAGGAGAACAGTATCCCTGCCCCAGAGCTTGGGGCAAGAGCAGGCAGACAGGATTGCTGTGCTAAGGCTAGACAAATGTGCTGCTCTTATGATCATGGACAAGGAAAAAAAAGATCTCCCGCACATTATGTCTGTGAACATCATGTCCACTGCATGTTTACCACCAGTGATTCTAGGAACAGCATGATAAAGCAATGAGAAGTATTTCTGAAAGCTTTTATTCCTTTCTGCATCAAAACTAGTAAAGAGTGATATGAAGTGCAGATTACAGAGCTGCAAAAATTCAGCAGAGAGCAGAATAAGAATACATCCTAGAGTAAGTGGATGCAGTGAGAAAACATGCCTGATCTTCATGGATTCACTGGTGAGCAGCAAGGATGGAATGGGTCATGGAGTAGAGGACTTTAAATGAACAAACTGATAGTTTCTGGCACTGATATAGGAGATACCACTGGCAATGGCAGAGCATGGCAAGGCTGGTGACCCACTGGGCATGCAGGGAGCAGGGCAGCTGGGGGCACTGGGGGCAGCCTCAGCCCCAGGCATCAGACACTTCCGTGGGGACGGGACAGGGACAAGACAGGACAGGGTGGGGATGAGGATGAGATGGTACGCAGACCTGCAGGTGGGTCAGCTCAGCAGGGCCCATGGCCAGGCAGGGCAGGGCTGTGAGGAGCTGGAGAGCAGCCTTGCTACAGTACTGTTGGGACAGAGGCTGCCCTGGTCCTTATACCTCTCCTTTGTTGATGTGTTCAGGGATAATCTACTCATGGGATGAATTGCTGCAAAAGGATATAACTTGTTTTTTCATATTTATCCCAAGAAATCAGCAGAGAACACTGGACCAATGAAAAATGAATAGTTAGTAGACCAGGAATATGAAAGTCAGAAACCATCCTGCCACTTTCTGGAAATAAACACAACAGGGAAATTCTTTAAATACTAATCATATATTCGTGATTTTAGAAAAGGATCTTCTAGATGCAAGGTTTTACATTGTAGGATTACAAGTGTGCTTTTTGAGAGATTTTTTGCATCCTGTTTTTACTTGCATTTTTAAAGGTCATAAATGGAGTTGACTTCCTTTGAGTTTTGATTTGGTAAATTAATCCTTGATAGACATCACAGCTTCTGGCATAACATCAATATTATTGTAGTTTACATGCAATTATTCTCACAGTATGTTCTAGTTTATTAATTCCTGAGAAGCTACTACTGTCAACACCACTTTGATTTTAATGATATCATTAGAAATAATCTTTTTACTTCTGTGTTTGTTATTTCTCCAGTGTCATATTTCACAGTACTAATTCCTTCACTTCAGTTGCCCCGAGTTTCATCTGTGCTAGGGTGGTATAAATTCAATTTCTCTTGAGCTGACATCCTACAGGATTTGATTTTGTGGTATAATAAGGTTCAAGTATTTAACTGATGATTAGTCTAAGTTTTCCAGCATTTCAAGATCTTGCTGTAGAGAACTGTATGTTGGCCACCTTTCTTAGGGCAACTAGTCTTCCTCAGCTTCCCTTTATACTCACTCATAGAAGGTAACCAACCGCCCAGACGGATCCAACTTAACTTCAGCAATGAGCGCAGCTCTCCTAGGTGAGCTCTCCTTGTGATGAGCACAGGTGAGGGTGATCAGCCTGTCTCAGGGCTGAGTGGCTCACTGAAGACTGGCTGACTGGCTTCCCATACATGGTGTTGGTAATGGAGGTATCCGAGTTGGGGTGCAGTAAAGCTGGCTGTGGCGAGTAAATAATTCATTGATGAAAATACCCTGTCATCCAACATAAAGTCAGATTTATGTATTTTTCCCTCCATTCTGCTATGCTGTATGTTGGAAGAAATGCTGGCATCCCACAATCTATCTTTACATTATGAAATTAGATGAGAAATTGTGTGTTCGTCACTAGGTAATGCACAAATACATTTTTGCTTAACTTTCAGAGCACATGGCTTCAAATTCTTTAAGATATCTGTGACTCTGATGCCAAGTATTTTTAAATCACTGGAATATATCCTTGATCCTCCAAATCTGATTCAGAGCTTTTGGAAGAAGCCTATGCAGGGCTTGACAGAAATAAAAGTCACACTGGTTTTACCCTTTCTTGTATCAGAACTAACTGGGAAATTGAGTGCTTGCAAAATCTCTTGAATACATGGCTAGTCCTTAAGAGACCATGCTTTGCTTCAGAGATTGACCAGGGTTGAAATTACTCACTGATGGCTTTATATTACCAATATTCAATTTCCTACTTTGGTTTTTCTTTCGAGAAAAGGAAGAGAGAAAGAGAGAAAGAGAGAAAGAGAGAAAGAGAGAAAGAGAGAAAGAGAGAAAGAGAGAAAGAGAGAAAGAAAGAGAAAGAAAGAAAGAGAGAAAGAGAGAGAGAAAGAGAGAAAAAGAAGGAAAGAAGGAAAGAAGGAAAGAAGGAAAGAAGGAAAGAAGGAAAGAAGGAAAGAAGGAAAGAAGGAAAGAAGGAAAGAAAGAAAGAGAAAGAAAGAAAGAAAGAAAGAAAGAAAGAAAGAAAGAAAGAAAGAAAGAAAGAAAGAAAGAAAGAAAGAAAGAAAGAAAGAAAGAAAGAAAGAAAGAAAGAAAGAAAGAAAGAAAGAAAGAAAGAAAGAAAGAAAGAAAGAAAGAAAGAAAGAAAGAAAGAAAGAAAGAAAGAAAGAAAGAAAGAAAGAAAGAAAGAAAGAAAGAAAGAAAGAAAGAAAGAAAGAAAGAAAGAAAGAAAGAAAGAAAGAAAGAAAGGCTAAGTATTTTTGATCATGGAAAAAGCCATTTTGGTTTATGTTTGCTGGAGGACTGAGTGCAGGGAGAGCACTGGCCAAAAGCTACCGGGTTATCACATCGCAGCAAGGATATTCTGGAAGAAGTGAGGTAGGGAAAAAACTGTGTTAACTAAGTTCATGCCCTCTGTGACCCCGTGTTCCTGACAGAGTGAAAGCTTCTAGCTTGCTCAGTACTGATTAAAAAAAGATCAAGTCAGCGATTATGGTGTTTCTATATTAAAAATCCTGTTTTCCTACATCCTGGAACCAATAAACCCCAAAGGAGCGGGTTATTGTGCTGTATACCAACACACACAGTTACTAACAGTGAAAATTTATGCTACTTTCTAGGTCATTTGTATTAGCACATGTTTGGCTCAGTCTTGAGAGTCTGAATTATTGATTCCACCCTTGTTTAAACAGAATTATTTTGCCCTCTTTTCTCCTGTACTGCTGTCTAAATCATCACATTACAACATCACAAAAAAGTTAGTGCTGTAGGTTAATGATAGAAAACTCTGCTGAGCAGAACCCAGTGGAGTCATTCTGTACGCTCCTTCTCGGCTCTGGGAGCACAAAGTTTAAACTGTCTATATAAAAGCTGCCACAAAAACCGCAGAGCTCATATCTGTTGGTCTTTTTGTTTTGCTTAAGGTATTATTTTTTGTCAGATTCTATTACAATCCCAGCTCATGCTTTAACCTACTTGTACAAGGCTCACATATACAAATATACCCACCCTCTACAGACCCTTTTGTATCATTCTATCACATACTTTCTACTGGAAATCAAATCAGGGACTGAAACTGGCTGAAGGGTCTTGGGATTTGTTGCCAGAAGAGACATCATCTTGGCTTTGGCACAGGTTTTGGAGGCCTGCAGTGGTACTGTGGTGCTCTGACAGGGCAGGCACAGAGGAGCTTCGTGGAGAAACGGCTGATTTTTGACAGGTCTTCGAGCTGCAGGTCAATCCATAGGGAATCTGCTATGTATTAGAGTATTCTGCCAGAATACAGTTAAATTAAGACTGGCAATTAACTGCTTCAGAGTGCTGTCAGAGAGATCTGACTGATGCGTATGTCTCAACATCTATAGCTAAAAACCTCCTGGGCAGAGAAAATGATATATGATTTCATGAATATTATTGGCTAAACATGGACTCGCAAGACAAATAATAGCAGTTTAATGACGAGGCATAAGAGGTGGATCAGCAAAAGCCTCATCACACACTGCCTTGCCCTAAAGCCCTGTGCACATCCCCGTCCCACTCTGAATCGCAGATACAGGTAAATTAATAGTTCCTACTGAGTTTTTTCAGAACTTACAGTAATCCTGAAGATTTTGAATAGAAAAACTAAAAAGCCCCATGCAGCTGGTAGTGCCAGCCCTTGGGACACAGACACCTCTGCTGCCACATGGTTGCGAGGGGCCCTGGCGTGGCTTGGGGCTGCACCATCTGAAAACCAGTCCCGGGAGAAGCGCCAGCCGGCAACAGTGCCTAATGGGTGATTTGTACACAACAGCCCTGGTGTGGGTAGTATGAGGATTTAGCAGTGTGGAAACACTGTTTGGCTCCACCAGTACAAATCAGCTGCTGCATCACAGGAGTGCTACTGTGCTGCAGGCACTGCAGAGTGGCTGCTCACAGGGAGCTGCCTGGACAGGATAAATCCCTTGAGTTGAGTGCCTCTGGGATCTTTGTGCTTTTATATCTTTCTGTGAGAATCAGAAATGAACGCCACCATGCAGCTAATCTGGCTACTGACACCGGGATCCGAGCCACCGCCGCTGCCCGCTCCGGAGGCCTGCTCTCTCCAGGGCTCGCCAGCCAGTGAGGGCAGCCATGCAGGCTCAGCTGGGCTGCCAGGCACTGAAATCCTCCCTGTTCACATGACACGGGCCTTAATCCGGGAAAATACGTGCTTCTCTCCTCCCGTTGGGATGCCAGGAGAGTTCAGTTCCTTGTGCTGAATGCACTGCTTCAGAGGCCAGGGTGCCGTCCCCATGGCTAGCCAGATGCTTGGTGCTCTGAGGACAACCGCCCCGCCTGCCTGTGTGCCCTCCACTGCCCTGGGGCCACATCAGCCAGGTATTTCCCAAAGGCTTAAACACCAGCCTGCAGCCAGGTAACGACTTCTTGGTGCCATCCACCCCTGCTGACTGTGGCATGTGCCCACCTGGAGTTGCATGCCCACTTGGACCATCAGCAAGGCTCCAAATTTGCCTAGAACTGAACAGCCAGTGGCGGACAGGAGGGCTGGCATGGAACTATCTCAGTGCCATAGAAACACTTCACTATGCACTGCTTTCAGCGGGTCTCAAATAACTCTGAAGGATGGAGGTGACATGGGTAAGTGGCTGCATCATTAGAGCCATTCAGAGGGGACAATGCCCAGTCAGTATCTTTGAGTTTAGATATGCCTTTTTACCAGCGACTGATATTGCATGTTGTCATGTCTGCTGCCTGCTTTAGGAGAGACAGAAATGATTTAATGCCTTTTTGTGATGACATAGTAAAGACCAAAATCATCAGGTTATAAAGAGACTATTAGATTCTTTAAATATAGACCACTAAAATCCATTCATCAGTGCTCAATGGGGGTTGGTTGCCTGTTGAAGTTACCAGCTAAATCATGAGTTTTCTAAATGTTTTGGGGAATGAAAATTAGCATAACTTCCAGTGTCATCCATATTAATCAGGAAACTAGACCTGAGTTAAGATCAACTAAGGTGAAGCAAACACTTTTCATGTGTTTTTCATGACATCCTGTAGAGCAGAATTAGTTAATTGGCATCCAGGTAAAAGAAAAACACGCTAGCCTGTCAAGAAAAGACAGTGCTACTCCTGTTTGAGATGTGAACATGATTTTTTATTTACCATTCATGTGGACTTTAGTGCTTTCTGTCCTGTTTTTGGAAATAAGAATGTTAAAATGACAAAGCAAAAGGAACTAGTGGTAGAAAAGTTAAAGAAAAATGGATCATCTCTGGGAGAAATGGAGAGGGGCAATCTAACTCTACAAGAACCCACTGCTCTGTGTAGCAGGCAGGTGGCTCTCATGTAGTGCCAATGTCCTAACCCCGTGAAAAGATTCCATTGGACATGTGCAAGTATGGAACATACACAAGAAGCTACAGAAATTTATACTGCTGCCAAAGGGATATCCTTAGCCTATATTGTACAGTTGTAACCTGAAAGATAGACATTTCTGTGATGTATTTAAATAAAAAAAAAATCTGTGCTGAAATGTCTTTGGGTATTACCTGATGTCTGTTATTTTAATTCCATAGGAAGTGTAGCTTAATGCAATGCTGAGGCAGATCAAGACTGGAAGATCTGGTCTTCAGCCAGATATCTAATATTTAAAGACATATTTTTTATCATCTTCTGTAGCTAGAGGCTCTGAAGTCTGAAACATCTCACAAACAAAAACAAGTTGTTCTTTGAAGGGTGGAAATAATGAACTTTTTCTCCTACGGGTTTATGTTCCATGCCCCATTCTTCCCCTTCTCGCTGTGTTGCTGCAATGATCTCAGCTTCCACCTCCTGCAACGCCATGTGCTCAGGCCTCCCCACCACCAGCACTCGTCTGGTAAGGCTGGAGCAAGGTGAGCTGTACCTGGCTTTGAGGTATTTGCTGGCTGGGCATTCGGCAGGCCAAAAGCAACAGGTAAGACCAGTGACCATGATGCAGCTGCCTTCGATGAAAATTCCTAATTTAAATCTCTACCTTCTACTCAATGATTTTCTTCAGTATGATAGCTGATGACTTTGTCTGCCATTGCCCAATAGGTTCAAAATCATTAGCAGAGAACTGGCAGACAGAGACTCAAACCCTTATTTCTCTTAGAGACCAGGATAAAAATGCAAAATGTACTTAATCAAAGTAGTGATAATCTCCCCCTTCTCAGGTCTGAGCCCTGCTCTGATTGACTAGACAGTCTTTTAGGTGCAGGGCACGAGGAACACTCTCTCATTTGACTTTTCTCATTTGGTATTTTGAAGATAAATGAAACCAAGTTCTGCAGTATGACTGTCACCTTCACCAACTTCTTATGTGTCACATTTTGTGCATTTTAGGGCCTGAATGTGACCCCTCAAAGGCAGGCAGTATCTCAGTCAATTATACTCGATGTAACCTCTTGAAATTATTGTGATCACATAAAGCATTTAATCAATACAAAGTTTTGCCATTTCAGCCATCTTTCTTTGTGATATATTCTGCTGGTTTTGGCTGGGATAGAGTTAATTTTCTCCACAGTAGCTACTATGGGGCTGTGTTTTGGATTTGTGCTGAAAATGGTGTTGATAACACAGGGATGTTTTAGTTATTGCTGAGCAGCGCTTGGACAGAGCCAAGGCCTTTTCTGCCTCTCACCCCACCTCACCAGTGAGTAGGCTGGGGGTGCACAAGGAGTTGGGAGGGGACACAGCCGGGACAGCTGACCCCAACTGACCAAAGGGACATTCCATACCGTATGGCGTCATGCTCAGCATGTAAAGCTGGGGGAAGAAGAAGGAAGGGAGGGGGCATTCAGAGTGATGTCGTTTGTCTTCCCCAGTAACCGTTACATGTGCTGGAGCCCTGCTTTCCTGGAGATGGCTGAACACCTGCCTGTCCATAGGAAGTGCTGAATGAATTCCTTGTTTTGCTTTGCTTGTGCACACAGCTTTTGCTTTCCCTATTAAACTGTCTTTATCTCAACCCATGAGCTTTCTGACTTTTACTCTTCCAATTCTCTCTCCCATCCCACCCTGGGGGGAGTGAGCGAGCAGCTGTATGGGGCTGTGGTGGTTTGACATTGGCTAAATGCCAGGTACCCACCAAGTCGCTCTGTCACTTCCCCCCCTTCCCCCTTTTATCTCAACAGAGCAAAAAGGGGAAAGAAAATAAGATAGGAAAAAAACAACCCTTGTGGGTAAAACAAAAGCAGTTTTAATGTAAGCAAAGTGAAGCAAAGGTCCGCGTGCGACAGGTGATGTCAGGCCTTCTCAGGAAGCAGGGCTCCAATACGCATAGTGGTTGCCTCGGAGGACCAAGGGTGACCCCACCCCCTTCCTCCCTTTTCCCAGCTTTATACTTGAGCAGACGTCATATGGTATGGAATATCCCTTTGGTCAGTTCGGGTCAGCTGTCCTGGTTGTGTCCCCTCCCAAGATCTTGCCCACCACTGGGGGAGTAAAATGTTGGAAAGAGCCTTGGTGCTGTGTAAGCACCACTCAGCAGTAGCCACAACACCAGGGTGCTATCAACACCCTTTCAGCTCCCAACATAAAACACAGCACCATGAGGGCTGCTACAGGGGAAAACCAATTCCGGCTCAGCCACACCCAGTACAGCGGCTTAGTTGCTGGCTGGTGTTAAACCATGACATGTATCTACTGGAGCAGAAAATGTTACCAGAAAAAATACTATGCTCCCTTAACTCTTGTTTCCAAAAATGATGAAAAGCTCTCAGCAGGCTCTCTGTTACTGATGTTAGGAAAAATCTTTCTACCTATATCACTAATAATCAAAGCAAAATAGCCACCCTAATCCCACAAAAGCTCCTTAAGCCACCCTTATCCCACAAAAGCTCTCTAACTCCAGCAAAATTCACAAGAAGGCAGGACAGGGATACAAGGACCTCATTCCATCCACACCTTTACTGTCACAGATGAACACATCACTGTTCTGAAATTAGGAAGCTCCAATTCAAAAGACAGTTATTATATTTTGAGTAACATTAATACATTTATTTAATTGTAATTTACTTTTCATTCATAAAAAGGACAAAGCACGGTCCTGCTCTACTCATTTGAAAAAAAAGATAAAAAGTAACTAAAAAAACAGTTCAATATTCATCAGTATCAAATAATAGTAATATCAATTTTCCTGAAATATAAAGAAACAGCAAATATGTCTATCTATATAAACTTTAATTAAGAACCTTGCATTTTAAAGCAGATGATACATTAGTTAGTTTTTCTTGACAACAATTTGAAACTGAAGGTCCCAGTCAAATTTACACAATTATGTGAAACAGAAAAATTTCCAACTATCTGATCAGTATGTGAGACCTACCTCAACTATGCTGCCGATTTAAAAAAAAAGAAGTGGCTTTCCTTCCCAGGTCGTTTCCATGAAAAAGCTAAACAGTTTTGCTTTTTACACCATGTATTAGAAAAGTAAAAGGCAATCATGCATTTGGCAAAAGATTTAGTTGTGGTTGTAGATTATATAAAAATGAGTCGTACTGCAAAAGAACCAAACCAAATGAAACACAACAAAACACAATTTTTTTTTTTTTGTACAGAAGGCTTACAGCATGTTAGTTTCTTACGTATGAAGACAGATCATTTCTCTTTCAAATAATTACACAATTTATGAAACTCAGTAGTGTTTGACACTTTGACATTCCTCTGTAGGGAAGTTATCACTCTCACCTATTTAAAAAATTTTCATCTTGTAACAAATAGTTAAAATGAAACAAAACCAGTATTATTGATATTTCTTAATGAAGACTACACTTTTACATGTAAATATATAGTACAAAATTATACAAATAAAAGAAGGGGGTGTAAATTATTAATAGACCTATTCTTGTTTCATGTAAATATTATTATTATGGACCTCTACAGTATCAGTTCTAAAAAGATAAAATCTATTTCTAAGTAGCTAGCAAGGTTGTGCTAATAAAATATGATTCAAAGCTTATAATTCTTGAAGCATCAGACATTGCACTATTACTTGAGCCAGCTGATTCAATATCACTGTGTTTCTTCAACATTCACCCTCAAACTAATTCCCAGCACACATGGAAAATGAAAGTAATGTGCATTTCTTTAACAACTTAAAAAAACCCAAACAAACCAACAAAAAACCCAACACTGAAACACTCTAGACACAGTCAGAACAAAAACATTCTCTATCTCTAATAGAGTTCCCATTTAGCAAAGGCCATAGTAAACATTAGCTTCAACTAACAGTTGGGATCTGACTTTCATGTATTAACACACAGTTGGATCATTCAGTACTCTATCAAATAGGGAAACAGTCTCAGAACTTTAAAACTCTTATTTACAACACTATGAACATTAGAATAACATCAAGTTCTTGAAAAAGCATATAATTCTCCCAAATGTATGCCTTCACTACAGGAAGGTAACACCTGGCATCTGCAGCATAAAAATGTAAATATAATAATTTTTTTACTGTGCTACTCTGTTTTTGCCATTTATTGTATATCTCTTTTTTTTTATATTTTAAATCTTTTCACTTTAAAAAATAACATACCTTTCCTACCATTTCATGGTCCACTTGGCTGATCTTAACATGGACTCCATCTCCAAACTCCTAAGTGTTATATTGCTACCTTAATAATAGTCATAGTAATAACACCAAATCAAAACCAATACATTACGCTGCTTCCCTGAAAATGGACATTTGACTCCTAAAATCAGCAACAATGACCACAACGGAATTTTTCAACAGAATTGTTTTAAGAAAAGAATATGGTAAATCTCGTGTCATTGAAGCACAGGTAAATTCCTTTAAGATGAGCGTGCTATGCACAGCTTGGGTGTTCTGAACATATTTAACATAAAAAAACCCATGTCACTGACTTCTACTTCAAGTCCTTCAAATTCTATCCAATAGCCTCAAGAAATATAGCTCTAAAAAAATGAAATGTTTTTGCTTTGACTGTCTCTCTAAAAACCAGTAATCCCAATAAATGATGATGGGGCCATTCAAAAATATGCAGTACACAAAACATAGAGGATAGTACAGACAGACGTAGTACTCTTACATTTATCACATACAATCAACATTTCAATCTCTATTATATTTCACAATTTGTTATTCAAGTTAAAGCACCTACGTATGGTGATTTTACTTTCACTGTACAGCCTATGTTATTGGGTTTTAACACTGAAACTTGCCCCATTGGACCGAATCATGCAACTGTCACAGATCAGCATAAGTGTTTTATAAGGCATATTGGAACAAGTTAAAAATATTTCTCAGCCTCTCAAAAGTTGATTTACTTCATGAAGGAGTTCCTGGATGCCTCAGTCCTCTTAAAGTTCATAGGAAATCGGTAGGGTAATTTATTTTAAAGTGTAACTTATTTGGCTTAGGATGGTGCCACAGGAATCAAAGAGAGTCGCGGTCCTCATCTTCAAAGGGAGTCCTTTGTGTTAGGCGGAGGACAAGGTAAATCCAGCTACATTCAGAATCCCGAGCAGGCGAGAACACCCAGGGCAGGCACCGCCAGGACCAGGAGCAGAGTCGGTACTCCAGCGGCAGCACCTGTGCATCAAACAGATAACAACAGGGTGTTGGTCGTACTTCAGCATTACTCGTGGCGGAGGGGAACAAACCTGGATGTGAGCAAGAATGTGGGGTACAAAAGCTGAAGAACAGCTAGCGTATCTCAGCACAGCCCCTACCTGTATGGAGAATCTGAAACAAAGAGACTTGCTACAGTACAGCGGAGGACTGGCTCTCTTGTTCTGCAAGAGCTGTTTATGCAGCATGTTTATACAAGCAGCAAGGCCATTCAGAACACATCAGTGTATTTTGATTTGGCTGGTCCAACAAGCCAGGAGGTTATAACAGGAGGTAAAAGGTCAAAATAAATATTTAAACATGTGAAAACAAAATTAATGGAGTCTTTGAAATGTGACAAAGCAAAGAGACACCTTTGGAAATGTTAATGTTCATATGATCAGCAATAATCTGAGACATGTCAAAGAGCCTGGTCCATTTGTTTACCTGCCAGATTACAAAGTCCAGATGGCTGACTTCTAGCAGTGTGGCATTTATGCCTGTTAAAGTCACAAGGGTCTTTCTTAAACAAATACTTTAAGACAAAAAATATTGACAGCTTACAAACTTTACATGACTTGCTCTGGCAAACCAGCGTAAGAATTGCTATTATGTTAAATGGCTTGTGTTGCCATGGTCCAGCTCCCTGTTAAGAAGCATCTACATAAGAAAATAACCCTGCCAAACTGTGCCTGGCTGTCAGTCTTGGAGATGAGCTGAACAAGCTGGAGAATGGGCTATTCTTTCACCCCAGAGAGGGCTCGTCTAGGTCAGGACAGTAGCGTGTAGGTGGACAGCGTGGGACCCAGTTTACTGCTCGTCTTGCTGTTGAACACAGACTAAGGACAGAAGTGCCTACACCTGGTGGTGACAGCCCTGAGGAGCTGCTGGAACCGTCCCACTGGACTGCTCTTCAGCAAATGTTCTTCTGAGTGAGGAAAGACCGTACTGAAAAGGTAACACACGAAACAAACAGCACAGATTTCAGCAGACAGACCCATTTTATGTAACAAAAAGTACAGTATGACGAATTTCAAGTATTCTTTCATAGAATTTAAAGTCCCAAAAGAGAATTCACATTTTCTCATCGGACCTCTTGCAAGGACAAGTAAATCACATCATCTAGTCCAGCACCATGCAAGCTCCTAGAAAGACATATCTATAGGTTTTACATGTCTGCCTCAGAAGTTTCTGCATCTTTCAGGTTAAATAAAGAGCTTAGTTATTCATTTTGTGTCTATCTCAAACCTCCTATTAATAAGGTGCTTCATTAATTTTAAGTTAGCATGCATTTACGTTAGCAGCATTTTAAGTCAGCAACACAAGATTCCAAAGGGGAAAAAAATGCTGGTATGAAGTGAGAATTTGGCCAAATAAACACCTGTAAGTTACCTTCAAGTATTTGTTTCCTACAGTACTTCCTACCCACAAGAAGCAGAAAGTAAGGAAACTAGATGGAAATGAAATTGATTGATAACAAAAAACATTTTTTATAAAGTTTGTGGACTAAGTCCAAATCAGAAAACTCCAGTTCACCAGCTCATCAGTTAGGTATGGATATATGAAAGTGATAGTATTTAGCCACTTGTGGTTCCTACATACATAATCACAGGGATTTTTTCTGATAGGTTTTTCACAGTATGTTTCAATACACTGTGGGTTTGATGTCCTACAGATCAGCATCTCCTCTGATGTATCACACATACTATTTGAAATTCCAAGATTAAAGTTTTATCCCCCAAACAAGTCTTAACTAAGGGTGAACACATACAGTCTTAATTTTTGTACTGGGCAGAGCTTGTCCTCTTTGCAGAGTCATTTAATTGAGCCTTCATCTACAGTTCTCCATGTTCATAGCACTATCCCCTCTCCTAATTTGGCTTTAAACAGCCCCACTCCGAACAACGACAGTTTTCAGGCAATTGTTTGGAAAGCCAGTTGGGAGCATACCTCAAACTAGAGCGCTTGGTCTTCTTTCCTCACAACAGTACTTCCCAATTAAATCCTGAGCATTGGTACGGTGGGAACTATCACATTCCACCGGATATACGGTACATACAGATCACTGGAGAGAGCTGGGATATCTTCCATCCAGGAGCTCTCTCTCTAGAGAAGGTGTTAGAGGAGTGTGCGCCCTCCCTGTCCCAGGAACAGAAGTATGCTAGTATGCTCGTGAGGTGACCAAATGGCACATGACAGGTGTTCATATGCACATGTACAACTTGTCACCTAGCAAATCATTTAACAAAAAGGGGACCACAAGCCACCAGTAAACAGAGGGCCTGACTTGTTTGCAGTTGGCTTTCAGCAGTGAATTTAAGCGCTATTAGAAAGGCAGATCTGAAAGGCAGTGTCTCCTGACACATGGATGAAGCTCTGTGCAGACCCCACCATGGATATATTCAGAAGACAGCCTCCAAGATGGAGAACTATTTCCCCTCCTGTTTCTACTACAGAAGGTGGAAACAAGTATTTTTACCTGATCCTGGTTTCTCCATTTTCTCACCAGGGAGAAAGTCCACAACATCTGCCATGAAACCAGAATTTTAGAGCTTTCCCCACAGAATTTATTTTCAATTTCAGTTGTATTCCTCTTATTGTCTCTCTTCTTTCTAGGTCCACCACCCTACTCCTCCTGACTCTGGTCCTCACTCAAATCAAGTCTTTCTGCAGTGCCACTCTCTTCCCTGTCCCCCATACTAAACTCCACCTTTTTTCACCTTTTCCCCTACTGTTGTAGGGATGCTTTCTGAAGTCAAGATATCCAAGCACCTGGAAAACCAAGACAAGAGACCTACCAATCTTTATTTGTCAGCTCAATTCAGCTGTAAAAAGTACATTTCTATGAATAGCACATTTTTCCATAGGAAGCAGTATATCCACCTCAGTGAAAGATAAAATGAAGGAAAATATTGGAAGATTGTTTTTGTAAGTATCCATAAACAGAGGAATTTTATGCTTAAGATGAACATGAATAGATGTTCAAATATGTTCTCATACATAACAACTGCACATTTTGGCAACTGTGAAAGTACGGAGGTATATTTATCTGTACTTTTTAGTGATTTATGAGACACATTAATCTTTTCTGTAGTCTTTATCCCTAAATATCAAAGCAGTGGTTTTCAGTGAATGAATAATAGCCATAGAAAAAAAAAATTCAGATTTCATATTTAAGACTATCCACAGAAAATATTCTGCCTTTGTCAGGACAGGATAATACAGTTGGAAAGACACAGCTAAACTCATATTTTGAATGCTTCTAATGAAGGAAAACATGAAAAAAAGTTTGCTAAGTGAAGTTGAATGATGAGCAAGTATGAGGAAACCTCTATTTGCATGTAGCTACTCTACAAAGAGAAAGGAACAATAAATCTTCCCCTGAGATGTGCTCACTGGTTCCAGAATTAATACCAATTCACCCCATTACAGCAGTTCCTTACAACACTTAGGCACTGTTGCAGAGATATGTATAACAGCTTTCGCAATGAAGCAAATCCTACCCTTAGACAGCACATTAATGGAACATTAGGAGGAGAAATGCACATTAAACAGATCATGTCTTCTTTTTTCTTGTCAGATTACTGACCCACATGTCAGGAACCATACTTTAGGAAACCATTCACCAGTGCATGACAGCCAGTACACTCCTGCAGCTCATGAATGGAAATTAATGTAAGCCCGAGTACAGACTACAAGATTTAATTCTGTGCAGTAATGCAATTGTGATCTGTCAGTTTTAACAATCTTTAAAAACTAGAGAAATGCCAGATAAGGACTTAATGAATGTGTACAAATAAACATGTGAATGTAAACTAAAACAGAAGGATTATTAAATAGCTCCTTCTGAGGCCTGGCCAGGTATGGGCTGGATATATTTAGCATGTAAAGATTCACTGTCTCCTCAGTGTTATAATGTGATCTCTCCTCTGAACCAGCATCTTGCATATCCAGTGTGCATGCAATTGCAAACTACAGTCATCAAAGTCAAGGCCAAAACCAAATCAGTATCATAGGACCTAACCACAATCATACGATCTAACACACCATGTGTGGACTTCATATCAGGAGTCCTCATTTCTTTCAAATAAACAATGAAATCTACACCTTTAATTGGTTTCTTTTCCAACAGCCCCAAGCAAAAGCTGTGAAATCTTGCAGTAGTTCCCATGGAGGCCTTACTACTGTCTGCTATAGAATTCCTGTAGTTGATATTTTTAAGTCTAGGACTAAAGTATCTACAGAAACATATACTCAGAATGTAGCTTAACATCAACAACAAATTGTATAGGATGCGTGCAGTTGACCTAACTTTTTCCCTGTCTCCTATTCTCAGCAGCCTTTCTCACAAGTGGCTGAGTAGATGAAGAGAACAACTGCTGGACAGGTTTTCCTTCAGGAAGATCTTTATATATCACAGGAACTCCTGGTAAAGTCCCATTAATCCACAGCTTTCTATTCGTATTTTAAATTCTGTGTTGACATCTCAATCACATAAAGTCTAGGATGAAATTTTCTACACTTTTGAATGGACATCCTAGATTTTACTGATATCTTGAACAGTATGCAGTCTTCCAACTACACTCAAAAGAAATTAAATCAATTTAATGCCTAAATAAAACAGGCATTAAAACAGTTCAGACTTTGATGTATTTCCCAAGCCTTTGTAACAATTTGTTAGTAAAAATATGTCATTATTTTCTTTAAATGTTACTTATCTTTACGATATGACATTTTTGGCCCTTTTCCCAACATCAGTATCTTCTTATACTAGCTTGTAAAAAAAAATCTCGATGCCTGTTTAGAAATCTTACTTTCATCAGATCTGTGAAACAGGAAATTAGTTACTGGTCATCTGTGAAGCTGTCATACATGAATAAGTTCTCTTTCTGAGTGGAAAAGTGTTTGCCCTGCCAACATACACAAACTACAAGCTATTCCTTGGCTAATCATGAGCTGATCCTGTTATGGCAAAACTCTTTCTCTGCTTTTGTTGTCAGGAAAGATTTTTCAAGAATTAATTTTTATTAAATAACATCACTTCTCTTAGTTTCCAGGTACTGAACATCGAGGGGGATGTCTACAAAACTATTCTAGTCCCAGGAGTGTGTTTTTAAAGTGAGTTTCTCAGCCGTCCCCTTTGTTGGGGTTTATTTGGCAGTGTGGAGCTGTCTTGGATAGGCAGTGCAGGACCGGATTAGAGGCAGTGCAATGTAAAACCTGACACAAGCATACAGTGTGGAGCTGGAGCCTCAACACCGCTGTTTCTCTCTACAGATCCACTTCTCTTGTGCTGCACAAATTATTCAGGTAGATGCAGACTGGCTATCTGAATGACACAGTCGCTGCAACACATTTTTTCATGATACAAGTTAGCATACATTTAGTAAGAGTAAGGAAAAGAGAATTTTTTCTTACCAGGCCCGGTATTTTATATGATTCATAAAGGATTTAAGTTTGTAACATAAATTCTGTAACTTGTTAAGAAATGAGTCTGCCTTTGTGTTTGTTTTGCAAAATAGATTATTTTTTTTCTGAAAGAATGTCCAAACTCCTACCCATTTTCCTGTAAATAATATTCTCCTTTTGGTCCAGGATCCAAGGACTAATTTTCCATCATGGGCGTCTGATTTTATATCTCTCCTTTTTACTTTAAGAAAGGTAAACGCAAAGCCTTCTCATATTCTGTTTCTCCTTGCTTCTAACTAAGCTTGTCCACTTCACTGGGATAAAATTAGGCAACCTGAAAAAGCAAAAGGCATTTTTGCCTGCTCCGTTTGTTGGTTTCTTTAGCATCTATTAGGCTTCATTAGTATCTGTTTTCTGAGTGTTTTCATATTTACCCAGGTAGAACAGAAAAGAAGGAAGGGAGGAAATGTAATTTCTTCATGTTAAACTAAACTAGAAGAAGTGGGTGGGTTTGTATTTCTGTCAACTGGCTTCTGAAAAGAAACTCCACTTGTCCCAGCTGGAAATACTGCCTTCATGAAAGACTACTGCAAAAGAAATAAGTAGTATCAGCTGTTATGATTTAAATTGTGCTATCCCTGTTCATGGTAAATGGAAAATAACTGAACTAATTAGAATATGCTTATCTTGCATCACTGGCATCATTACTAAGTCATGGGTCCAATTTTCTCTTGTCTAGGAATATCTTTGTTAGGGCACAAGGAAATTTTCCTCTTGCCTGTGTCATAAACCTTTCAAGAAAGGCACTATGGAGTAATTCACAACCGTGTGAATTACTGTTTTGTAGCAGAGTAGATGTATAGAATGGAAATAATGCTGTCAGTGCATCTGCCCATGCTTTGTTCTGTGTTAAGGTTTGCTGTACATCTGAGGAACAGCTTTAAAACTATTATAAGAAAAAGAGAGAGAACATTAAAAACATTTTTGAAGTGTTGCTGATGGTCTGGGTGCTTTGTCCACCTCATGGTGTTAGTCGGTCTTCTCCTACTTGAAAATCCATATGCCAGAGCCAAGTAAACATTTTGTTTTATTTTGGCAGTGGCACCAGGCATGTTGGTAGTGTCAGCAGGCAGCAGCAGGGGCTTCTTTTCCATTGACTCTGGCCTCACTACAGACCTGGGCTGTCAAAATGAAAAGATGCCTTGGACTCTGGGAAAAATGCAATAATTTTCAGCAGGTGGGCTATTACTTAAATGTCAATAAATGTAGATTATTTCTCAGATACCTCTTCCCCTTCACATATATTAATGTTCATTACAGATTCTTTTGCATGGAGTGTTAAGTAGAAGATCACAGGTAGTATTTTTTAAATGTACTCCTTTAAAGCACTATACTCAACAAAAAATAGCAAGAACAACTGAGCAGGTCCTCTCCTGTGACCCAGGCAAGAGTTGTAGTTGTACTTCACATGAATTTTGTGAGTTTCAGGATCGCTTATATGACTTAAAGGCTTGTCATACCTCTCAACACCTGCTCTGTCTCTCCACTTGTGAGCAGTCACGCCAGACAAACTGGCTCACCAGCAGCACCAGGAGTACTGCCAGGCCAGGTAAGGCTGAATCATGTACTCAGCTAGGACGAGGTGTTCACTGCTGGAAACTGCCTGCTGAAGCAGCAGGAGGAGCTTGGGGAGAGTTTTGGTAGCTCGCCCCTATAGAAAAGTTTATCTGTGATTACACTGATTGTCTGGTGTGTCAAAACACTTGGCCATGAGTGTTTCCACACAAATGTATTCTGCATTGCCTCAGAAATTATGGTTGATAGTAATTCAGAGGAATTAGATAATCCTCTGAGAGGGTCATTGACAGTTTTTTCATCAAAAAGGGCTAATTTTTCAGGAAAAAAATGGGAGGACAGAAGAGGAAGTTTCATCATAACCCTGAAAAGAAGAAAAAGGACAGATCTTCACTGGCCAGATGGCAGGTCTGGGAATTTCTGAGTGAGGAACCTATGCCTTCTTGTTCAAGAAAATAGGGATTTGGGAATGTTTTTTACAAATAAATTCATCCCACTCCTTTTCACTTGTGAACAGTTCACATTTAAACAACCACACGTTACAATGGGTGAACAGTAGAAACTCTTCAGGTGCAAAATTATGGTGAATTAATGGGAAAAATACTATAATTTTGGAATTTCTGTGTTCTTGGGAAGAAATGTGGCACATATAAATACTGAGGTACATTAAAAGCCTGTCTTAAAAATCTTCATCTTTCAGCCTGGAAGCTGGCTTACACATAAGAAGATGAAGAAAGATGCCCTCAGGTTCTACAAGAGTAGAAGTGCCCAATCTCAACAGGCTGGATGACAGTGCTTGCTTCATGGCAGGGAGAGGCCAACATCCCTTCGCAGCACACGATAAGACTTGCACAGCATGCACAGCACAGTGCAGGGCTCATGAAACTGGCCATGTGCTACACAGTCTTCATGTATAGGTAAGTCCCATCACTGTGCAGCCCTCGAGAAAGAGGGAGGTAAAGCGGAAGGCAGGCAGTGCTGCCAAAACGCAGCCTGAAAGTTACTGCAGAAAGGAAGAAAGCAAACAACTGGCCTAGCATGTGCCTCTCCAGAGCAGAATAATGTAGTTTTTTATTGATAAGGATATACTTTGAAGAATTGGGTACTGTTAAACCAAAAAGATCAATACAATTTTACAAAGTAGGTAGGTAGCAGGATCTCTGGTAAAGAACACAGAGAGGAATAGGCAGGATAAAGCAACTTAGAGGGCCGCATAGGCTGCATAAACCAGAGAAAAGGTACACTGGTTAATACAAAACCTCTACTGAGAATGCTCCAATTTGCCCAGTTCCAAACAAAGGTAAAATAAAAGGAGAAACAGATGAAGGGAGAAACTAGCAAGAACACACAAAAAACGAAGAGCAGGGTGTTAGCGTAGAAATTGTTCCTAGTTTGATACATTTGTTGGCAACTTCATTTGGCTTTCTAACAAAGTAATTTTTGGATTGTGAGGACTTTGTAGGTACATGCAGAAAAGGCTGTGATTAGTACCGCATTCCCCTCCAGCTGAGCACATAATTTTACATATTAGTGTCCTGATATAGAAGTACTAACAGCCATTGTGACTGAGTGCAAGCACTTCCTTTAAAGCCAGGTAAAGATTTTACCTTCATACTGTGTAATGTCAGAAACAGATTTGAAACAACCCATCACTGGGTTCTATTATTATAGAAAATAACAACTTAGAAATTAATTAAATACTTGTTTTATGGAGAGGGATTCAAAATCTGCTCATGTGGAAATAAATAAAGGAAACATTTTTTTACAGATAATATCTAAATGAGCCAGCAGTGCCTAAACCCAGCTTTAAACAGCTGCTCATCTGTTCAGATGAGTGACTTATACTGCTACATTAAATTCTACATTTCACTTCTGCTCGGCAGTATTAGAAAATAATGTTGATTTACAGAATTTAAGCACAGAAAGGATCATTATGTCTTTTAATGTTTATGCTATATCATCTAAATATTGCCTGACGTACAATACAGTTTAAGTAGCCTTTTACTTAGTTGATCCTGTACTGAGCCCAGGAAGATGGATTTTTCTAAAATACACCTTCTAAAAGGGCTCGCAGCCTTGATTTAGAAACACCAGGAGTTGAAAAAGCAAAAAAATCAAGCAGATTTTCATGCTTCTGGAGAAGAAATTTTCAAATTGATCTTCTGTGAGAATTTCGCTCCTGATAAAGTTCTTACTTCAGCCTCTCTACAGCCAGAGTCATAAGCACCAAATCTGATACTCTGAAACATTCACATGAACTTAGATGAAAGATCCTTCTGACATTCCTCTTTGACAGAAGTAATATTCCTCTTTCCCTTCCCACTGGCTTAATATATTGTGTTGAACAGCCACAGAAGACAGACCAGGTAGCACTCTTCCAGTGATTACTTCTAAGAACTCTGTTGTCAACTCTCCATCTCTTGCTTCTATGAACAGGCTTTGGAATACAGTAGAAGTAAAATATATGGCACTTCAAAGGCAAGAACATTTTGACACTGAAGTCCTTCAAATATTCTGAAAAGAGCATGGAGCATTTTGGTATGTAGTAAGATGCACTATTTAATACATCTAAATCTACCTATATATATAAAGAGGGCAAAAATACATATTTGGTATGGTCACTGGCACTTAAAAGATAAGTTCAAGTTAGCGAACATGTGATTTTATCTATCCTTTATACTGTGTAGTAACAAATAAATCTATTTATACATGAATACAAACCTGCCAAATAATCACAGTACAGACTGTACTTCTAATGAAGCATTTATCATTTAATGTACTGTCAGTGGATCTGAAGTCTGGAAGTCACAGAGTTTGCAGGAGCACAAAATGCGTGGTTGTACCTGGTTGTACCTCTGGGGCTGTCTAGTCTGACCTCCCGCTTATATCAGGACTGTCGCCAACACTCTATGTCATCAGCTGCAGCTTCGCCTAGCTGAGTCACTGAAATCTCCAAAGATGAAAACTGCACAGCTTCTCTATGTAACCTGTTGCAGTGCTGCACTATCCTCTGGGTGAAGGTTTTCCTAATGTCCAGTCTGAACCTTCCAAATTGCAATTTCTAGCCACTGCCCTATATTGTACCATCTGCCATTACTAAGACTTTGGATTCATCATCTTTGTAACTGCTCTTTATACAATTATGTGCTTCTGTTAGATTGCCCCTCTCCACCACACTAAACCTTGGTGTGTATTAAAGGAACTACTCTGTGATATTTCCTTAATACTAAACTAAAGAGCGGTGCACCTTCCTTACTACCAAAGACTGCTTCTGAAGTTCCTCAGACTTTGTCACTGAAGTAACTGGAAAACTATCACTGCTGCCTTTGTCAGAGAATCACTGCGTTTTGTTCTCTTAAGAGAGAGGTTTCATCAAAAGGTGTGTTACAGCAGACGTCTAACCTCGGTCTTCTGAATCACTCTCCTTGCTAAGAAGAAAAGGAGTCTGGCTGGGTTAGGTGCATAAAACTGAGAGGTATGAGTACGCCACCACTCCAAGGCACTCATAAAAAAAGTACGATAGATTGTTAACTGCTGAACTGAAAAATACCACAAGGATTTGAATAAGGCAATTCCACATCTTGCCACTGAAAATTAAAACACGTAAGAATTGTCACGACTAAAAAGTATTCCTTTCTTCATTCCTTCACCCCTGTGATCACGTCTGCAATCCTGTCTAGATTATTAAGGGGAAAAAATTAATGAGATGAGTCTTCCAAAGATTACTTTAAATCACTCTAAACACTACTTGTCTGGCTTTGATTTCTCAAAGCAATTAAAAATACTGTATAAATATAGTTCAGTAGTTAAATATCCTACCAAGAGGTGAAAGCAAAATATGCATTTGTATTAAATTAAATCATTATGCATCAAAGGGATTACACTATTAAAGCAAAATACTAATCTTGGCATTCACTCTATGAGCTATGTGATTTTTTCTGTGATATTCTTTTTTGTTATGTTGCTGCATTTAAGAATAACAGAGTTAAATAATGATCTATTGGATTTTTTCCATCTTCTTCTAATGGTAGAATACAATGAATATAAAATACCACACACTTTGTTTCAAAAAAGGGAAGGGGTATAGTGTTCTTCTTTTGGTGTAATAAAAAAACTGAAAGTAACTATATAATATATCTCAACAAATGGATAAATTAATGGAGAAGTATATTCAGCCAAACTGAATTTGAATGTCTGACCTTTAATTCATTGATGAATTGATGATCCTACCGAAACAGTAGCAATCAAAACCTTGCTGAATTTTAAAAAAGGTATTTCTGACTGCACAGTGAACCAAAATTTATTTTTCTTCTTTTCTTTAAACATTTTAAAAGTCAGTCATTGTTTGGCGGGTAACATCCAAACTGCTGAAAATAGTAAAGAAAGTATTTAAGGGTTTTGGAAGAAGAACTAATACTTTGTCCATCAACTAAATATTATTCAGGCATTTCATAGTACACTTTTCTGAAGCTGGGAGTATTGCGTCAGCTTTAGTGAGTCTGACCAAAGGCCTGTCTAGCTCAGGACACTGACTGTGGGCTGAAACAGATGCAGTGGAAAGGAAGAAAAAATGATGGCATGCAGAGTACGATTTTCCTCCTATATTCTTTCCCACTTGTGTCAAAGCAGCTCCTGAGCTACTTTGTAGCTTCTGTTCAGTAGCTCCTGAGCTGCATATAGGACACAGTTTTAAATAAGGGCTGATAGACCAAGCCTCTATTTGTAACTTTGTCCTGCACAACATCCTGTCATAGAAGTTCCACAGTTTAATTTTGTGCCATGCAAAAGAGTATTACTTTGATAGTTTTCAGTCTGCTGCCTGTTAATTTTACAGAGTACTGTCATTCTCATAATGTGAAGAAAAGTGAATAATTTTTTCCTACTTACCTCTTCCTGTTGCTCATGACTACCTTACCTGCCATCTTTACTCTCGCTGAAGACTCCTTGCCTCTCTTGCATGCCTCACCCACAATTCACTCCATAGCTGCGTTACCCTCACTGATTTTCTCTACACTTTTATAGTATCTTTATTATCTTTTAGTATCTTCAGTATCTTTACTTTCTGAGATCCAACAAGAATATATGTTTTCCATGACAGTCACACCTTCCTATAGTGTTCCTGCAAGCTTGGGGATAGCCAGCAAAACCTCCAACATGTAACAAGTTAAAACATGTTACAAGGTGTGTGAAGTTGCTGTAGATTTCTTTTTTGCTAATGTTTAAAGGCACTGTGGAGTTCTCATGCCTTCACGTGACTGTGCAATAGCTGTCAGTGGGGATTTGCAGGCAGTTCCCAAGCTCACACAGACAGGCATGTGGCAACTCAGACTGAAGATGAAAGCAGGAGGAAGTTACACAGACCTTTTCAAGACAGTGGCCACTTTTTCTGTTTTCTGATGTATAGCAGCTATGGATTCCCATCTTGTCAGTATTCTCCGATAATGAGTAACCTATCCTGCTCTTGTTTTGTATGATCCTGTTCTTTTAAACCTCTGTTCTGTTCTAAATCCATGTACACACACATCCAATTTCTAGCTATAAAGCCTGTCAACCACCATAGCACAGCTTAGTTACAAGCCTTCTGCCTAAAAATGAAATTTTGTTGTATTCACACTTTGTGTATGTCCAGGCTTTCCCATATAAGTAAACATAAATGACAAAATAAACAGCATTGGGATTATTTTAGGATAATGCAGACCGAGAAAACATAACTAGATACGAAAACATTTCTGCAGTCTGTCCTACTGTTGAGTTCAATACAAGAAAAAGAGAATAAATTGTAATTAAGGAGAATATGGCTTTTCAAGAAAATGTTTGTTCTAGCACTGAGTACATTGTAATGCATGGACTTGTCAAACCTTAGTTGTCAAACTAAGGCTTGGAAGGAGGCAGCACCAATAAATTAGAACTGTGATGAAATGAAATGTGATGAAGGAGAATCAAGAGAAATACCAAAGAACTAAATACGTTGTTTTAGGCAGATTTATGTACCGGGTTAGAAGGTACTCTGCATATTTTCTACTTAATTTTTGAGCCATGAGACAACAGCAAATGCATTGTGAAAATTATTGTTCTTTTAGAGGAGAGCTCTTTTGGGAATGTATTTTTAGTTTAGTAGAAGCTTTTTGCTACATACTTGTATAATGCATAATAACTTCCAAGGTCAGTAACAGAGGACTGTCATGCCAGTTAGAGGACTGTTTCCATCAGCATTCCTTACAATTTTTACCTGTGTTCTCCTCTTTTCTTATTCCTATAACCATCTTTGCAACAGATGGACATTTTCAAATTATGATCAAAAGATTTTGATTATACCACATGAAAAGTGAATGATCACCTGATTTACTTGACACTAATATGTGCAATAAATATTAATGTCCCCTTTAAATAGTAATAAAAAAATAAATTAAAACTAAAATAATTAAAATGTTTGTATGAGTTACTACGAGAAAAAATTTTGCATTTTCCTTTGAAAAAGCTATGCTTCAAAGTAAATACTTTTTCAGGATACTAAAACATGCCTCTGGCAAGTGGAATTCATATGTGCATATATATGTGTGCAGTGAACACAGAGAAGTTCTAATTCTGTTCTCTTGCTATAAGCATACACAGTATAGAAATTATTTTGTCCATGTCACTATTTAAACTGAGACATTAACCCGATTATGTATTTGAAGGTGAAGGTGCATGTTATCTTCCTTTTTTCCCAATATTTTCCCAAATCAGAAGCTACTCTCCCCCATCCTGGATGAAATTTTACAATTTGAGAGTTTGATTCTATTTTTCCTTACTCTGGCATAAATTAATTGGACTGAGGCCAGTGCAGTTACACAAGTGAAGTGAGAAAAAAACAAAGCACCATATGGTTTTAGTTCCTACTGATTGCAAGACTGCTTTGATTACATTAATATTAGCATTATGACAAAGCATTACAATCCAAAAAGCATGCAAGAGACAAAAAAAAAAAATCTCAGCCTTTAATATATTTCAAAGAAAACAGATAAGCCTATTATTAGCCATTGAAACAAACTTCTTTGGTTAAACAAGTAGTTCCAACCTTCAGGTGGTTATGATATCTCAAGAATGAATTTTAAATTGCGTAACTCAATGGTCTTGAAAAATATCCCCAAATCCCTAACTGTACAACAGGCACTGGCCAATAAAATACAACAGTTCATGACTGTATTTTACACTAATTATAGCTGTATGCTGAAATGCAGCTCAGCATATATACAGCGAGTGATTTTATGATAAACACTTATATTTCAAGATGTTCACTGAAACGAAATGCATGTGAGACGGGTGTGTTTGATAATCTTTATATCATTCTCAACAACAACAGTGTATCCTGTAGGAAGCTGGCTGGTTACGTGAGAGTGAAGTTGCTGTGGGACGTTTGCCTCCCTCTTCAACATGTGACTGGGTTTTCTGTGAGAAGGAAGAGGATGAGGAAAACATAAAAGCAAGTTTCTCCCTTAGACAAGGCGTTGAGCTAGAAATAACATATATTTTAGTTTCTTTAACATTTGACTTTCAAACATAATTTTGTTAGTTAAATGTGCTGTATTTTTAATACCCAAGTTAAGACCTCAGGGCCAGTTAGGGTTCCTGAACTACATGTTATTGTACTTAAACCTAACTCAGAACTAATTCAGCAAGTGCTAAGAATTGCTCAGAGTACATCTACAACAGGCTAACAATATGGTAGCCTAGCACAGCAACAGTAGCCACACAAATCAAGGAA
Organism: Strix uralensis; assembly: GCF_047716275.1. Classification (NCBI taxonomy): domain Eukaryota; kingdom Metazoa; phylum Chordata; class Aves; order Strigiformes; family Strigidae; genus Strix; species Strix uralensis. The sequence goes on along the minus strand of NC_133976.1, from coordinate 32,990,130 downwards.
ATGGTTTTGGTTTGCAAAAGGGTACAATTCATATGCATAAAATACAAGCCAAAAGATGTCTTCTGGTGTCCTGTTTGGCCTCCAGCTGCTGATCCAGAAGACCTCAGGCCCCCTGTAGATCGTGTCATGCCTGCCAGCTTTGTGTGGATGTCCCTGGTAATCTGGGGCATCTCAAATGCTACAGGCTTTGTTTAAGCTTCTGAATTACAGCCTAGACAACAACTGATTATAATGGAAGCTTAGACACCTAACTCAGGTGTATTATGTAGATTACTTTGGATTTGATACCCAGTGAACAGCAGGAAAACACTAATCTGGAAGACACGCAGTTTTCTACGCATTCCTCTCTCTTTGGTGCAGCTTTCTAGTTTGCTTAAGATCCGGTCATTCCTGGTCAGCATCCAGACCGTCTTGAACACCTGACCGAGTTGCTTAATTGTCCCTCTTAACTTATGCAGGAAATTAATTTGGTTTGTGAACTCTGGAATCAGATGCCTAAAGGTCAAGTAAGGCAATGGTCCTCTCTGAATTTGGTAAGATGCCTTATGTTTTGCCTTAGCTACTGTTTGCATCTCTCCGTAAATATGTAAGTTCCATTATGGCCAGCTGACCACCAGAACACACATTCCTGTCAAACTAGATCTTCTCTTTCTTGCGAGTCTCTGAGAAAAATATCATTACTTAAAAGCTTCTTACCACTCTATCATCCTTTCTGGGTAATTGTTCTAAACTCTGTCGCAGTACTGGAAAATTTCATTAAGAATAAAACTTGGCAGACGTAATTTGCCATGTGTAGGTGTTAAAACTACACTTCATTCTTCTCTTTGGAAAAAGCATGGTTTAAGACTAGAAATAGCCTGAAATGCTTGCCCAATTCTCTGTAGAGTGTGTATTCCAAAGAGATTACCCTGCCTTTTGTTTCCTTTTCAATTGTCTTTCCTAAACCGAGTTCAGGGAATGCTGCCTTTAGGCCACCAGAGGCACAGTCCCTCTCTGTCTAGCTGGGGTATGGTAGAAGATGTGGCTGAAAACTTGTCTGCGGTGTGGAAGATTAATCAATACAAAACTCTACACACTAGCATTTGTAGAGTGCTAACTCTCCCGGAGGTGCTAACTCTGTACAGACATGCTTGGGGCAGGTCTCACTGGCAAAGACTGATCTGCTTGGGCTCAACATTATACTGACATGACAGTTCTGCTTCCAGTCTGGAAAGTAATCTATCTGCTGCTACCTAAAGGGTCTTTGCACCACACTGATGGTAGATGATAATATATGTACAGTACAAAGATGACCTAAGATATGTCCTAAAGACAGCAGTTGCTTCAACTTTTTTGCAGCTCATAAAGTATGTTAAAAGTGATTCCTCCAGAGTACAGTGATATAACACAATGTATTACAGCTTTTGTAAAGTGGTTGACTTAGTACCCCAAGACATTCTCATAGAAAAAGGTATACACAATTAACAGAGTATGCTAAATGAATTAAGAATTCAGTCACTGGCAGATTTCAAAACACAATTATTGAAGAATGGTCATTGAATTTCTAGTATAATTCCACAGTAAACAGTAGTAGATCAAATGCAATCCAATCATTTTAATCAAAACCAGAAGTAAACACCTAAAGAACTGTGTACATGAACTAAAATGGCAAAATAGTAAAGAATGATGACAAGAACACATTCTTATAGAAATCCAGACAGCATAGAAACTTAAGCCATTCAAACCAATTGGGCTTTGTCATAGCCACATGCAAAATTATACAACAAGGAAAAGAGACATGACACAGGATGCTGTATCCTGGAAAGAAACGATTCTGGGAAGGATTTAGAGATGGTGTTGGACAAAGATGATGAACACCATTTTATAGCCCAGTGCAAGGAAATAAATGGCTCATGAAAACCTTTAATGAATAATGTTGGGAGTAGGAAGTGTAGGGAGGCGAGACTATCTCTGCAGACAGCAGAGTTGAAACAGTGCACATAGTTACAGTGTCTATGGTCCTAAAGGAATTCTCATAAATTGGAGAGGTGAAGAGATTTAAGACCTGAAGAAAATGATATGGAGAAACTCAAGGTGCTCAGTCTGTTTAGCATTCGATCAGTCACTTGACTGATATATACATTTCTTAATGGGGAGAACATATCAGGCACAAAATGACTCTTTAATCTAGACAAAAACTATAAAAGAAAACAGTGGTCAGACCCCAAACCCAGATAAATACAGATAAAAAATCAGGCAAAAAAAAAATCTCAACAGTGCAGGTGATTAATCATGAGAACAAATTATCCTGCAAATGATGGATTCTCCACCTCTAGATTCCATTTGGTCAAGAGTGGAACAGATGCTTCATACAAACAAAACTGGGGATACCCATGAGTTCACACTAGGTGATATAAACTGTAAATATTACTGAAAACAGAGATTGGACACTCCTTTACAAATGAGCAGCCTCTCTCACAGTACACAGATAAGATAGGATAGACACTGATTTTTTTAAAGGACACAATAATGGTTGCACTGACTGTGTGACAAGAATACTGTTGATAATTTAATCCTTACTGTTCCCCAAGTTAATTTTTTAATTAAAAAGACAAGAATACAATGCAAGTGTTTAAATCACAGTCTTGCAAAGACACTATCCAAGTCGTTGATGTTTATTCATATGTTCTACTTCATACACTGTGTGCTAAGGCAATGCTTAAATTACAAAACTAACAGGAAAAAGCGGTGCAGACCATGTCTGAGCTTGTATTTAGAGTCAATGCTGAGCACAAGCTGAAAGCCTGAGCCATGCTGCCTTCCCCTCTCTACCAATTATCCAGACCACTCTAAAGTTGAGCATGTTGCATTTCTCATTGCTTATTTACCTCTTTGTGTCACAGCTCCCCTCTTCCCTGAAAAGTGGAACTTCCCTAGCAATTGGTCTGTGGATCACTGTGGACCACTCCCTTTTCTCAGCTACTTTCATCTTAGTGGCAGTTGACAAAGGAATGAGACACAGAGGCAACAGGTACTAGGAACTACAGGATTATTGCAAGCTGACATCTTGAGTCTGAGGCCTGCACCATGCATTTACGCTTGCAGGACACTGCTAGAAGTGGCAGCCTAACTGGGGGCACCAGTACAAACAGTCATATTTGGAAGATTGGAAGTGCTTCCAGGATAGAGCTGGACTGCTGCTGAAGTGTCCTGCGTGCATGAGTCTTCGGAAATATTTTAAGATAAACTCTAATTCTCAGTGCAGTCACTGCTGAAGAGCTATCTCTCAAATTTTGGATGGGAATTGCATGCCCATCCCTGGATAGTGTGCAAGAAGAAAATATTCAGTCCAAGATCTCCGAGGAGTGTGGGAAAGAAGAAGGGAAGTTATCTGCTCACCTGAAATTTTTATTTGAGCTACTTCTCCATCGCCTCCTTCACTGTGTGCTCGGACCTCAACAACATATTCACCATCACTGGGGACTGGGACCTCTATTGTGTGCTTTCCAGTTGAAAACAACTTGCCTTCATGTTGTCCATCTGGTCTATAAAGTACCTGGAAAAGTCATAAGAAGTATAGTTATTGAAATGCGACATTTCCATAAAAACACAGTTACATATGTACAGTGTGTCAATGAAAAAGTATTAGGTTTTTATTTATATATTAAGGCTATATATATAAAAAATTAGTGGCTGATACTACTTTTTCCATTTTTACATAGGGTGAATCTAGACAGGATGTTTTCTTGTTGTTTTCTCTGTTATAAAATTATGTCACCTTTTGAAAAATAATTTAATCCCTTACTTTTGAAATAAGTAATTGATGGAGGATAATAACACAGGGTGGCAAAGAGCATCAAATAAAAATCTGAGAATTCAGCTGGGTTTTCTGACATAATAACATTTATTACCATTGTAATGGTAATATGTTCTGACATAACATTTATTACCCTATTACCATAAATGAAACAATTATTAATTTTAGTATTAACCCTCAATGATGTTAAACTATTGCAAATGTGATGGTACGTGTCTTGTGGGACCTTTAGAAAGATCTCCACCCTTCTGGAATAATCTCTGTAAAGCATTATCAGCAATTCCCAGGAAGTAGTTCAACCCCTCAAGCAAAATTTGTACATGTAGAACATGATACTAATTTTCTTGCTGCCAAGCAAGCAGCAAAGTTAAACAGGAATTAATGTTTGGAGCTTTCTGTATGCCCTGTAGTTAGTATATACACTTGGTGTAGTTATACAGTAATTGCATCTGATGCGGTTAAATGTCCCTTCCCTTCCTCTACCTTCCCAGACTTTAAAGAACTTGTGTTCCAGGAACTGTAGCTCCCATGGACATGGGAAAGGAAAGTTGGAACGATGTATACTGGTATAAGGAAAAACTATTAAAGTGTACAATTTTTTAAGCATTATTTTTAGCCAATAGACAATAAATGTAATCATACGGGAAATCAGGTTGTTGCAGTCACTGATCTAAACTTTCCTGTAACATGGCTTACCACCCAAATGAACTTCAGTGCCCCCACGTTTTCTCATCATATTGACTAAAGCAGTAAGCTTTGCCCTAAGCATGCTGGATGTCTGTGATCTCTGAGCATGATACCTTCATCTATAGCATGCAACTATGTTTAAGTGTGGTTATGTACAAAAATTCAACACTGTCTATAAAATGCACCTCATATAGCATACACAAAGATAAAAAGTATTTTCATAGATCATACTTTGTATCCTTCAACTGCCGACTCATTTGACATTGCCTTCACGTGATCCCAGGTGATGATGTACCTTGAACCAGATCTTACAGAACTGATAATTCTTGGACGTTGGCTTGGAGCTGAAAAGCAACATATATATAATGTGCACATAAACGAGATTTCAGAAATGTTCAATGATATTTTTATTAAGACATGAAAAAAGGGAAATTAGGCTGATCTTTGTATGATTAAGGGATAGTGTCCTTCCTGGAATGAACTACTACAGCTCCAGCCAGGCAATTTTGGATGGCTTGTGCAGTGGCTGCTTTGTGGGTTTGCCTTTCTGTGTTGCCAGAATGGAAATAGCCAACATTACCCTTCACTATGTTGCTGACCATGTGTATTTGCTGGCATGCATCTATGCTCAGAGCCTCCCAGAAATGTGGCTTAAGTCATCTTTATTCATTGAAATTAAATATTTAATTAACCATTTAAAGGCATTTCTACAGCATTTAACTTAGCAGAAATCAGTACCCCACTGAGGAAACCATTAATTATATTTCACACAATAAGCTTATAAAATGGAGTCTTATTCAACACAAATTAACCCTGCAGGTGTAAGTTGCACAACACACTATTTACTGACAGAAATACTCAAATTAGTTGTACATATTTTTAGCCCATATAAGTGTGTTTTAAATGATGTATTTCTTAATTGAATGTTCCTCAGCATATGTTAGTGCTAGGTATCATCATTAAGTCAGAAGCAATATTCAGAAATATATTATGGCATGTAAATTCAAGGGTGTGATTCAGATCACCCACTTTTCAAGGCTGCCTGATCCTGGCTCCCTCTACTGTTAATGAAAATGGCAATTGGTCACATTTTAATCATCAGAACACAATCCTTCTCACTACTGATTAACAGAAAGACAGTGTATAGCTGCCTAATACCTGGTCTGAATTGTACATCATTTGGAATATCACATCCAGCTTTGGGCTCCCCAGTACTAGAAAGACACGGGTAATGTGGAGTGAGTTCAGCAGCGGGCCACTGACCTGGTAGGGAGCTGGAGCACTTGCCCTGTGAAGGGACTGCTATGGAGGGGATATAAGACCCCCCTTGTCTGTTCTTACAGGGAGGTTATCAAGAAAGATCCAGGCTCTTTAAAGTGGTATGGCAGGAGGATGATTGAGAAGAGGCACAAATTTGATTAAAAGAGGCTCAAATTAGATGCTCAGAAAAAGTCATGCAGTGGAACAGGTTTCCCAGAGAGGTTGTGCAGTCTCTATCCCTGGAGATTTTCAAGATCCAACTGGATAAAGCCCCAAGGAACCTGATCTGAGCTTGTAGCTGACCCTCCTATGAGCCTATCATCTTAGTCTCTTTACCGCCTTTTGTAGTATATCTGCATTGTACATGGCAACAAAAGAGAGCCTTAGAAATTTTCAGACAAAGAATCAATACCATGCAAAGGAAGAACACTGGGTACATGAATGAGAAGCCACATTTGAAAACATGATGGACATGATGCAACATGCAATAATGAAGTACATGACAATATACTTAACCTAATGCTCCATTTACTTACGTGCTTTCCTGGTAATAATATCAATGGTTCTACTGGGGGGTCCATAGCCTGCACTATTGAAGGCAGAAACATCTACGTGGTAACGAGTATTAGGCTTCAGGTTTTCCAGTTTGGTTGAATATTCTTGATTGCTCACTTGTACCCGCTGTGCAGCTGCTTCTTTATCATGAGCAGCCCAGTAACGAATCTGTAAGCAAGCAAATCGAAGGATTAAATTTAACATATTTAGTCATAAAAGAAGTTTATAACAAATTATGTATGCTGGGTATTTCTATACTACATACTCTGGGTAATAAGCAAGCTATAGAAATGTCACAGCAATAGCATGGAATTCCTTCTACAGGCTGTGATTTTAAGCAAGTTGCATATAGACATAAAGAAATAGAAACAAATTCAGATTTTATTACGAAACCTTTTCTCACAGTGGTGTAACTTGTTCTCAGCTAAGTCATTAGAAGTCTGGGAGATTGATAATGCCTTCAGAGAACAAGACTATTTTCTTCTTGCTGTTTTGTTTGAGCATTTTACTCTAAACTTTAATATCGTTTTCTTACACTACAGTGTAGACTAAACTCTGCAAATGTTTTCGCAATATTTTGTTTAAATTGTCTTACAAATTTAATCCTTTTGTACTTCTATCTAGGGAATGAGAAGTATTCAGTCATGTTATCTGTATGTGCAGGTCTAGGTATGTGTACCTAACCATTTTCTAAAGTTCTTTGGCTAAATTCAATAAGATTGCATGGTACGATATGACATTTGAGAAAGTAGATGAGAAAGAACCAGAAAATGCTTAAACTATGGGAAAAGTATCAATGTAAGCTTCTAATATCTTAAACCCCAAAATCAATTAACTGTACATAGAAATTCTGTGAGGTTTTTTCCCCAAAAAATTGTTCCATTCTACTTTATTTCATTACGTATTACAAAGCACCAGTTAAAAGAGAGTAATTCCTATGGAGTGATGCCATCCCATAGGGTCTGTCACATACACACAGTCCTATTCTGCATGGCATTATGAGATGCAAATAAAACACTGTCAGTCTCTGGGTTTTGTCAGGTTTATAACCATTTGTGTAAGACTAAATTACTGCACTAACCTGAAAGAGTGAAAAGCTGTGCCCATTACATTTTGGCTGTGTTTTTATTCTCAGCATTTCTGCTTGGCTTCTGCCTGTCTCCATAATGATTTTTGGGTATTCTACATGAGGACCTTTTAAAATTTTTTAGGAAGAGGTTAATGTTGTTAGTAATTTCAGGCTCTAGGAAAAATCTTGCTCTGTAAGATTTGACTGGTGACATCAGGTATGCTGTTATTTTATCTTTTAAATAACAACTGCTTTAATCTTCTGTTCTGCTGACATTGGTTTTCCTTGTAAACTTCATTTAAGGAGTAGTTTAGAAGAGCAGATAGTTTGTCAAGGTGTTAGTATCACAGTTCTCTATTTTACAAATTATGGGTAAAACCCTTGTTTGGCAAGCCTTTGTTTTCTCTTGTTCACGTTTAAATTAAAGTACTTGACAAAAATATTTCTTTCTTTTACCTCCGAGCACATACTGTGGCTGAATGAAGAGAGGTGCAGTAGAGGATTTCTCTTCACCTATTTCAAATGTGTTTGGACACAGTAACAGCCACTATCACTACACAGAGGTTACTCTTAATTAAATACTGAAGTCTCTTGACAATGTTTGTTGCCTCAGTTGTGCACACCAGTGTTAGAGGTTACTCATACCCTGATTATTATAAAAGTGACAATATCTTAATGGCTTTTCTCACTGTTTCCTGGTGTAGAGAGAATCACATTATATCTGCAGGCCAAACTGGCTCTGATTTTTAAATATAGCATGCATACCTGCCTTTCAGCAGGCACAAACAGGTAATTTTTAGTTATATAACTGTATGCCCTGCACAGTGTTTTGGAAGTTTAATCCACTAGCATCCTAACCATCAGTTTACTGTAATTTAGGCACTCACACTCATGAAATTCCCACTTATCAAGGTGGCTATTGTACTGAGTCAACAGCCTTTGACCCAAAACGAGTGAGGAATGTGCACCCAATCCATCCTGCAGGCTTCTCCAGCAAGGTGGTAACCTCCACTTGATGAATGGTTTCAAACTGGCATGGATCTGAAACCATCGAAGTCATTTCAGCTGAAGGTCTAATTATGATCTTCAAGTCAGAATTTTTTCATGACTATAATTAACAAACTGTTGTAGATAAACTGCTGTTGTTGAATACCACCAGCTGTGTACCACAAGCTGTTAACTAGAAGTGGCTGACTCAAGCTGAGAGGGCATGTACACCAGGAGCTAGAGGACGTCATCTCTACCTCTGTCCCCAGGTTCAAACAGGTTTCTAGCCTGCAGCAAAGGGATGTCTGTGAAGTTCTAGGTGGCCAAAAGTTTATTAGCTACGACAGGACCAACAGTAGCTTTGTTGTTGATATTAACTGGCCATTGAAGAGTAATTAATTCATTTTTAGTATGTTCTATTATATTAAGTACCTGCTTTACATAAAGATGGCAAACACACTTTATGTGAAACTTTTGTTAATCATGGGGTATATGCTGGAAGTCTTTGAATATCTCTGACTTGCAAAAGTTTATACAATCCTACTGTTCATTTGCACTACAGTGATGCTAAGGGCGTAATATAACAAGTAATATACAGCATCAAACAAGACAAGTGAGAACAATGAATGAAAATGTAAATTACTTCACTGAGAGCATATTACATTACAGGCAGAAGTAATATAATTTAAAAATTAAATTAAATTTAAATCCCAAATATTATTGTTCTTGGCTGCAATGTTATGGACTTAACTACTCCAGTGTGAGCTGTGTGTCACACACTCAGAATGTTCTTCTTTACCTCTTCATTTAATATAGTCATATCAACATATTTGGATAATTGTAACTAGACTTGGAAAAGAAAAAAATTGAAGATGACTCCCTTGAGAGCTAAGGAAAAGTACTGTCTTCTTTACACTATTCCTACATATCTCTTCTCACTATTGAAATAATTTAAATGTCTGTTGAAATAACTTGGAAATTTCTTTCACTCTCTTGCCTCTGTGGAAGTCATATCTAGAATTATATGTCCCATTGCTTCAAGAAGTGACATCTCCCCACTTTGCTCAGTAGCCCCTCTCTCTTTTTCTTAAAGAGCTTGGATAATAATCCCAGACAGTCTTGCTTTTTCCGGGTGCTCTGCATTTACCTTGTTAGGGTAATTCATAGGTAATGAATCCCCAGGGCACACAAGAGGGTATTTCACCCCAGCTCTAGACTTTGTTGTAGGAGATAACAGTGATCAGTGGGAAGGAATGCCTTAGCCATCATGAATTAGTGCAGCCCTCTGTGCTGAAATCAGGGAGAAACACTCTTTCATGGTCCTCTCCTCTATTCAAATTTTACTATACTGAAACACATCAGAAGTTGTTTCTGCGTCATGAAATAAAGCTCTCATATTCATGAAAGTTTTACATAGGAGAGACATAAAAGAGATACTTTACTCATATTAAGAAAGAATGCTAATAGCATATGTCAGTAAACGACGGACAATGGTGGTGAGTAGTGATAAAATAGTTTAATAAAATAAAACATTTATCTATTGCATAGAAGCAGAAGGAAATATGGATAATGTCTTTGGTACTGTACGCACTGAAGAGCTGTGGCTTTTAGCAGGCTATTGTAAGAGCTCATAAATCTTAAATTCTCTGTATGGATGGAGATAGTTCCCATACTTTATCTCTTCTTTATGTGTGAGCTGAGGATACTCCTCTGTAATGGTAAAATGTATCAGCTTACACTCATCACCATGAGGGCAGTCATCCTGGCAGTATGCATTAGTGTCAAGAAAATCTGACTCCTCCTGGTGTGAAAAGGATTGTGTCACAGGTGAAATACCTTCAGGTACTTTGCTCAGAGTACTCCCACCTCTTAAACTCTAGCGTTTAAAAGGTCAATTATGCAATTTTCAGGTAATAATAAAGACCAAAATTAAACTGAGGTGTTCTGGTGAATGAGGGATTTTTCTAACCTGAGTTACAGCTGAACGGTAATTAAAAAATAAATATTGGACTATTTCTTGATGCCAATAGAGACAGAGCCTTCTATATTCTGTGTAACAGAGCTCTCCACCCATTCCCAGTGTATCCCACCTTTCTTCAGAACAGCAGTTATTCTCTTTTCAGCCCAAAGATCCCCCCATGTTTCTTTCTCACTTTTTTTCTATTGACTGTTCTGTGCATCCTGTTCTTTCCTGCTAAAACCCCTCCCCTCCCTTCTTCCCCTGATGTCCCCTGACAGCAACTCAGATGGCTTTATGTGAAATAAAGTAAAATTAAAAAAAGGCCAAAAATGGGTTGCCTATGGGAATGTTCTCCCACCATGTTCTTTCTCCATTTATCCTTACTCCTCCAGCCTTCCTACCCATTCTTTATTACAACTCTCAACATCCATTGTTATGCTCTATTGCTACTGCAATCCCAACTTCTCTCAGCGCTCCCTGTTGCTGCTCTCTCCACACCCCCACAAGTCCCCTGGTGTGTGTCTGCCAGGTGTCTAGTTATTTAGGGTGCGCAGGCTTCATGCCCAGTTTCTGTGCAGACTGTCCAGCTCAGGAGTGCAACTGCTACAAGGGTGGCTGGCTTGAGCTCACAGATCTGGACACTCCACCCAGTTCTCAGTTACGACCATGATTTTGTCTATCCTATTGTAGTTGCACAATCCCTATGAAACACCAAACCAGTGGGCTGCTTTAGTAAATTAGGAGTTATCGTTGATGTCAGTATCTTAATTTCAAACTCCAGTGTCCTCTGCTTGCAATTTTAAAACTTTATGTGTGTACTGTGTAGAATCAAACTTTATGTGGGACACTGTGCTAGTTCCCATTGAGATCTTTGCTATGATCTTGTTACAGTATCCCAAAAGTATTACATAAATCTCATGGAGACAGAAACAGAGATCAGGAAATATACAAACAAGTACTGCTAATTAAAAGAACATTTATTCATAGATTTCAGTTATGAAAATACATTCTGTGAGGTTACTCCACATTTGTATGTGCTCATTTTTGAACACAGAGGCTACCGTCAAGCAGCCAACAACTTCAATCACAAAGCAAGTCACTAACAAACTAAGGCCCAAATCCCTGTTTTGGATGCAGCTAAAGCAAGCCTGCTGTACACTGCAGAGTTTTTCAGCATCCACTGTGCGTGAATGATGTTAAGACTTCCCTGCTGGAGTACTATGTGGCCATTTCAGGTTTCACCCCACCCTGTGGCTGTTGTCATCTTTGTACAAGGACAAGAATAATTTTTACCGGTAGTACCACTTAGTCTTGGACCAGATGAACACACCTTGAAGCTCTTTTTCATGTGGAGAAGAGAAACCATGAAAAAAACATCGCTGTCTTGCACAATAGCACTGTCTCCGCTACACTGGATTATGGGCATTTGTCACGCAGTCCCACTTACTATAGGATTTGTGGGTGAATTACATTAGTAACTGCTGATAATTTAAATGGGCCACAAGTTAGTTACAATTTCATGTCTGTGTTGACAATTACACCCAAAACTTAATTTCAGTATGTTTTGAGAAGGCAGAGGTAGGCATTCAATTATGTAACATAGGCAAGATTCCTTCATGAAATAATGATTTTTTTCAGTTGAATAGTGAGCACATTTGTTAATATGTTTTAGTAATGAAGTACATAGCACCAAAAATAATCTGTTTCTCAGGATGTGAAATCTGTACAGCAAACAACTAAAGAGAAGTGAACGCTAAAAGACAGAATGCTAGACTAGGAATTATTCTTGAATTAAACTACCAAAATTAAATGAATGAGAAGATACAGTGTCACCTCTGAACTCACCTGATATCCTTCCACAGATTTATCAGAAACGTGGTGCCAAGAAACAGACATTTCAGAAGATGACAAAACTTTTACGCTCACATCTGTAGGTATTTCAGTTGGAGCTGGAAGATGAAACACATGTTAAACACCCTATCTCATCTGGTGATATTGTTATACTCGCTTACACGGGCTCTTCTCACTTCAACATTTTGTATTATTTTCTTAGTATCAGGAAGCCAAGTGTGTTAGTCTTTAATCTGGTTTTACTTGAGTAAACTTTAAATTCAGTGATGATCTGTATGGGAAATGACTCTATAAAAACAAAGCAATGATCCCATTACTTGGCTCAGACTATGTATTTTTATGCTTCGACAGATTCCATGCTGAAATTTGTGTAAATTAAAAGCAGACTTTGATAAACAGAATGAAGCATCCAATGATCTTTTACTAAATTGGACAACACCTCACAGATTATATACATCAGATTTTTTAAGACAGTTACACACAAATAGTCACGTGTGAAATAATCCAAGAGCACCCTTCTATCAGGCATACATCACACAGTTGATTTTGTTTGTGTTCTTAGTTCTGGACAGCAGCCAATGCAGAATACAGACCATTATAATGTGATATGCTTTTATTTAGGGTTTAGAATATTAAGTACTAGTTTCATTAAAAGAAGCTGTTAATTTCACTGCTGCTTGCATTTTAAGTGAGGTAAGGAATTTAAAAAGGCATAAACTTAGCAATGTCTATAAAAGATAAAGTTTTCCAAGCTAAGAACAGTTCTCTGTCACGAATCTTTTGAAACAAGTTGCAACAGACAGGCATGGCAGCCTGAGTTGAGGAAAGCTTTCATATACTCAATCTTCCAACTAGGCATCTAGTCAACTATGCATCAAAACAGCCACTGTTAAGAAAAAAATCAGTTACATCTCTCATGAAAAGTATCCTAGGTAACAAAATAATCTTACATGCAAAGTTACCTTTTGTAATTGTCTTTCAATGACTGTTAATAATGCAAATGTATAATTAAAAAATGATACATTATTGCAAAATTGTTTTCACAATGACAGGAATTTAGATAAGCAAGAGGCCTGTGTACTCATTACTAGCAATCATTACTCACTACTAGCAATGGCAGGTATGACTAGTAGTTGTCAGATATTAAATTTGGCTTAAAACACGTGGGAACACAGAAATTCCTCTGTCACTAAAGTGAATAAAGATGCCCACTGTTCTAACTAGACACACATAGATATATTACAAAGTACACAACTTAGTGGAAATGCTGTCATTATATTTATGTATGTATGTATATTTATACATATCCATATGGAATACTGTATGACCATATTGCTTTAAAATCTCACTAATACCTCTTAGAAGTAGTGTTGTCTGATGGTCATGATACCTCTTGCTGATACAGAGGTACAGCAGTACAGGTGGAGTAGATGTGATCATTTAAGCTATTCCTGAATCACTGTCAGACTTCTCTCCACTGTATCAATTACAGAATTTGCCAAAATGTTTCTTACTGAAAAGTTCCAACTACCAGGGATTTTGCTGATACAATACTCTAAACAATATTTCATCTGCTTATGCTTGCTTATGAGCTCCAAATAATTTATATCCCCATTTGGTATTTATGTTCTATAAATATTTTGCAGTCTCTCCTGAGCCAGAAAGATGACATCAGCTGCTTCTCTCCAGCCTTTTAATTCAGTAATTCTACCAATAAAAGACGCAATCATGTGGGCCTCACAATATGTTGTCTTCACTGAAAACACAGTGGGCATCACACAATTATCTTCTAAGTGTAACTATACAAAGTTAAGGCTGGGAGACAGTAAGCATGCTAGAAGGTACAGAGGTGACTCTGTGTGAGTCCTGATGCCAGCAGAAAATGCTGCAGAATGCTCTTCAGAGTAACTTCCATTACATCTATTGGAAAAATTCCTTCTAACCTGCACTGCAGCTCCTGGATTTGGTATGGTCAGTAGTCGGGGTCATCATAGCTCTGCACAGTAACTGGTAAAGTTTGGAGCATCATGAATCTGACTGTTTTGGTGACTCTTGTGCTTGAAACCAAAGACAAGAAGTAGGTTTACTGAGATTCTATTTCTTTTTTTTGCCTGCATCTGGCATCATTTAACTGCAAGTACTGCTATCAAGTGTCTGGGCTTTGCTAAAATCTATGTTGGAACATCAGCAGCCACTGAAGTGACTTCTTTATCTGGAAGCTGGCACTACTGCACATTTGCTTTTCCTCTGTTGTTTGGTGCTACTAGGCTCTGCCACATCTCTGAACTTAGAGAGTTACACAAACACACTGCCATCCCTGCCATGGTTAGTATAATCCTACTATAAACACATGGGTGCTTATCAGTCAGCTGTCAATAACGTCTCTGAGAAAGGATGGATACTGAAATGTTATCTGGCAGATAGGCTTTTATTACACCATACCTATTTACTAACTCCTTTATACGATTGCAAAAACAACTGTTCTGTTGCTGCAGCAGCTGTTGAAGATGATATCCTAAGGTACACTTTTCTGAGAAAGAGGTTTAGTATAAACCTCTTGAGATAGCTAAGCATTGCAAGCTTGAATCCTGAATTATCAGAAGAAACAAAAGGACTATTTTATCTTTTCTCTGTGTGTGGGCGATTTCTGTGCAAAGTTCCCATTAGTAGGAATCATGAACATAAATCTTCCAAAAAATACACAGAGTAAAGAACAGTCGGAAGTGTGAGAATGTGGCCTTGTTATCACATCCCTCCTCTTGGCTCTTTGGTCTGGATCTGTCAAACTTTGTGAAGGAGATTCTGCTCTATGGAAAGAAAAATATGAGCAATGCTTTGGGTTTCTGGCAGCAATCAATAAACCACATTTTTCTAAAACAGGCTTGAGTGATTATGTTGAAATTAGGCTGTTGTATATATTTCTTCTGATTTAAGGTAAATCTTCTTCTAGTACTTTCTCCTGTTAAGTTTGGAAATGTCATTTAATCTTCAATCCTAAAGATCACAGCATGTGAAATAATGCCAATAAGAATTACGAAAAAGATTTTAGTGAAATGTCAAAGAGGTTTTCATTAATTTATTCACTTGATAGCTCTAACATCCAAACCAGAATAAAGAATGTGGTAGGGATAATTTACATTACACCCTAAATATGCTGGAAATATAACTAGATACATGGGCACTATCATTCCTTCTCTATTTTGGGCTAAATTCTGATACTGATCTACTAGAATAACAGGCTTTAGTGTGGTCCGTTAAGAAGAAAAAAATTACACATATGTCAAATACATGTATTAAGATCACAGAGACATTGCTGGATAATGATGTACATATTTTAGTCAACCAGTATGAAGATCAGAATGTCTTTTTTTAAATTCTTAAATCTTTTAACAAGCCGTGTGAAGAATCTTGAATGCTTCTGTGTGTTGTTCATTGACAGCAAGTACAACCAAGTGCTCTGCGTCACACAGAAAGCAGAGTCTGAAGTTACTCAGAACAACTGCAAGTGTTTTGTGTGAGCAATATACACCCTTCTTGCAGAAGGTGTGATTGCTATATAAATCAGTGTCAGGGACCACGTTCTCTCCACTGATGTTGGTAGTGCTGATCTGGACCCTCAGTATAAAACTTATCTAGGACCTTTACTCACCATCTTGAGCTGAATAAATGACAGCAGTGAGACTGAATGGTCCATCCCCTTTGTTGTTAAAAGCTTTCACTTTTACTTGATACTGGGTTGAAGGTGGCATTGATTCATCCTTGTGGACATACCGGCCAATTTCAGGATTAGTAACTGTAACTCTTCTCCATTCTTTCTCACCAAATGGCTTAAAAGCCACTATATAACCAAAGTTATTGCCATAATGGTATTCTCTTGACAAAGGCTAAAGAGGCAAAAGATAAAACATTAATTTTTGTAGCCAACTAAACAAATTGATGTCTAATGAAAAATAAATAATACAGAAAACATCAATATGCGCATTGTAGAAACACAGAATTGAAGTTCCATTTTATCCTGGTTTGCTTCTATGGTTTGCTCCTGCCCCCTTTAAGAACACACCATCTTCATTATGCAGATCTGCAGTACTAGCCTATCTGCTACTACAACATTTTTAAGATCTTCTTCCTCATCCAAACTCATTGCAAGGTACATCGTGTTATCTCCTACAGAAAGAAACAAAGAATTATTCTGTACTAAAACTGTTGTCAGCTGTAGCTAACAGAAAATGCTTTCTTAAGGAGTAACTGATAGTGGACATGTAACACAGACATCTAGGCCAGTATACGGGTCCATGTGCATGTGTGGAGATACATATTCTTGTGAAACAGCAAGAGAGAAGAAAAAATTTATGTGGCTGGCCCAAATTATATTAATATACCTAAAGGTGGTCACCTAGGCATCTGTCACAGCTGATGGAGAGAGAGGGACACATTCCAAGAATGATTCATCCTACCACTTTTCACTGATGATAGAGGGGGACCAGTGGCTGGTTTAGACTATCTACCTAGCTTCTAACTGGTAAGAATTGACGTGAAATGACTCCCACTTTCAGCTTGAACATTAAAGGTACCTATCTGAAATATTTCTTAAAACTATAGCTGCTTTTATACCAAGGAATACTGGAAAATACAAAATTATGGAAGACAATCTGCTATAATGAATTTTGCTTCATTTGCCAAAGCTCTACATTCAGTGATCCCTCCTCAGACCACAGAGCCTTTACCAGAACTATCAGACTGTGCACCCAACAGGCCAAAATCATGTCCTTCATCAGTGCCTCTGAAAGCTGACCAGAAGCATACTTTGAAAATAAACTTCCTGCATTGCCTTTTCCCTTACTGTAACCGCCACAGAGACGAAGTAGCTTATTTTGAGGCAAAGGTCCTGAAGCAGTGCAACAGAGAGTAATTATTCTCCTTAGGTGTTTGCCCACTACTGTACCAGTTCAGCAAATGTGTGGAGATATTCTAAGCAAGGATTTATGAAACTTAGATGTTAATAGTGGAACAAGCCAAAAAATCCCTTAGCTCACAAATTTTGATGTTTGTGTTTGTTTGAAGCTAGAATGAAACTTCAAAGATCCTCCGAGAAAGAAAATTCTGGTGAAAACTCACTGAATTTTTGGAATAGAAACATTTTAGTTTTGGGTTCAGAAACATAATACATGGATTAGAACACTAGTATACATCATACAAGAAAAAAATTAAGGCAATCAAACACAGATGTCAGAACTCAAAATTTGAAAAATGACTGATAATGACATATGAACAATGAAATAACTTCTTTTCCTCATGACAAAGCTTCCAAGAGAAATGTACAGAATCAGACCAAAGCTTGGGACTTCTGACTTTACTGAGCTTAAGGCTAACTGACCCCTGTCCCAGGTATACCAGCTATCAGATGCCATTGCATCCTGTTTTCTCTGTTGCTGCTGTAAAGTTTCACCACTCTGCAACATCAGTGCAGAAATCACCAGAGTAACAATGCAGCAATATTAAAAGCAGGCAGCCTTCAGCTGGTTGAGGACAGAAAGCTGGTTCTAGGTGAAGCTCCCCAGACACCAGTGCTTCACCATGGGATCATCAATGGATACAAGCAAAAACCAGCTGTGGGAGTAAGGCCCAGAATCCAACAGGATTTACCATCTGCAGAGTAACGAGTAGGTAACAAGTAGGTTACAGTAACGAGTAGGTTTCCTCTTGCTTGCTGTTCTTTTTTTCCCCATACTTAACTGTATCTCTAGCATAACAGTGGCTCAGTTCAATCAAAAACTGGGAAGTGGCCTCAGTACACCATGACTAGGGTTAGGGGACCCTTCTAGAACATGGGATATGCATGGACAATCTTCTGGACTGAGTGTCTCTTGCTTCTTGGGTGGGTACTCTAACCATAACTTGCAGAAGTTGTTGCAGAAGAACATGTTGCAGAAGACCACTGACTGATGCAGCTGACAGCAGGTCTCTACATACATAACTTCTTTGGCTTTTCTGGGGAAAACAGGTGAAATGCTGATATATGTCAAATCTGGATTATAACAGAGCTTTAGACAGTGGAAAGATAGCCATCTACCTACAACATGACTTCTGAGAACACACGAATGACTTAAGTATAATTGGTAATTAAGATGACTGCCAATAGATAAAATTCAAGAAACCCCTCATGCCAAAAAAGATGGATATTTGGTCTCTACTTGTGACACTAACCACAAGCCACTAGCTGAAGACTCTTAATTACAAATCAGCTATGAAAAAAGAAAAGAACAAACTAGATAATCTATTATATGTGCTTAATTTTTTGTACCTATTGGTACAGAAGAATGTACCTATTGGATGAGGTATAACTCGTGTTTTGGCTTGTCTTCCATCTCAGGTCTGACTGGACATCAGCTGAAAACTGAATACTTAGTTTCTCATAACAGCTAATGTACCTTCATGTATCTAAGATTAGGGAACCTTGCAATTCAAAAGTGGAAGACTTCATGGACTGGGTCACTTTCGATAGCTCGTCTTCTGAATCTATCACTGTATGTAGCTGCTTAAAATAAACCAGAATCATATCTCATATGCCTAAGTAAGCAGCCTGGATGCAGCCCTAGTCTCAGAATGATTTTCAGCCAGAGCAAACTTTAGAAAGCCAGGACTGGCATTTAAAAATTATATTCTGGAAGGCCTTAAATAGAATGTTGAGAGCAGCTTGTCCTCCAATGGCTGCCCATAATAAGTAGGTATAAGTAGCCAAATAGTTTGTAGTATCCACTAAAAACTTTGAAAAACAAGACGGAAGAGGGAAAGACAAATGGGGAAAAATAAGGAAGAATAGGCATGCCACTCCTAGCTCTGTTTCTCAGGTCTTCTTTCAAAACAAGACTCAGAAGAGCTTTGATTGCATCTCTGGCTGTCTCATTCAACCTGGCTTATGAAACATAGCAAAAGCTGAAAGGGGGTTGGCAGCAACATGTGAACCTGCCATACATTTTGTTCTTCTCTTCTTAATTAAGCTCTATTTTGAGTAGCATATGCAAATGTTAGCACATTTGGGTGAATCAATATACACCTTTATCTTAGCCTTACAGATAGATATATTGTTGTCTGTCAGACAGGCTCCATAAATCTAATGCCTCTATTCAAAAACACTTGCTAGACATAGTAGTGGAAGATTCTTGGGAAGTAAATATTTGAAGCTGTGCTTAATTTGTCTGACTAAGTGAGCTGCTCATTACAGAACAGATGTAAAAAGCATGACATTAGGTAAGCGAAATAATTGGAATATAAATCTACTTGGGTGTATAGGAAAGACTGAAATGATCTTGTACTTCAGATCTTGCAGTAGTCACTATTCTGGTTATAATTTTCTTCTTTTGACTTGGTCACAGCGAAGTTTTCACTGTATTGAAAATGCCACAAGTATGGGTCTTTATATGCAATGTAAGAAGTAGCTCTGTAGTTTGTTAGAAGTCTTCATAAGACAGCACTTGTGAAGAACTAATAGAATAATCTAGGTCTTGTGCAACTGTCCACTGCATGGTAAATTTGTCATTGTCATTGTCAAATAAGAACTATTTGACTTTTGCTCTTCAAAAAAAAAATAAAATAATCAGAATAAAAAAAAGTAGGATACATCTACTTCCTAGCCTATTGTTAGTAGAATGAAGAAATACCCTTTTCAATGTATTTTAACAGAAGTGTAGATCTTCCTTTTTCAGAAACTTAGAGAGTTTTTCTTTAGGTAAATTCATTGTTAAAATACTTAGGACTTAAGATTTTGAACTGAATTAAAAAAAAACCCACCCAAACCCAGGAAAGCCCAAATGTGTTAGCCCAAACATATGGCTATTTCTGGGTCATAATGAGAATGATCAACCTTAAGAAAAAAAAGAAAAATAGGCATATGGATTAAGATTTGTACATTCATAAGGAGGACCCCTACACAATAATGACAAAATTGTTGTTGGAATTACATCTTTATATTATTTCCCACAAGAAAAAGCTGCTACATCTGAAACTATTCCCGGAAAGACACAAATGGTGTAATGTGCCTTATGTGCCTCATAGCCTTATGAAGGTAAACAGAGAGGTCATTAGCAAGATAAACTTGGTAATTTTTTCAAGCATAACATTTAATCATCTTTTTTTGCCAGAGGTAATTATTCTGTATCTGTTTTTTGCTGGATAGTGATAGGCTCTGACATGAATCAGATAGCTTTTTTTTGCTTTATTTCTTGTCCCTAGCTTTCCCAAATACCCTTCAGAAGACTTCAACTCTCTCTTCCATGCCTACACAACAACTTTGCTCATAAATTCTTACCCCTTCTTGTTCTGGGTTTTGCTTTCTTCCTATCTTGTCCCTTTTCTCTTCTTCCCTGTTTTCAGAAGCATCTTTTTCCCCCCAGTATAGGTAAACTTTAAAAACCATTGCTTCAATAACACAATGAAGACAGTATTTTTATATATATAGCTATCTATACAAAACTTTTTAAAGAAAATATCATGAACTGAATACCTACAGTATATGAGAGAAATGAAATTTTCAAAAGACTTTGCTTACTGAAAAGCTCTTTTGATAACACTATAATTTTTTGAACTTTTCATTCCATTATTTTTGTGATTAACATTTTATCCCCATCCCTTTCCCCTTTCTTTGTTTTGCTTAATACATAATCACTGAAGAAAAATTAATGGCTTGGAGGAAAAGAACAACATCAGTACGTGTATATCAATGAATGGCTAAATTGCAGTATGAGACAACATTATTTTGTGTTACCAGTCACACTAGCACAAAATAAAACTAATAAAATGTCAATATACAAGAATTTCCTTAAAACACCAGTTAATGACAGGCTAGTTTACAGAATGACAAAGTTTTTTGGTTTTTTTTTTACAAAGCCTGCAAATTTGTGCACAGCACATTAAAGTTATAATTAAGATGTTTTAGTAGTAGTAATCAAATCTGCATGCTATTCAGATTGTAATTGTTAAAAAGGTTCAAAGAAAGATACAATATACAGAATATTCAAATGCAGTTACATTAATGCATTATCATAGTCAGTATGTGTTTCAATCTCTTTGAAACACACTCAGAGAATGTTTTAGATCTTATTTTAGAAATGTCCAATACATGAACATCTAAAATATCGTCTTCCTCATTCCTTTTTACGTATTCTTATGACAAAAGTCTGCAAAGCTATATATACCGTGTACAAATCCTGCTCTCACAGGAGCCAGTGACAAACCATCTATGTGTTTCAGGAAGAGCAACACCAGACACAAGGAAGTATATGTTTCATGCCATCTCAGTGCAATACCTACCATCCATGTTATTGTCAGCTCTCGATTGCTTCCCCCGCCTCCTCCAACATCAGAAGGAGCCACATTAGGAGCTAGAAAAATAGAAGAGACAAGAAAAATGATGACAAAGTATGCAGTCAGTAAAAATACTAGTATTTTCTTTTTGCCAGCAGGGCCAATGAGCACATGTGGAACACACAATTAAAATAATGAGAGTCTGTAATAGCTGTGAGAGTCTGTAGTCTTGCCAAGACTAATGTATAGCTACTGCTGCAGGAAACATGCCAGTTCTAACCATAGCTAGCAATCATTCTTCTTTTCAACCATATTCTCTACAAATATTTAATTGAATATTCAGAAAAGCAACACTCCCCATAGGTCTTAAGAGAAGCACTGTGTATTTTTCTTGTGCTTCCTCAGACGTTGGTATGTCAAGGGCTCAAGTACCCAGGATTTGCACATGTATTTACCTTAACAGACTCTGATTGGTTCCCTCTACTTCAGTGTATTTACTCACAATGTGTAATGTTAAATCCATGGATATATCTTTGATGCTCTGGCGTCCTAATCTTATTCTAGATTACTGGCACATCTTCTTGATTGGTATGTTCAGAACAGGTACATGTTCAGAAGCGAAGTTGGCATAGAACTTAGTCAGTTACTAATTGCATTTTACACCGATATTCTGTGTAATGGAATAAAATCTGTTCATCTATCATTACTGCACAGCTGAGTGGTAAAGCAAGATACTCTCAAGTACTCCATTACAAATCAGCCCTGTATTCTCACTTCTGCATGACTCTTTGCACTAAGTGTGAGGATTATATTGCTATCCTCTATGGTTTTTGTATATTTACTTGCTGTCACTCAATATGGAGGACACACAAAGTACCACTGAAAACTTGGGAAATGATGGCCTACCTATAGTCCATTAAATATGCTCCAGGTGGTCATGCATTAGCTGCATGACCTATCTACATGAACATGTTCTTTGTGTCAAAAATTCTTATAGGATCAGACATTTTTTCCACTAATCAGTGAATGTCACAAGATAGTAAGGGGATACTCCCTAAGTGCTTTCACACTATTTAAGATGTTTGCTGAGGCCTTCTCTGAGGGTCAGCTGAGGAGAAACACAAAGCAGAGAAGAATTAATGTGTTCAGAAAGGATAAAAATACATAACAATAAATTTGAAATGGAAATCGGAATTCAGTGCATGGTTTGCATTATTTATTTGTGGCCTTCCAGAAAACAAATTAGTGGAGAACGAGACTAAACATACGTATCATGACAGCTCAAGAGGAAGCTTGAACTTATTACTCAACCTTCTTATTACTGAAATACACAGTAGTCACACTATCTATGATAAGCATATAACTTCAGGGCTAAGTTAGAAGCAGAGGTTTGCTAGAATACTTAAGTAGTCAATGAAGATACACAGGCTTCCAAAGAGAAAAAAGCCTGTCTAATTAATGTCTTACAAATCACCCTTTTCAAGAGAATCTCCCTCATTCTCTCAACCATTAAACCCAGGTTTCTCTCTCCATTAAGACCACGTTACTAATTTGGACAGCTATACTTAGACAATTACTCAAATGTATCCAGAAGCTAAAATACATAAAAGCAGACTTTCCACTGAATTTCAAGAAATCACTGTGAAATGTGTTATTGCTGAAGCAAGCAGATTTCATTAAAAAGAAAAATCATAGCACACAGTCTTAGCATGGTAAGATTACTGAATAATTACTGAAATTACAGTTACCTACAAGAAGAGAGACTTCAGAACTGAAAAAGACACTGATCACATTTAACAGACATTAGTTGTCACTCATACAGTACAACAAAGACACAGCACTGTTTGTTGCTGTTTAACACCAACAAATGTTAAAAACAACTACAACGTGTGGATATGGGTTGTTGTTTGTGCAATGAAGTATTTACCTTCTTCAGATCTACATGAAAATGCACACGCACTATTGGTTCTGTAGTACCCTGGAAGTTGACAGTGAACCTAAACCCTATTGTTGCTGTTCATAACAAATTCCAGCTCCTGGCAGGAAACGCACTTGAGCACAGAAGATCATCTACAAACGTTACTGATTTACACTCTATTTTGGCATGGCAAGAAGTGCTGACTGATGCCTAGGAACGCTACATTAACATTTTGCTTTGTTTCACCAAAAATGTCTTGCAGTCTGCCAGAGATGACAATGGCGCTGTGCATGGGGAATCAGACAAAAGACTAAACAGACAAAGGCATTGCATCCTGCCACAAAACTGGAGGATATGCCATTTGCTGGGAGGCTACAACAAATGCCATAAACATGGCACACTGCAAGCTGCAGGACACTATCACTACTCCACCTGTAGGTATTATTTCCCTTCCCTTTCTGTCTCTTTTCAAAAATGTCTATTGTGCACCAGGCACTCCAAGAAGCATGTGTAGATTTCTCATTTAGATTTCTGGGTCTTCAAATACAGCTGCTGAGTCATAAAACCTATGATGCTGATAGTCAATTTTATAGATAGTAGTTTCCTTTTACTTTAGTGTTAAAGTTCTGTGGTTTTTCCTTCCCTGTCCAGATTAATTCAACCAATCTATATTTCCTTTCTCCGCAAGCAACAAAATTTTTAATGGACCAAATGTGAGTCCTTTTTAATAAATGCTTTGAAATTTGCAATGCAAATACCTTTTATTTTGAAAATACTATCGAATCAAAGCAATGACCTAGCAAGTGTAATTGCAAAAACTAATTTTTACACCTTGGTTTTGCATTTTTAGTTTCAAGTCTCCAGCTATGGGCCAACAATTGTAAATTTATTTAGGCTGCATATGGGTGCTAATATGTGTTAAGGAACATATACTGGTATACAGGCTTTGTTGGATACAGTCTTTTTTGCAGTGATACATTACCTCCTAGAGCACTGCTGTTATCTCCTTTATACAGTCAAACCAGACTGTATTATCTTCAATAGTACCATCTAATTCCTCATTTTGGAGAATTCATTTTTAAAAGGACGTGCCTGAGCCTAAAGGATAACCTTAAATATGCTCTGAAATTTTAACATGGAGCAATTATACTGATAAGGGCATATGTTGTGTTGGATAATGTCACATCTTAACGTGGAATAAGACACAAGACCAAACCTTCAATCACAGAAAAATGGCATTATCTAGTATAACACACATCCTGTCATGTATTCTTTAGTTAGAACACAAACGAAACAGCAAATGGGCATTTTCCTTGTTAAACACATGCATGTTTTCACCCAAGTTCTGTACCCTGGTCCCAAGCATGTGCATGCATTCATACACACACAACCTGACTGATACATCTATCCATGGGGGATCTCTGAAAGATACAGTATGATTCTGTGTCAGCAATGGAGGCAAATTTGCCATTTGTATCACAATGTTTCTTCCCTGTCTGCTTTGATGATATCACATCTGGACAGTCTGGTATTTGCTTACTGAAAATCTATAGTAGTGGGTGGCTGAAAATACATTCTCTAGACCTGCATTTTATAAAGTGCTTTTTTAAAATAAAAAAACAAAATTACAAAATTGATTAATAAAAATGTGAAAATTAGGAAGTACATTAAAAAACTTGACATTTTCTGTTTACGTACGAGCTCCTTCAGTTCTAATTCTCTGTGATGGCATACTAGGTTCTCCCGTCCCCAGAGTGTTTGTTGCTATTATCCGGAACTCATATTCCATCCACGGAATTAAATCAATCACTGTAGCAGATTCCATATTTCCTTCAATATCTGATGGTTCTAAAAAAAATAAGAAATCGCTTTAGAAAACAGCATTTTTACAAGGTCAGCCAACAATGTGGTTGATTTCAACAAAACTACTGCTATTCTGCAACCACACACAACCAACTGAAGGAAACTTGATGTTGTGCATTAGAAATACCACATTTACAGAGTACTCATGGCGGTGACTGGGAATTTGGAAACTATGACACTATCTTGGATAAACCCTTACAGAGTTGTAAGTTTTAACTGGGTGCGAACTAGCAAAAGAAGTACAGGTAGTTATGAGGTATCCTTACTAATTACATATTGTAGTTGTAGAATTTCATTTTACCTACAGACAAATGTAATGAGAAATCTGGAATGCAAAACCAGTAAAATAAAAATTCATGATATAGACAAGGGCTACACATGTGTAAATGTACGGTTCAATCAATTGATAAGGAGTGGTTTATAAAATGTGGTCATATTTTGGTGCACCTTATTAGTGAGCATGTTACAACTTGCTACCTAGTTCTGATCCAACAAGGGTAAGTGTTCTTGTAATTCCTGCAAAAAGACTTATTGTCATAAGGATGAGCTTCTTCACTATAAATAAAATGTGTAACTCATGATTCTTTGTCTACAAATCACAAACAGGGGCTGTTTCTAAAGCTGTCTACAGTTATAGAAAGACAGAAGATTTTCACTTATTGCGTGGGCCAAGAGTTGTTTGTCAAATTAGTCTTCGGTTCAAAGCAAGATGAGAAATGAGATATTCTGCACTAGAAAGGCAGCTGATTTAGAATTAAACTATGAATGCAATGGCTGCAAAAAAATCAGGCACGGCAGTGTAAGCACTGGATGGCAACACAACTTTTCTCTACGTAATGAACGTTAAATTTTTCATTACAAAGTGAGGCCCTGAAGGAGAAAGAAAACCACTCCATTTTCTTTCCACCTGCCTACCACCCTCCCTCATCCTTACTCAAATTATTTTTCTGTTCAGTCAGCAGAGCCATTGCAAACCACCTACGGCATCCAAGCTAGAATATAAATTTGGCATTCCTTTTCCTGAGCTACTTTCAATCTCTTAATTTAATTTTACTGTGCCACAGATTCCCAGAATAATTATGAATACTCAACACGATGAGAATCTGATCCCCTTAACTGGAAAGAGCAACACAAATGTAAACAACTTATTACATAACCCATTCATATGTATTTCCACACTGTGAGATAGAATACACTTTCTTCATAGAACACACTCAATATTATGCAACCTGAGATGAGTGATTTGGTTTGGGAATAATGGTAGTAGCAATAATAACAACAATATTTCCAAAGTGCAATGCCAAAGATATATTTTTTTGGTCCACACATAGCAGCATTAAATGATAGCCTAAACACTGATGAAAGATCAATTTGGACTGTTCATCATGCTTCTTTCATATGAAAGTGAACATCAAGCCAAACTGGGGGAAGCTCAGAAATTAAATAAAAGCTTGCAGTTGTGCCAGTGATGGTTGCTATGGTGATTTTACCTATTTTTTGCTGGAATCGTCTATTAATCAAAATTACTCAGTGTGGTTCAAATGAAAAAGCAATGATTTTGAAAATGCTAGAATAGTTCATTTCAACTTTTCAAAAATGAATAATTTATATCTTTCCTGCTAGGTTCTTAAAAAAGGAGTTCAACAATCTAGATTCCTCACTGTCCCACTCAAGATGTGAATCCCACCAACATGCTACAGGATAAGATTCAAAGTCTGACTGCATGCCTCACCAACTATCTCATTAATTCCGTGATGCAGAACTTAAAGAGATGCAGAGAAGTGTATCCCATCGTGCCTATAACACTGCAAATAGGGAAGCTTCCTGAGAAGTGAGAGAGATGGGTTCAAGTGTCTGCTCTGAACCAGACAGAGCGAAGATCCGAATCCAACACTTTTATCTCCTACACACATTTCTAGTTCCAGTAACACACAGCACAAAAGGAAGCAGGATCACAGCTGCCATCCCGTTTATAAATTCTTCCTATAACCTCATTTCTTTCCAATTCCTTTTTTTTTTTTTAAATTAAAAGGAAAAAAAATGAATAGGAAATAAAATAAAATTTATCCTGAAAAAAGCAGAGGCTGGTCTAAAAGGATCCTCCCTCCTGTGTATATTGTTACTGAAGCAAATCATCAGTTACTTGAAGAGCTCTAATTCCTACATTAATTATTTTTCTAAAGTTCAAAGAAATCTATTCTACAGAAACTACTAAACAAGATATAAGAGATAGGAAGTGACTGAGGAACCTTCTAGTTTTATTTTCCAAGCTAGTTCAACCTAAGTCATATACTGGTGCTGGCTGTTGGAAGTAATTATATACAAAGGAGCTACATATACTACATATTCTAGAAGAGAAATGTGATTTAAGGCAGTAGGCCTAGTATTTTTAACTTTTTACTTTAAAAATCTAACAGATTTTCAGATTAGCGTGTCAAAGTCTATTTCTTAGATATCTATCTCTGTAGTTTCAAAGGACAACTTAAATGAAAGACAATAGCTGAAACTGTTATTAGTATTTAGAAATGCTGAGTATGTGATGCCCTAATTCACAGAAAAGCATTTAATTTATAATTTATTATGGTAGCATAATGAATCGCACTGACAGAATAATTCTGTATAGCTTTTGGCAACGCTATCCTTCATGAAGCGTTCAAAGATACTAGTAGTTTAACAATATTTTCATAATGCATGCATTTATGTTAAATCTTGTAAAGAAATAAACATTAGTATGCCCTGTGTTCAGGTAGGTGTCTTCTCAGCTGCAATTATGTGGCACAATGATGACATCCAGTGGTTAGAAAGATAATCCTAGCTATGTTTTCTCTAGGAGTGCCAGTTTTAACCCAACTGGAACTTAGTCTGCTCCCAGGAAAAAGCAGATGATTTTAACCAACTTTCTGCATAACAAATACAGAAATGAAGACACCTGCTTGTGATCCAAATTAACCTGTGATTAAATTTTTATGATTCTAGTAGTTGATGTAGAATGTTTCAAGCAACAAGGGAAGAGGCAAAAACCAGATGAAAGCTCTGGCCTGTTCTTTTCCATATTTCTTGATATTCAGTTCAGACCCTCCAAGTGCTGGGAACAAACCTGCTGACAACACACTGACAGGATGGTACCTGCTCCCAAACCCTGTAGCAGACATTAACAGCATCCCTGGTTTCCTTTTATTGTGACTATTTTCTGATTAGACAAGCTTTAACACCTATTGACTTTATTACTTCTGGCATTACTCTTACCTGTTTTGGCATCTTTCCACTCTTCAGATAGAAAGGTTTTTGACTGGATAGTGTATTTAGAAATAGGGCTATGATTGTCTGTTCCACGACTCCAGGTAAGTGCTACAGCAGTGTCTCTAATTTCTTCTACTCTTATACCTCCGGGAGGGCCTGGAGGACCTGAGAAAAAAAGATTGGTAGTTCAATTCACAAATTAAATACTCTGAAAATGAAAGTTCACTAAATTTCCTACTTAAATTTTTAAGACACAAGGCTTTCAAGTATCACTTTCTACTTAAGAACAAACTGAAAATGTATATATATATTTTAATACTCACAGAGTGATTCAGAGGATAAATGCTCTTGCATCCAACAACTACCAAGTGAAACTTCCATAACTCCTGCCTAAGTAGTAAAATTTAGATTTTCTTAAGTGAAAAAAACAATACTTTGAAACTGTTGCTGCTCTTTTTTTGAACAACGGTCAGAAAAATAAGTACAAAATCTTCCTTCCTAAATTCCACCTAAGGATGACCTTATTGTGGGCCCACCTTTAATCTACACTTCTGCTTGTGCCATATTGCCCCTGACTGGAATTTATATGGAAAATGTTGTAACTTATATTGGAGAAAAATCATACTTTGAAAGACATTTCTATAGACCTCTTCGCATTTCTCTTGGCCTTCATATTACCCCAATGTGGTAAACCCATCATCAGATTCAGATTTCCTGCAGACTAATATAACTTGAGTGAAAGCAGAACTAGACAATTTTTCTCTACAGTTCAACAAAAGCCTTCCCCCAACAAGAATTTCAAAAATCCATGCCAAAATGTGGAATCCACTACACTCACTGAACTAAAAGCAATCTTGCAAACTACATGGGTGAAATCAAACAACCTCTGTGCACCACAATAACCCCACAAAGATGCCCACGAAGGAACGGAAGCACTAAGCTGTCAAAGGGAAAACATTTTTCACAAAACAGCCCTTCCACATCTGCCCTTTCAGTCTTGATCAGCAAAAAGAACCTATAAAATAATTTCTAAAGAGTATTTTCTTTTCAAAAGATACTTGTGAAGATTAATTTCAAAATTCATAGCTCTAATGAATATAAAAAGTCATGAACTAACAGATGTTGGCTTGATGGCACATTACTATGCTCCCAACACCCAGCTTAATCATCACAGGTAGAAGTTGCTTGCCCTAAATTAGTTCACAGTCTCATCTCTATGCTTTTCAAGTATTAAATACTATTTCTGCTCAAACCAACTACTCAAAATAATGGCAATTATTCTCAATCCATATTTGGCTTTAAGTTTGTCAGTTGTACTTCAGATCTGGAGAGGCAGGCCTCTTCCCAAAACTTGCCTGTTTTTCCCAGGTGTATCACTAAACCCAGTAAGTAGTATTACATCTCTTTCCCAAACCTCATCTGATTTACTCCTGAACAATAACAACAGACAAAAACTGCTGAAGTGAATGCTTGCATTTTTCTAAATGAATTTTTTAAATTTTAAAATGTTTCTTCTAAGTACTACTAATCCCACACCTCTCCTTTGTGTGGGTAACTTTTTTATCATTGCTGTGCTGTGCCTTGCTCCCCAGAAGAGAGACTAAAATGTACAGATCAACAGGCACAGGTGATTTTTTCATAGACTAGAAAGCTAAGAAAAGAATGATGCAAGCACATACATATGTGAGTACAGGAATCTTCATCTGTAAAAGACACCACAATGTTCAGTAAGCTGTGCTAAAACCCTCAAACTTACAGTAATTCTGTAACCCAAAGCTTAGTACCTACTTACAAATTTGGCCTATAGGTATTTTCAGATCATTCTTTTCCTACTGACTGTTCTGGTTTTGTTATTATGCTTCTGTTTTAGATGATACACACGTTATGTGATATATATTAACTGTTGTGTAAAAACAGAGACAATGCATTAGAACTATTGAGAAGTATTTTCTGATTCCACATTCAGAGATAATAATATGCCAACATGATTCAGGTAATTATCCAACAATCTGATTGAACAAGTCCCAGAGCATATTAAAAAAACCAACAAGAAATAACAGGATATATTTCTCTGCAGTATTTACAGACAAACCACAGAAAAACAAAACAAAAACAACTCAGCAAAAAGAATGGAATGAGGTTTCTACATCAGATCTAAACACACAGTGTGCCAAATGTATCTTCAGCTCTTGAGCTCTTTTTCTCCATAAATCTGAGCAAAAGGAATCAAATGAAATTAACTGAATCAAACAAATATACTACTATATATTGTTGTTCCTAGGTTTCAATGAATTTATCCTTCTAATAAGCAAGCAATTCCATTACCGACTCCAAAAGTATTCAAATTTATACCAGTTCCTTAAAGAATATATATGCCATTGTTTAAAAAGAAATAAGCATGACCACTCTACGCAATCTATTGGGCTATGGACTACAACTTTGACAACCAAATTCCTGACTGTTTCTTCTCCTAAGATCCAAGAATATAGTCACCATTTAGTATCCTTGGGAAAATGTACATCATTTGACTACTGGATTGTTCAAAACCAACTTCTATTAAAATTCAAACCTTGGCATTGAAAACTAATCTGCTAATTAGATGTTCCTGGACCTCTCCAAGAGTCTTTCAAGGTAAGGACTAAATGCATCACTGCATGTGGAAACAGCCTCTTGCTCTTCCCAGAGGATGTGCAAAATAGAAGTTGTTGCTAAGAGCTGATTTTTAAGATGAGGCTTGTTAGTCATCTGTTCACTCTGGTAATGTGCATATTTGCTAGCCCAGCCCTAAGGACTCAGGTAGGTAAGGCCTGAGAGACCTGTTCTCCCGCAAGACTGTTCACTTCAGAAGCCTTCAAGCTGGAAGGTATGGAAAGGTTCATCAGCCTCAAGATCTTTCTCTCCTTTTCTTTAGGAGATCTCTCTTACAGCTTCTCACCTCACTATCAAAGTTTCTGAAAATGGCCTGTGGCAGGAAACACGAAGGGCCAGCTGCTCCCTCAGGAAAGCTGAGCCAGAACCTGTGAGTAGCCCCAGGGCTGGCAGTTCCTTCAACAGTGGGGCACAGTTCTGCACGATCTGAATGTAGTGGGCAGAGGCGGGTGCTGATATGGCAGTCCTAGGTACCACAAGCAATTAATCAGGTGCATCTAGGTGACAAACTACTGCACATATCCAAGCAGTCCATCCAGGAGACAAGCTACCTACAGCATAGGTCTGAAGCCCATCCAGGAGGCAGGGCCAGAGACAGAGCTGGAAGCAGGCATGTCTGTAACATAGCTCCAGTCAGGGCTGAAGGTCCAGGGCTGAGCTTAATGGGGATCCAGGGCCTATGGGCAGTAGCACGGGTGGGTGTGCTGGGTGAAGCTGATCGGGGCCATTAAGGCCTGTTGGTGCATTCAGGGGCCTGACAGTCTTCAGTGTACTAGTATCACTAGCAATTCTGAACACAACAGCATTTTTAATACTCTGAGATCACATAGGACAATCCATATGAGCTGTTGAATTGTTTTGTGGACAGACAAAATATCCTAATGTGTCTGCATGAACAGTGGCTATCCTTTACTGCTTCATTGCTGAGATGCTCGGGAGACTAGCTCTGTGTTTTCACACTTTGCTGTTGCCTCTTTCAGCAATGCAGTGAAACTGTACTGTCCCCTTTGTCATATTCCATCAGATACTTAACCTTGCCCCTGTAAGATGCTGAGTCTTCCACTGACAAAAATGGTAGTGAGAATTACTCAGCACTAAGCAGAACTGTGTTCATCAGATTAAATCCAAATGTTGAGCATAAAATGAATGTCAATTTCTCCCACAACATAACCTCAGAGCAATGATTCTAATTATAATTACTGGGTGGGAAGGATAATCAGAAGCTTGATAAGACACCTCGTCTCTATTTTTAAAAGGAATTGCTTGCATGATACTAAGGCACATGAACCGACCCTTCTCTTTTTCTTTGCAGATGTATTCTGCAGTTTCACCACTTATCATATTTGCTTCAACATTTCATCTAAAACTGATGACATTTCACTGGCTGTTAACATCCAGCAAAAAATAAATGCAGAAATATTCAAGTCCACAACATCTCCAGATGACAGAAATTCAGAATCAAGGCACAAGCTACACTTCGGCTGCTATACAGATCTATAGTATAACTGGAACATGGGGCAAAACATGACAGCAATGTGGGTCCAAGTACGAGTTACGTCTGCTTTGAATTGTCAGCATTACAGAGCATTAGCACTTCAGAACGTGTTATACCTGGACGCACAAAACAGAGTAAAATGCCCAAAGGACATGAAGTAACTCACACTATTGAAACTATGCATTGTAACAGATCGTGTAGGATACGTACTGCATGAGCAAGCACAGTGTTTTGAGACCGCAGTAGCACTTAATAGACATGAATCAGTTAATAATGGAGTGATAACCTCAGCCCCAAATGTCCTGGTTTCTGTCATTTGGAAACTAGAAATCCTTTTAATGTAGGCTTAGTATTATGCACAATAATTTAATCCATAAAGCTTTATGAGAAAAGAGAAGTGGCTTCTTAAAAATGTTATACAGTGGATACATTGAAATGATACTCAAAATCTGTTTTTAATAATGAACACCAAATTAAACTGTCTTTAAAATTACTTTAACATAAGGAAAATACCCATAATAAACAAATCTTTATTGCTTTTCAGGAAAACACACACTCAGTCGGACCTCTAAATGTCTGGAATAGAATCAGTACCCTAAGTAGACTTTAAGGACTTTGCATGCTCATGCAGTTCTCCATTTAATTTCTGTCATTTCTTGAGAAATAGCATATTCTAAACAACCAGAAACACTCTGATTGTCTAGGTGAAAACCAGCCATATTTCTGTTTTACCTGGAAAACCTTACCTCTTACCACAAGGTCAGCTGAAGCTGAGGAATTATCCACAATTGTCTGAGCAGTGCACGTGTACCTCCCTGCATGCCGCAGCTGAACATTTTTAATGAGCAGCTCACCGTTGGATTTAATCTGTCACAAAAATAGCATTTAGTGAAGCTGGTAAACATCCTTGTACAGCTATGTGATACATGTCTACACATCCCTCCCAACTGATATACAGTGGTTGCTATTACTAAAGAAGCAAGTGCTTACTTTGAGAATTGATCACCCTCAAAGATACATCTGATTTATATGACAGCTGTTGAAAGTGTCCTGTATTTCCTGAGGAGCTGCTGCTCTTTACCAGACATGAAAAAACCAGATGTCTTAGTAAATGTTTTATTAAAAGTCAACATCTCCCTTTTACTTTTTGAAACCCATATCTGAACATTAGTCAAGAATCTTTTCATAAACAGCAATCAGATGATTTTTCTGCACCATTACTTGCTTTTTTATGCATGTTTGCATGATAACATGTCATGGAGTCCTACTAATAGAGCAGGATACTGTTTAGCTCTTCCTTTACAAGCCTAAATTTACAAGCCTAAAGCAGTGTGAACGTTTTTTATCATGGAGAGGCTACAATCACAACCTAAATAAAACCTAAATAAAGATGCACCAAAGAGATACTAAAATGCAGCAACTGTGAAGAAACAATAATGTTCAATACGTGTCACAGCTCCTTAGAGGAAAGATCACCCGCGCTGTGCGCAGTGGTGCTGGTGATGGGCAGGACGATGACAGTAACCGTAACCCCCATGGCGGGGGGCTGGGCTGCTGGGGCTCCAGGCTGGCTCTGAGACAGCACAGTCCAGGGCGCCCCCTTCCTTTGGTGACCCGGGATGGGGTGCACCCAGACAGCAACCCGGTGAGGCCTCAGCCAGGGCTGACCCCCTGCTGCTGGAGCCACTGTTGAGCTGAAATGCTGCCTTTTGGGTCTACCAGAAGTACAGCTCCCATCATGGCACAGCCCCGCCCGGCCATGGGCCCTGCTGAGCAGTCAGCCGACTTCCCAGCCTGACTGTGGTCTGGCCTCCTCATGATGGACCTGCCCAGCCACCCCTGGGCTGGGCCCAGCCCCGGCTGCTGCCACCAGACCAGCCCTGCTCCTCTCCCTTGGGCCGTGCGGGACAGGGCCCTCACTGGCGAGGCCCCTGCCCTGCTGCCCATGCTATCCACCCCGGCTCGGCTCTCGCTGCTCCCTGGCACACGGCATCAGGATCTTCAGGGAAGCAGTTTACCATTCAGCGAGGCTTATACCCTCTTCACCAATGCTAGACTATCGGGAAAATACATAGCTATATTGCTAGATGGCTCTAAGGTCCACTGTCTGCTGCTACATGTGGCTGTACAGATGGCAAACTGAATACAATATTTTTGTCCTATGACACTTCTGTGAACCCACTGAGCAACTAGATGTGCACCTGTAGGTGCACAAGGAGTAGAAGAGAGATGACTATATACACCACAGCTATTCTTAATGAAAAACACATTTTATGTTAATAAAGATAGTTATACAAATGTTTAAAAATAACACACTTGCAATGTTTGGTTTATCTATCCTACACTTTATTCCAAAAAAACATTACAAGGTTAAACCATGGGGTTATACATGTGTTAGTTTTAAAGGTATGTCAGAAAAAACCCCAATATTCTCTCCAAAATATATCTGATTCCTCTCATGGAAGACAAAATGTTATAAAAGACTAATAGATGTATCTATACCACACTAAATCGAAAGGGGCAACATTCAGATTTCCTATCTCACCACAGATTGTTCAGAAATACAATTTAAAAAAAAAACCCTCAAACACTGAGATAATTCACTGCAATCCTGAAACCTTCACATGCAGGAACAAACAGAATTCAGATGCAAAATGGTACATAAAAAAGAAGCTGCTAAATATTTAGGTGTAAGAACTAGTGCTATCATCATGGAAGGTTCTAGAGAACAACAAAGACCTTCAATACAATCGCAAATATTAAGGGCTGTCATTAGCATCTCTGCATTTAGACATTCTGAAGAAATGAAATAAAGCTATGTCATTTAGTTTATGTTTCCTGATTGAAGAAGAGGAGGAAAAAAAGTAAGGTTAAATCTTTTCCAAATGTTCTGAAACTAGAATGCCAGTTTAGAGTCTATGTTTAGGGGAGATAAAAATAGCCAGATAAAACTATCATTTTGCTTTCCAAACTCCAGTGAGGATTTTGGATGCCAGCTTCAAATTTTGCTGGCACAAAATTTCAGCATGAACTGAAATCTGTTAATACCAATTTTTCTGGTCCAACATAAGAATTTACATCTTTAAGAAATTACTGAGGTAAACCATTGATTGGATAAAAAGAGAAACAAGCACACATGAAAGAAACTGCTTAATTCTGGCTAGCAATACTTCAGCTGATTGCCTCACAGGGTCAGAGAAATGCAGGTTACACTGTACCTTTTCAATTTTTGAGTGACACAAGTGCTGTTAGTAATGATCAAACAGATTAGCTGGATCAGTGAACAATCCAATATTCTTGATATATTTCTGACCATTTCTCTTTTAGTTATTATTAAACTATGTCCAGATATGTATCTTTTATTTTTTCCACACTTTTCACTCAAGACTGATATGACAGGGCTTTTAATTTAATTTTCCAAAGTGCATTCAGGATACAGACATGAGGTGAGTCTGGAACAGTGGCATTTCTCTGCAGGTCCCCCCCCACTTTATTCATGAGAACTCCAGGGGCGCTGCCTTCAAGGACTACTGTGGGGATTTGAAAATCTGTGGGGATTTCTGCATAAGTGAACACTGGTTAGCTGCCTGACTAATCACATGTAAACCTGTTTTGTCTACAGTGGGCTAATCAATGCTGTCAACAGTTTTCAGAAAG
The DNA here is from genome assembly GCF_047716275.1 of Strix uralensis. Lineage (NCBI taxonomy): Eukaryota > Metazoa > Chordata > Aves > Strigiformes > Strigidae > Strix > Strix uralensis. The sequence goes on along the minus strand of NC_133976.1, from coordinate 32,953,843 downwards.
AAAAATCAATGGGAGTGTCAGTACTTCTACTGGAGCAGAGAGAGTGGTTCCGTGTTCCTCTGTCCTCCAAAAAATTACAACAAAGAAGCTGCAGAAGTCCAAACTCCTTGAGTCTGCAGTTTCTGCTTTTTTTTTTTTTTTCTGTTTTGTTCTTATTAGTTTTGGTTTTAATAGAAGAGACAAACAGTCCTCTATTTGAGTGCTGTGTATAAATCTTTGGTTTAACACTAAATGTCATCCTAGAAAGAACGACACTGCCTGTGAAGCTCTGATCATTTGCACTTTGATCTGCAAATACACATAAGCAAAGGTTGGGCAAAGCAACAAGGTTTAGAAAAACCGCATAATCTTAGAATTCTCATAATCATATTATTACTTCAATAACAAATGTTTACAAATTCTTAATAGTCTTAGTACTCACTAATTCCTATGTTAGCACTTTAATTAAAATACTTCCTTATATTTATTAATGATGTGCCCATATACTTGTTCTAACATTAATTTCCCATATGGGAACTTGGTCTTAAAACCTATCGATGAAAAACAGATGGGAAAATGTAACATGATTTAAAAATCAACAACCCATAGATGTGGAATCGTATCTTGTTGGTTCAGAAGGTCTCCTGTAGAGCAAGGTTTTATGCAGTTGGTGATGAAGCTCTCCATACCTCAGAAGAAGCCTAAGTTCTTGGTGGTAAAAGAAGAGCTTACAAAGCAAATAAAGAGCATGGGCATCAGCAAATTCTGTCCACAAATTAGATATGAATGCACTGTATGTTTTCATTCAAAAACCTCAGCTTGGCTAAGTTTAAAAATGCCTTCCTTAACTCAGAGAAAACTGATTCACAGACTGGAAATAGTGATAGCAGTACTGAGGGATGTTCCAAGGGTATCTGTGGTTCACCACTCAGTTATTTACCAAGTTTCAAGCAAAGACTTTCATCATATGAACCCTATATTTAAGCTTTAATAGTGATGTCAAAAATAGCATTGTACGACCTGTTTCTGAGATTCACTGTTCTCTTCTGACTATCACCTTTGCCAGTGCACTAAATTACTGAAAAACCATCAGAACATGCCCCTGTGTGATCAAAAATCATTTACAGGAATCTAGTCTTTTGACTGAAAGCAGTATCTGCTTCTGTTGGGACCTCAGAGACAATAACAGAACTTTCATTAGTATGAAGCTAACAAGCCCTTTGTAATAATACAACTAAGTTGACAGAAATAGATGAACCTGGTAAGCAGAGTCTTTTTTAATTCAGGTTTGAAAACTAGACATCTGAGCTTCAGAGTTGCTTAACACACAGTGGAGGTAAGATGATAAGAGAACCGATAAAGAAGTAATGTGGAAGAGATAGGACTCTTAGTGATTACATCAGCTTTTCCAAAGCTAGTAATAATTTAAAACATCTTTTTCTATTACTTGTACCTAAAATTATTAACTCTAAGTGAATTCACGTGAATTGTTTTGTTCCTGCCTGTAGAGGATCTGCTATGTGGTAGATGCAAGTAGAACAGATAATCCAACAGCTGTTGACGAATGTTAATGTGATTATAGCTGTTTTCCTGATATTGAGATCAGAGATGACATGGGGACAACACCACCAATGCAGCTCTATTGTCTCAATCCTATTCACACAAGAGATTATTTCACTTTGTTTTATAAGCCATGGCTGGCATGGAAGTTACGGGTAAATAAAAAACCGAGCAGGATAACGATGAGAGTCATTCCCACTGAAGAATCTCTTCCTTCAGTGAACTATATTTATATGTAAAGGAAGTACAGCGCTAATTCTACCCCTGAAATGTGGACTGGGAAATATTTCCAACAAATATATTTTTCTTCCCCATTCAGCATACCGCTAAGAATGCCTGAGGACACTGTGCTTTGTACCAGCATCCCTGTGGTGATATGCCCTGTTATTTAATTTCCTACAGCAGAAAAAGCCTAGGTACTTGTTGACTTGTTGACTTACACTCATGGCTCACAACTTTACAGCTGATGATGAAAATTCACACTGCAAACTACATTTCTCTGAGTAGTGCTCACATCTGACTTTCTCAGCTCCTGCTACGTAACTAGGGGTGGTATATGGATTCTGGTAGTTTGTGAAGTCTCACAAGCACATAAAATTACAGTCAACTGATTTTGCATTGTATTTTTTTAAGTCTAGCACAGAAGTTGGCATATCTTGATCCTCTAAACAGACTACATTTCTTTGTGCTGGAAATAGCACTGTGGATTAATAATAGGTTTCCTCAAAGGCTTCTGTCAGAGCTAACTGCTCGTTGGCTTCATCATCAGACTATGTCTTCTTCTTTCCTTCCCCTCCTTGCTTTTAACCACTGACTCCATCCATCTCATTCCATGCTCACTACGTTACTATTAGGCCCTAGCCTCTAAATTTTACCCCAAACCTAGCCAAAATAAGTGATTTCCAACTCACTCATGTCTAAAGTGTCTCCCTAATACATCAAGGCACTGAAAGCAACATACTGAGACAATGCCTTTGGAGAGTCCTGCAACTTTTTTTCATAAAAAGCAGTAGCTCAGCTGATTTGCTTGGCCATGCTTCATGCTTCACCTGCCCCCTCAATATATTCAGCAAATTGTACTGAATGAGCTCACTGTGATGCTGTCTCCCAGGTTTTGTTCCAATCCATACACAGCCTCTTCTTCCTCATCAGTGGGTAACTACGCTTTCTTATCTAAACATTTTTCTCTAATTCTTCAGTTCTCCTCCTAAAGTTTCTATTGATTTCCTGTCATATAGCGGTAGCTAGACTCCACACTGCAAGGAGGATTGCCAGGCGAAGCAGTGAGGAAAAATTAAAATCTTCATATCTTTTCCGCTGCAGAAAACTGTGGAATGCACAAGGAGATATTTATACAATAAAACTAAGTGTCTACTCGGTACTATGTTGAAGCAGGAGCATGTAGTAAAACACCTTTGTCTACCATGTCCAGCCAAGGAACTGCAAATTATAATAATTTACAAAAAACAAGCAGGTATTAAGCTATACTCCTCTAATAGGATTTTTATAGTCCAACTTATTCTCTGTGGTTTACAAAAACAGCTGTTTCAGAGAACCTTCCTTTTTGGCAAATGCTGTCTCCAATCTAGAATTTATCTCACCCATTTTAGACATCTGTAGCATGGATTTTGGTATCTGAACTAACCACCTTTTACAGTCAAAGTGAAGAAACAGGCCCTTCCATGTGTGATTTACTTTAATGTAAAGTAACTGCCTGGCCACACATCTCCAGAATATTATGAATGTGGTCCTAGAACACTGCAAAGCTTTCTGTACTTTGGAGAGGAATAAAGTAAGAATAATAATATTTGCATAAGGAAAAAAAAGCTTTTGAGAATACAGTGAAGTCCATGCTATTGAAGGTTAACTGTATGATGGTTGCAGGGACACCAGCACAAGTTACACACAGACAGCTTGGATTCAGAAATGACTTCAAAGCTAAACAGAGCCTGAGCTATGAGCCCTGCAAGTTCTGGGCTGAAAATGTTTGGTTGTCTCTGTACCATGTCCCTGAACCTATGAACACTGGAAAGCACACTGTGGATTCAGCAGGTCTTAATTCCTGCTCAGTAGCAGTCATGACACAGGTGTGTCAGCATCATCCTGAACAATGCTCCTCATTATGTGAGAGCTCTTTAGTTGGGTGCAATGCTATGCAATGTCCAGCATCAACAAAGACACCCTTCTCTCCTGTGAACTCCCCAGAAAAGATTCCCTACCAATTCTGAAAGAAATTCCATCATTAAAGCTGCTGGTAAGGTAAATCATTCCTAAATGTTCAAATGAAATGATTTGACAATTCTCAGAGTGTTAAGATTCCTATTTTGATGGAAATTAGAAAGAACAAAGCATAAAGTTCTATGATACACTTTCTAAAATAACATCATTCTTGCTGGTACTAAGCTTTGGTCCAATACCTTAAATCGTTATTTCAAACACTGGAGTTTCTGCTTGTGGTGAAAGGTGCTGATATCCCATTAGACAAATAATTGTCCACCAGACTATAAATGTATTGGCTGAGCAAAATACTGCTGCCTACTTTCAACATGCCGTACCATCTCTGATACACTTAATTTAACTGTATTTTTTTACACAACTATATTAAACCATCACAGAATCACACAGTAGGTGAAGTCAGAAGGGCTTTCTGATGTGTCTTGTCCAAGGTCCCTGCTCAAAGCAGGGTCAACTGGAACGGGTTGCTCAGGGCCTTCTTCAGTCCAAATATTTTGAATAACTCTATATAAGAGACTCTATAGCCTCTTGAGGCAACCTGTTCCAATGTCTGACCACCTTCACAATGAAAAGGTTTTCCTTATGTTTAATCAGAATTTCCTGTTTTTTTCAGTTGCTGACCATCACCTCTTGTCCACTCACTGGGTGCTAATGAGAAGAGTCTGGCTTCGTCTTCCTTAGTTCCCTCTCACCAGGTATTTATATGTGTTGACAAGATCCTCCTGAGCTTTCTCTTCTGAAGGCTACATAATCCCAGCTCCCTCATACGTCAGATGCTTCAAACTATTAATCATCTCAATCCTACCACTGAGAAGTTCAGCAGAGGGTTTGAGGGCATGCGTCTTTGATTCTTTTCCTTTTACAATAGGAACAAAATGATTGCTTTCTACTTTTCAACATTTTTAAAATACAAAGTGTGAATTTCACAACAAAACTCAAGAAACCAAGAATTTTTGACATGCAAAAATTTCAAGAGAATTCCAAAATTCTCACAACTGAAAAAAAAGTCATTTATCTTAAAAAAAAAAAAAAAAAGGCAATGAGCTGCAAATTTCTCTTATAAATAGTCCTGGTGACTCCCAATTTTGCACCTACCATTTGGGAATTCTGTTTTTTGCTGGTTTTGTTTTTGCAGAGGGGAGGGGAACTCAACATCTCAAGTGGGGCTCCATGGAATGTTTTTTTTGATAAATTATGATCACAAAGCAGCATGAAGACTTGAAGCTATCTGATGTAAAAATAAGGATAGTATCTTCTGGGGGATGTAAAAAACACACTGGATGCCAAGAACAGAACTTACAAACCACTTCAGTAATGTACTTTAAATGATTTGGATATTACATGATAGGGTGATAAAAGCCTGCATTTTGGTAGGTGTGAAAGGGTCTCAGGTACCCAAATAAAGTTTTTCCTTATTTTGATAATCTCACTGCTAATATGAGAAAACATGAGCAAGCAACAAGTCAACTGTCTCTATGTCAAAATTTATTGTTCAGCCTTATTTTATTTTTCAATCACCACATCCTCTTTCTGTTAATTGTTATAAAAGAAAGCTATTTGCAAGCAGGCTAAGTTCCTGAACACTTGTATGGCAATTTAATTTAGTTTAATAAAGATAAAATGTTGAGAAAAATATCAGGGCTTCAGGTTCACAACCTATAAACAATGTAGCAAACAGGAATATTGATGGTATGGAAAGTATTTTAAAATGTATGCATGTCTATATGTGTCTAAGACTATTACAGCCTACATTTGGACTCTTCCTAAGTGTATATACAAGTTTCTGACTTGAATCAGTTAAATTACGGAGTTCCTCTCCCTGACTATCCATACAACTGGACTAGCGTGGCTCGAAAAGTATAAAACAAAGTTACACACCTTCACATATTAAAGAGAATTTTTTGTAATAAACTTAAAAGAATATACTTATTTGGATGGTATACATTTTTAAAATATATATTAAAAATAAACATTTCAATCTTTAAATATACATGACAAAAAACAGATCCATAAATAACAAATGACTGAGGAAAAACAGATCCATAAATAACAAATGACTGAGGAACAGAGGAACAACGAATACATATATGACCTAGGATCAGAGGAACAACCATATATAAGGTCAAAAGCAAACAATTTAATAGTAAGATTTCAAAGACTCCATTTGACTCTTCAAAAGCTAACCAATGAATATATATATTTCATTTTAAATATCCCTGTCATAGGAAATCAAAACAGCACTGACAAATGTTCTTTTGATAAATGAGACTTAGTACTAATGCAATGCAAATTAATTTTGCCTTCAGCAAATGATGGAGATTCCAAAGCTTCCATTTAAAGAAAGAAGACTTATGCACGTATTTACATGAATTTCATTAGCATTCCATTATGTGTGACAACAATATTAGTATTATTTTGAGAACTGAAGTACTGTGGCTGTATCAAGTTTCAGCATGTTGATCTCCACTGTCACAGAAATTAATAGTCATATTATCAAGAAGACAGATGAGGATCCTTCATCAACAGGAAATTATAGCACAGAAAGGATGCATTACATATCCAGTAATTTTAATATTCATGATGGAATATTTTTTTCTTTTATGTTTGTGAAGGGTTGGGTGGCAGCATGGGACTCTACTGCTTCAAGCCCAGCAGTTAGGGCTGCTGCTGTCAAATGCACAACAGCTCACACCTTTGCATCGGAAAAAGCCTGCGCAAACCTGCCACCCAGTGACTTGAGCTCAGAACTGCCAGAGGTGGAAGCAGTAGGCAGGAGAATATTTCTTTGCTCACACAGGAAGGAAAAAAACCTCCTTAATGTAAGAATGCAGTAATATATGAATGGAACAGAAATACTGAAAGTGCATATTCCTCCTAATTACATTCTATAAAAACCTTTGTTGGATTAGTTTAATTTGTTAAAAATTCTGCATTTGTTATTAATTAAGTGCTGAATCGCCGAATAATGACAAATCACAATTCCAGACTTCAAACGTAATCCTGCTGTCCCCTCTGTCCTGACTGATGAAGACTGAGCTGCCCATGGAAGAGGAACAGAGATTATCTGTACTTGCTTTGCATTTGAAAGCCCAGAACTAAGGCTTAGGAATGCAAAACAAAAAGCAGGCCCTGCTAAAATAATTTCTACCTGTATTGATCATGTGCAAAAGGAACACAACAAACCAAGAAATATCTTTCAGGAAGATGGAGTTACACACGGACAAATAAATTAATTGATGTTTCGATCTAACCTACTTAACTTTAACCATCTAAGTGAATTAAGAGTTAGTCACTCTTCAGCTACTTCTGCACTCTGTGGAGTATCCACCTCTGTCATCTATTGAAAGAGGAAATCTTCCAGCATTAAGATTCAACATCAACATGAAGTGAACCACCTCTTTCTCTCTCTCTCTGCAGACCATATAAGGTCTGGAAAGACCAAGCTAGCCTAGCAAATCTAGGCTAATATCAAGAACTTCAATAAAGTATCTAAAATATTGCAGAGTCAATCAGAACTTAGGATCAGGATATCCAGGACCACTGCTATCTGGAAGATGAAACAGGTGGCTGGGAACCTAAATACTCAGTCAATCTTCACAGAGAATTACACCCTACACACTTGCTGAGGCCTTTATTTGGCCCCAGATTTGTTCACTTGAAGTGCTTTGCTAGAAGTTGCCCTAAAATTTAAATCGCATTTCAGAATTAAATTTCCCCTAAAAGAAAAAAAATCCAATTTCCTTCTATTTCATTATTACGAGGAAAACCCAAAAGTGCATGTCAATGATACAAAAACTTTTGTTCAACATATTACTGACAGATGGAGAAAGTTCAAGTTCCTTTCTCTTGCATTACAAAGTCCACTGGTAAAGGCATTTTTACCTTCCTTCCATACTAAAATCACTGATTCACCAACACTTTCAGCCTGATTTTCTGTTTCATGGAACACAATTTCTTCGTGTGACTTCTGTCAGGTAGCTAAAAGCAATTAGCTACATAAAATTTGACAAAAAAAAGGGTGGTTTTATTTGTTCTTTTACAAGGAATACATTTAATGGGGCTTTACTCTTTAGGATCTTATTTTGACTGACACTCAGACTCATTCCAGCCTTCATCTAAGGACAAACTAATGTCATTAGAAGGCTGTTCAAGCTTTTTCGATGTACTCCTAGGCACTGATTAGTACTGAAGTGTAAATATAAACCTATCAAAAGCATGGCTTAATAGCCACATGCAGGAAGTGTTCTGAATGATGCTAGTGTACTAGTGTAGATCTACATATTTTGTAACTCCTGAAGCAACGCAAAATATACTGCAAACTACTTACTACCCTGTTACTAAGTTTGGATATAGACTTTTGGAGGTTTATTGCAGAAAGGGCTTTATGTCTTTGGATATCAATGGATATCAATGTTTTTCAGCTGATCTTAGCATACTCTTACTGGCTTGTTGGATAAGGACTTGCTCTCACTGAAAGACGTTTACAACTCAGAAAATGAGCAGACTGAGGCAACTCTGACTCCTCAAAGGACGGTTTTGTTCCAAATCAGAGTGGAATAGTTATGCTTGAAACATCTTCCCACACGGAGATAAACAGACATTGAAAAAGAAAGCGAGAAAAAGAATCTCTTGGTCCATGCAAAATCAAATAATATTGCCAGCCTAAGAGAAAGACTCTGCAGGAGGTACTGTTACATCATTTTGAACACGGAGCTGAAACTGAACATGGCCCCTGATGTTCCCAGACACTACAGGCACCATTATCAACCTTTTCTTTCCACATCCACAGTTCCTCTTGGGAGCACAAAAACAAAGGTATCTAAATTTGAAGATTTTTGTATCATTTAAACCCAGAACAACAGAATAAATATATACACATGTGGGCAACCACTCTGAGGTTGTTGTTGAATATTAGGTAAATAGCATGTGATTAGACATAACCAGAAGGGATTTCTACTGGAGGTATTAATTTTGAGTAAGCCTGATGGAAGACTGTAAAAAGATAACCATACATGCAAACATGAAAGATCTATGATTACTCTTTCTATGTGCCAAAATGAGTGTCTTTGTATTAACTTGTTTAGCCTTCACACAAACTCTTCTTGCTCAGTGTTTACAGACTGTTTGGCTCCTACCCACCATCTGGCCCAGTCTTGTGCCAAATTCCAGAAATGTTGATGAGAAAAACATGGGTAAGTAAAAGTGAATGCATATGCACACTTTTTCCAAGATAATTTGCACCCTGTTTACCATCAGACTACCTACTTACCAGCTATATTCACTATTAATCAGAGTGCGATTTAACCGAGGTACGAAAATACTTACGTCAATTTAGATACCTGATTTCAGATATCTACCTGCAAGGGTCTCCATGTCTGTAAGACATCTAAATTGTAATTTTATTTTATGTTCTTAGCCTACTGCATCTTTCTAGACCTGAACCAACACAACAGAAAAGTGTAACAGAAAAGACAGCTATTCATAGTAAAGAAAACTGGGCTTTCATGTATTAAATAAGGATCTATAGTATCTTACCATAACATTTCTTTCATAATGTTCGTGCTCTTTCTCAAAATCTATTACAAAGCCATTTAGAGACCAAATAAATGTCAGGTCTAATGTGGGATCATGGGATGCAATGCACTGCATGGTAGCATTCTCTCCAACGGTGACATCAACATTCAACGGAGCTAAAGTAATCCTTGTAGCTTCTGTGAAGTTAACAGCAAACATGGAAAATTCCAATAAATAAATGTTTATCCAAATGTAAGCTCAGTTCCATAACTGTTTAATTATACATTAAACTGCTCCCTCAAACTCTACTTTACACGGTATTCATGCAGCTACATTTCAAAGGACCAAACTAAAGAGAAGAAATTAAACTTTTTACAATTGAAATGTCTAACGTCTATTTATCTGTCCTTTGAAAATGTCTGTGTTTCAAGTCTCTGAATCACATTACTGACTATTTAAAACTATTTTTATTCATTGACTATATCTCAGGTAGAGAGAAGACAGATGATGAATCTTATGTGACTTGTGTTGCATTTCTTGTTTTAATTATAATATTTTTTATGTTTTAAAACCTGTCTCTTTAACAAATGGAAAGTTCTACTCAGTTGTCAGGCTGAGTCAGATTCCATTAGAGCATTGCAGGGACTAAGATCTTAATTTATCTACTGAGAAACAATGTAATGGATGCAGAAGAAACTATGCAAATAGCTACATGTGGAAAGGAAAAGAAAATAATACAACAAAAGGAAGAAAGCTGTATATCCTCCAGCAATGTCTCTTATTATTACAGAAACAAAAGAAGGCTGAGCTCTCATGATACTTGCTGGAGATCTTGGTACATGCATCAAACTCATATGGCAAATTAGCAACACTGGAAGGGACTCACTGGATCACTGAGACCTGCTCCTTTTCTTTCAGAAATTATAATAAAACAAAAAGCCACAGAATATCTTCCTTATGCCATGACACATAATCTCTTTCCCACCAATATGAGAGTGGGAGTAAGGTACTAAAACCTGGAAGACAATAGCCATAAGAGAAGATCTATTGCTACTAGTTAAGACCTAGGTTTGGGCATGCTCCAAGGAGCACACTACACCCCACCATACACAGAGCAGCAAAAAATCCTCAATAAAGCCAACATTTCTTGTCCATCTGCCTTGGTGAGAAACCTTCCCCTGGATACTACTCTAAAATCTAAAACCTGGTTAATACTGAGAATATGAGAATGGCACAACTACTGGCTTCTGCAGAACGGAGTATCTCATAGTGCACTGGAGCAACCTGTTAACATCTGATCTCTAAAGTCCTAGCTACAGACACATGCTTAGGATAGCTGCTCCAGTCTAGCGTTGTACCTGTACATTCAGCATTTGGCTCTACCATACGTAATTTTCTAAATGTTTACATAAAGTACTCTACCAGTCTAAGAAGTTGTGGAAAGAGTGGTCCAGTGGCAGTGAGCAAACAGCATGGGGGAAAAACCATCAGACTTTACAGTGCCTGTCAGCTTCAGATTTAACTTTTTAATTTCCTGTAGTCATGCACAATGTCTGAGAAGTTTTATGGGCCACACAACGTGCTCAGGAATAGTATTTTCAAAGCATTCTTTGCAAGCCCTCATCATTGCACACAATATGAACATAATTTTGAAACATGTCATCTTGATCCTTCTGTTTCCACTGTGATGCAAGGGAGATGTTTTAGTCTTCTGGTTTTCCTTTTTAGATGAATCAGAGCAGAATTCTCCAAAATTTTAAGATTTTTTTATACTCAGTTCATAAGGTTTATAAACATATGGTTTAAGTGTTTCACTGTGTGGACTGAGTATGCAAATGTTCTTCATTATTTTAGAAGGTATGATATCACTATTAAGGGACTGGATGTTTATTTACATAACATTTCAAAATAATAAAATGCCTGAGGGTAATATTACGACATAGAAAACTGTCAAAGATGATAAAAAGTAACTGCAAACGTTAAACAAATCTGATTATTCAAAATAAAGCCTTACAATTCATTTGGTACAATAAATTTGGTATAAATCAGCCAGAAAAATGCTTTTATATGATCGGATTATACAGATAAATTCTTACATTAGTACATCAATATTGTGGCATTGAGCTGTCACATCCAGCATGATTTCTGGAACAGACATTAAGAAATACATTTGATAAATGACACTTCTACTATCAGAGATACTTGAAAGACATAGCTGTTCATGAATGTCATCCTTCCTGTCTGTATTCTACAGCTATTTAGTTATTTGACTTCAGATTTAAAATACACAATTAAGGATATCAGTATTCAATCAGTAAATACTAATACCCATAGAGGAAGAGAATTTAATAGTGCAATCATATGGCTATATGCCCCCATATTACAAATTTAATGCATGCTTCTTTAACTGCAATGCTCTCTCAGACTTGCTTACCCCACCAAAAAAAAAAAAAACCAAACCCAAACGGCTAAGGAAGGTCAGTAAAAGTTCCATTTCTCTGTTTGAGTCATGGGCCCAGAATTACACCTTAGCCTGAGCACTAAGCTACCAAATTGAGTGAATGCATCAAAATGTGTCAATGTAATGGATCAGAATTAATAATCTCTTATGGAAAAATCAACCCTGAAGACTGAGATACAGTCACAGAACTGGTGAAAACATACACAGTTTCTACTGAGCAATATGCTTTAAAAGCATCAATTCATTGTTTAATGAGCACTTAAATTAGAAAGCAAATATATAAAATGGCCTGCAAAAGTAATACAATTCTAGAACAAAAATCAGTGATATTGAATTAAGGGATTCTACCTGAGAGAAACTAATGCAATTTAGAGGTTTACCTGTCATTTCTAGAACACCAGTGCTATTAGCTTTTCCTCGATTATTTTCTGCAAAACAGGTATAGTGACCTTCATCCAGCTTTGTGATGTTGATAATTTCCAGGCTGCCGTCATCCCAGATACGTATGCTATTGAAAGCATAAAAAACACATCAAGAGACATTAGGTTTCCGTATTAGAAAGCAACACTTTCAGAATTGTCGTAAGTGAAAGGACAAACCACAAACATCTCTTGGAAGCTCACATCTAACTACTGCATTTATAAACACTCCTATAGTAAAAAATATTTAAATAGACTGTGGCATGACTAGACACCTCACGTTGCTGGAACAACTGAGTGTACTGTTATTCATTTGTAGTCATTCAAATATTTTTCTTACAGTTTTGTGATCTACTTCAAATTTGAAAGGCAAACAGCACCAAACAGACTGGCTAAAGTTGGATACCCTGCTAGCTATTTGGAGCCACACTGCTAGTAACATTTTGGCATATCATTTTCCTGAAATGACACATTCTCCTGCCCCTGAAATCTGCAAAAGTGAGAACTAGCCTACAGGATAAATAGAACCATAAGGCAGAATTTTTAATATTCACAGTGTCCATGAACAGTCAATACTAACCGGCTCCCATTTACAAGCAATTCTGTTCCTTTGCTCCATGAGAATTTTGGCTTAGGAGCGGCTTTAGGCTTGCATTCAATGATTACCCGTCCCCCTTTAGCTGCTAGGATTTTCTTCTTCATAGGGTTCAGTTCAAAAGTAGGAGGTGAAGCTGAAAGCAAAAATTAACACAAGTACTGCTGTTAGTAATTTTTCTGCAGAATACAATTTATTTGCAACATGAAGGCAAATGACAGAACTATTGACTTGTATACAAGTGTCCATTATTCAGTCCAGTGAGAAAAATATTAACGATACAGAGATATGGTGAGAAGTAGATGGTGACCTAAAAGAAACAGAAAAAATCATTATGTAGTTCTATGCTGTGTTATACCAGAGGTTTCTTTCTGTTGATTTCTGAACCTCCATCTAAGTTTAATCTAACAAGATCAAAGTCCCCAGAAATCAACAGAAAATTCCTCCCTTCCAAAGGCCTTTTGATCAGTCCTAACAAAATTTATATTCCTGAAGGACAATTTCTGTAAAAAGTTGCTCACTCACTCATACTTTCAAATAGTAGTTGGGTTTACTTTTCAGAGGTTTTAACCCCTGTCTAGCAACTTTAAGGTGCCCTTCTTCCTCTTTGTACTTTTCTGTTTGGCCCACTGGCCTTAGGTGCACTCTCAGATGTACAAGAGTAATGAGACATGACTATAGCAAGCACCACACTTATGTATCTGAGGTCAAACCTTTGCTTACTAATTTTCTCTTTATTTGTAAACAAATAAAAGAAAAAATGCTTTTAATTATTTTGCATCTCGGCGTACCATCACTGTTAATCATGCCAGCAACCGTGTGCATAGCTTGAGGAAACAGGGCTATTAGTTAATTACAGCAGTACAGAGAAAAAGTCTGATAAACATCCACATCTTGCCAACACTGAATTTTAAAAATGTGCATGTAAAAAGTGCTCATTTCTGGGTAAGCCAGGCTGGTAGTGAGTACATAGTAATGGAAGAACAGTCAAGGATGATGTATTGTTGTGCACTGGGTTGGGTAAGTCAAGAATAGTTTAGCTCTTGGGAAAGTCTGAAGGCAAGTGTGAGATGGAAAGAACCCAGGGTAACTACTGCAGGGAAATCTCCTAGGAAAGCCATGTCATACAGCCAGTACATCTATTCTAATGACATCAGTAAAAATGTAAGAGATTGTTTTAAGCCTGAGCACTCTGGATCTGAAAGGCAAACCTTCAACAGGGTGCTCCTTAGGAAAACACAAAGGATTAATATCTAGATGCAGTCATCAAATTGGGGCAGCTATATTGCACACAAACATTGCAGCTGGTCTGAATGGGTTGTAGAAGGCAAAAGCAAAGGAGAGAGAGAAGAGGAAGAGCTTCAAAGGCTTGGTGACTGACAACATGGTTTCTAAACCATGTGGGGATTTTGCCCCACAGAGAAGTGAGCTTAGGTAAGCAAAAAAGAAAACACTTCTCTATCTGTTTTACAAGCTTGAGAGTGGAGTCAGCAACTCTACTTGCTTCATTTAATTTCTGCACTACCAGTTCCTCCAAGGGGTAATGGCAGCAAGCAAACACCAGGAATAATACAGCAAACATTCTCCATAAATTAGTAACTTGATTCCTCAAGTCGTTGTCAAAACCCAGCTAGGGAGCTCAAATAAACCCCACCTCACCTAGATTCAGTGAGGGTTCTCAGCTTTATCCTCACAGGAATCTGTTACCAAACAATGCTTGCAAATATGACCGCTGTCTTACTCAAACCTGAAATAGTAAATAGAGCAAATAATCCCACTGACCCACAATCTTCAGTTCAGCATTTGCATAAATAATTCCATGCGTGTTTTCTGCTATACATTGGTACATGCCGGCATCGTCAAAGCTCAGACTTTGCATTCTTAGTTCACCTTTCCGGAACTAAAACACAGAATCAATAAAACAACAAGATATTCATACAGACTACATATGCTGAAGAATTCACACCCACCCACATTTCTTCTTTTTTTTTTTTTTTTAGTCACAGCGTTCAGAAGAGAGTCCCTCACACAACATTCAGGCACTGATGAGATTTTATTTTACCCATGTTATATTTCAGTCTTTGTGACAATGTGTTCACCTTCTCTTTTCAAAGAAAGATTCAGTGTCGACTGACATTTTTCTGGAAAATTCATAGCTGAGTGGCACTAGATACATCTATTCTTCAGTCCACTGTTAACCATACCAATGCAAACACTACTGATTCAGAAATAAGAAACAAGAAATGAAAGTCATTTTATGCACATAAGCTTTGTTTTGCCATGCTCAGTGTTCAGTATGTTTTATTGTATGCACATTGTTTTACAACAGTAAAAGGTCAAAGCAAGTTGTAATGAGGTAGGAGTTTTTCAGAGGATTCCTCTAGGAGATACTAAAAAATTTTGCATTATTTTGTTTTAATACAAAAAGAAAATGTAGTAAATCAAAATAAAGTACTTGATCTATTTCTAAAAAACTGTATAAAAATGCACAAAGTGCAGTGGGGTAATATGTAAATTAATCCGTTTTTGAAAGATCATGTTAATAAATCCTGTTTTCTTGTGAAAATCAAGCTGAAAAGCTTTGTATATGAGTTAACTGGAGTGCACAGAGTAGAGGAAGATTAAAAGAATACTATTTATTTGAAAAAATAATAGATTAAAGGAACCATATTTCCTGTACTGTTATATTGAAAAAGATTTAAATCAGAATTTTTATAAGAAATCTGTCTTGTGCTAAGTGAAATACCTAATTAAAAGTTATCTGATTTAGAAACAAGCCATATTCTCAGGGCATTTTAAATATTTTTGCTATTTTGCATTTGGAAATCATCTCATAATATTAAGATACAGCATAATCTTCTGGTGTACTACTGGAGGATTACACACCGCTTTCTGCAATCCAGTATGCAGCTTTTGCCAGTGAAAGACAAGTTCAGTGGGGACTGTCAATTCGTTTGCTAAATTACTTGTTTGTAATAACTACTGAAGCTAGAAAAGAGCATTGGTTTTTCTCATTTAAGCCATCTCCATATGGCAGATGGTGATATCCCTGTTCTCCCTCCAACCTCTCACATTTTTCTTAAGATACACAGCCAAAACAACGCTGCCTCATTGTCTTTTTTTGTTTGCCTGCCAAGATCAGTGTCACCACAGCTCAACAGATGCAGCATTACATTGTGCCCTCTTCCACTCTCTTTGTTTTTTAATAGCTCATCATACAGTATAAGCAATGGATATTAAAAATGTTATTGAAATGTCTGGACAGAAAATCTACTTTGTTTAAACAAAATATCCAATGCAATAAACCTAAATTATCAAAGGGTACTCATTTAAACTTCACGTCACCTAAAATAATGGAATTTTGCAATATTCTCTGGCTAGAAAAAATGAGAAAAAAGGACATGATATAGGAACACTGATAATTTAAAAATTACTCTTTCTTCTCTTGTCTCCACTGACTGTATTTTGTCTTACCTTTTTAAATAGACATGCATGTATAATGTGGTCAAAGGGATTATTTTTAGAGAAGTTCATAGACATTTTTTTTCCAGAGAGAAGAAAATAGCATTTACTTAAAAAGGCCTGGAGAAAGAGGGATATCCACCACCCTAACATGTGGTCAAAAGACAAGTTCATAACTCAGAGTTGAATATTACATAGCCTGAAGAAATGCATTTCAAAACTGCAGATTGAGATAAAACTTTAAAAAAAAAGATTTTAATGCCTAATGGAAGTGAAATCAGCAAATATTTGTACCATTATAATTAATTGTCTTTTACCCTTTTAATAGTGCATGCTTCAAAAAATTGTTTCCATCAGCTAATCAATCAATCCTGCGTTATCTATGGCAATATACTTACCGAGGCACCATTCTTCAACCACCTAATTGTTGGAATAGGCTTGCCCGTAGCTACACAAGGCCAGTATAGGTCGCTGCCTATATCCTTCTCTGTGTCATTGATATGTTCTACCCACTCAGGAGAGGCTGAAGAATGAAAAACATGTTGCCTTGTAAATATAGCAGATACATATTTAATCAGCATTATGTTCTGTTAATTCCACTGCTTCTTCCACGATACTTAACAGGCAACACAAAGTAACGATGATAACTCGGCAATGTACCACCAGCACAAGAAAAAATGAAGTGAAGATGTTTTTGTCTTACCATATAGACTCAAAATAATTTCAAACTACTTTTTATGATAAGAAAATATGAAATTGAAATAATGGTTCATGAATGTCCAAGGACATAAGACATTACCACTTACACTGACCTGTAGATTATACAATGTGGAAATTACTCAATAACACCATAAAAATAGCTAAATGGCATGAAATTGTGCAAAACCATGTATGTACTGAAAGGGTATCCAAGAAAATATTCTCTTGGTCCAGAGAAGGTATTTAAGAAATCAATATTGAAAATGCCCCAGCATTTTTGCTTTTGATAAGCAAACGAACCTATTTATTAGCTTTACCCATTACAAACAGTAACAACCTTCCCACACCAATTTTGATTTTATCCTACTGAAGTTCAAGCACTTAACTGGGAGTATTAACCCAGATGTTCAGTACAGTCAATGAAAAGAGACAGAAATCTTCTGAAGGTAATTCAGATGTTATGTACAACCTTTTAATGCCACAGTTTTGTGGCAGTCTCAGTTAAGGAGTCTGGTTACTTGGGATCATTCCATTATGAGCAGTAAAATACAATTTTTTTGTTCCCTCATTTAACCAAATGCATGAAGGGAAGGGACAGAGGCTTGAGGAATAAAGAACTGAGTGTAGCTAATAAGAGAGTTAGAAAAGACAAATGAAATGAGGAAAAAAAGAAAGCATAACAAACCTAATGGTCTCTTTTTCTTCCTGGAAGTTCTTTCACTTCAAGTACTCTCTCTATATTTAATTTCAATTATGCATAATTCTATTAATACTAACACACGTTACTGTTAAGGTGTATATACAGCTATCATAAGCAGGCAAACTGAGTAGTTTTTCAATTAATACACAAATGTTATGCCTGGCATTCAGTGCATGAATTTTGATTTTGCTCTATTAGCTTGAACAACAGTGTGTCAGGATGATCCTATGAGTCAGCACTGACATCAAGTGTGAAAACACAGGTATTTCCAACACAAGTAAAAGCGACATAGATTGTGAAGAATGAAATTGTTCTACCTACCTTGTACATAAATTCTTGCTTGATGTTTATCTTTTCCTTTATAGTTTTCAGCTTCACACTCATAAAGTCCTTCATCTTCATACTGAATATTGAAGATCTTAAGAACTGCACCAGACATGCTTATCTCAGCAGTGGCTGGCATGGGTTCAAGGTATTTACTCCATCTGAGTTCAGGAACCGGACTTGAAAAGGTACAGTAAAGTACAAATCAGCATGTTCAAGAACTGGCTGTTAAATTGCAGGCTACAAAAAAGTGTTTGATGATGAAACGTGTATTTTCATTCCCCTGAATGAAAGCAAATAGTGCTCTACACTAACTTTGAAACACACTTACTTTCCAAGAGCAAAACACTCCAGTGTAACATTTTGCCCCAGGAGAGCATACGTGTCCTTGAACTTCACCTTGATATCAGCAGGATACACTTTCGCACCTAAAATGAAAAAAGAGATTCTCAGAAAAGGCACAACAGAAAGGAACACAGCTTTTAAAACTTCCACAGTTCAAGAAAACCGTTCTTAAAATTCCAGACAAAATTGTTCTTTACAGTGAATAAATAGCCTGGCCATCCATGAAGTCTGATTTATCACTGAACTTTTAATAGTAAGGCAGAATTGTTTTACTCAGCAACTAGTTATCTTTCTCTGGACAGTAATGCCTAACATTTTTTACAGAACAATGCTTTAACATAAAGTCATTTACTTGCATTCGAAGTTTGAAGATGTACTCTGTGTGTGGGTAGACAAAACCCCGAGCCTCTGTTTTCCACAAATTCTTTTATTGGATGGAACATTTTGAATTATTGGGAATTTAAACTCAGTATTATCTTAGTAAGGGTATGAAGGAGCTAGAGAGCAAATCTACAATTTAATGAGGGCACAGAGATGCAAATGTAATCAAATCTACCTACTAGTGATCCCTGTAGGACTCCTCTTGCAGTTCTTCTAGATGCAGATCTCAGTGTGAGTATTGGCCATGGAAAATTTGGACAAAGATCACTGATTTGTAATTACCCAAATTCAATCACAGTTCTTTACTGTAATATGGGAAATTTAACAAATAAAAGGGTCACTGAAATCCTGATGATCAGTTTAGGAGACTTTAGTGACTGACAGTCTGAAGTGGCAAAAGGGAACTTGGTTACCATTTAGAAAACGTGCAGTTTTCATGAAGAAATGCTGGAGAATAATCTAGTAACTCAAAGTCACACAGGTAACTCAAACCCACACAGGTGTCTTAGGGGATTGGCCATGAGACACAAAGTCCTTAGGCCACCGTAAGACAGGAAATCTCAGCAGGGGAAAAGGATTTTCCATTTTCACAGGGGATTTCCTGGGGAAAAAAAAATTAATTCCTGAAGCTGTTTATCAACTTTTACATAAAGTTTCTGCTTTACACTCATACCCCTTTGAACCAATGCCAAGACCAGAAAAGATATTAAAGATTTTGGGATGAGTACAGGGGCTTATCACATAAAAGAGACTGGGACTCTGGGGATGAGAACTCTGTTCTTAATGATACGAAAGGAAATTCATGAATCAATCCAGGGAGATTTCCTTCACAGAGTTTTCATTATGGATGGGAATGATTTGGACCTCTGTATCTGGAAAACTAGACAATGTTGTGCAGTAGCCATTATAACTTGCCATATAATTCTCCTCACAGAGCTGAAAATAGTTATGAATGAGCAAAATTAAAATACAAACAGTTAGAACACTGGACATACATAGTATTTCCAATGAATACTTACGATCAGACTGTGGAATAAGTGGAATAAATTTACTGAATACACTCTTTGTTATTGAAGGGCTGGACACAAAACACGAATAATTGCCCTTATCTGATGCTTCTACATTTGCAATGTAGAGATTGCCATTCGTCTGTGACACAAATCGTCGTTTGTCCAAAGCAATGAATACTGGGAACTCATTTAGAAGCCAGCGATAACTGAGATCATCTGGAGGAAAATATTTTCTAGTCAGTATTAAAAAACAATACTATCAACTACTTAAGCCATGGAATACTGTCTGCATAGAAATTACTTCATTCTAATTCCTAGCTTATAGATCTCTTCTACAGGAGAGGCAGATATTTAAGAGAGAATATACGTGCCTCAGTAGCCAGCTAATATCTGTCTACATCGAACATTGAGGTACTGTTGCCAGGAGCACAGATTACTGGGGACCCAGCTACAGTGTGCACAGCTCCCGATGGGAACAGCCTTCCCACCGGAGCCAGGGATGGTGGGAAGAGATGGGCAGCTGGGTCTTGACCTCATGCAACTGAGAAGCTCGGAAGTCCTCACCAGTTTTGTGATTTAGAGAAAACCTTAGAATATTTTAACTAGCAATACACCTCAGTTCTTCAGTTCCTTGCAATACTTAAACAGAGTATGAAAAGTAAAACATTATCCCATTTCACAAGGTAAAGGAGATGCTAACAGCCAAATTCAGCCCTCACGAAGGAACTGCAGATGCTTGAGGTTAAGGGCATAGTCCCTGCAGAGCCCTTCAGTAGCTAATGATGAGGAAAAGGCACTTCAAGAGCATAAATCACGTCATCTCTGACCCTCTGGGGGTGCCTATTGCTGTTCCATTTTAACAGAAGCCCATGATCATTTCTGTTGAGGTGACTTCATTAGGTGGAATGAAGCTGGACTCTGTCCAAGGCCAGCCAAAAGTCTGGTATGACACAGTGACATGTACTCAGGTCTTTTGAATGGTAGGTCAAGTCTCCCTTCCGTTATCCAGATTAGTGTGACTAATTTTATTTGTAGTATCAAAACCTCTTCACAAATTCAACAATAACCTTTATATATGGTCAACTACAAGCATATATTCAAAATAGAAACGTAACCTAAATGGTGATTCTGAAGCTGCATAAAATCTACTGTTTAAGTAAACTTAAAGAAAACTTTTAAAAATATATATTAATTTGTCTTCTACTCTTAAGCAGTTGAAAATGAAGCACTTTGAGCTGAATTACCTGGGTAGTGGTAAGGGGGCTCACAAAGAAGCACTGCTCCAACACCTTCTCGCACTTTAACCTCATAGCGTTCTTCAGGTGGAAAGGGATCCAGATCTAGTTTAAAAAAAGCAGAGGGAGGAAAACTGGGTTTTTCACTACAATAATTTTTTATTTTTTATTATTATTATTTTCAACTCTGTAGAAATTAATATAGAAATACAATATATGGCAGATAAATACCTGTGAACCCATAATGCCAGTTTTGCGCATTTTAACTTTGTCATTATCAAGTGCAATGGATTTTTTATAGTATTTTAGTCATCACAATCACAAATGCCAGGAAAAAAAAAAAGTGGTGCAGATTGTATCCCTAAGAGTAGCCAGGTGAACTACATTTGAAGAAGGAATCCCAGGAAGAGAAAGAAAAATTCTTTTAGGTTATTTTTCAACTGGTTTCTCCAAAATGCAAGTTCAATTCTTTACTGTAACTTAAAGTGGTTTCTCTAAAATGACCCAGCTGACCTCCCTGACAACTCCAGCAGCCAGTTAGCTCAGACACATCTTTTGTGCCAGAGATTTGGGACAGAAGTGACTCAGATCCCAGGAGAAACCTTAGCTGGCCCTCTTTAAACCAACTGCCATGCAGCAGGATAAAGGGACTGTTGTAAGAAGATAAAGAAATAAGTCCTTCATGGAGCTACATATCATCCCACAGACTGTGGGAGAACAGTAATGGTATCTGCAGCGATAAGACAACAGTTATATGAGTAACTTCAGGTAGGTCAATAATTGCACTTTGCTGCTTCTTTTCACTCCCATTTTGTGTATCCAGTCTGAAATGAAACTATAAACATCTTGAGGCAGGGAACGTCTCTTGTGAAGCTTCTCTATGTCACCAAGCACAGGGAGACTGTAGAGATCCTGACTGGAGTCCTGCTCTAAATGCTACTGTGGTGTAAACAATACATTCCTAACAGGCAAGTGCACAGCCTCTGAATGTAATATTCTACCATAGAAATCATATAAGCTAACTTCATTCAGATTACTTAGCTTTATTCGATGGCAAGCAGATATCCAATTCGACTAAATTCCCAAGGCTGGCTCTGAGATCTAACTAAAACTTAAGTCCAAGAGCAGCCAGTCAGAAACAATAAAGAAAAATCAGGATAGAACTATATACAAAAAGAGATTAAGCAGAAAACAAGAGACTATTCACTATTGTAAAATGCAATGTATACTTAGATAGATCCAGTACACACTCTACATTATCTAAAAATAATTAATTCCTTAACTTTGTAACAATTACTACATTTATTAAATATGGTACAGGTAAAGGATTCCTCCAAGGCCAACCACATCTGTCAGACCTGGATGACTATAAGAATCTATAAAACTAATGTCATTATGCTTTGTCAAATGCATGAAAAAAACTCTAGGAGAGTTACATCAGCGTTCAGGGAAAGACACCTCTCCCAACTTCTGAAATACTAATGTATTCTGCTCAAACAGACCAGAAGATAATACAGATCTTTCTAGTGACTGACTGGATCTTGACTGGATCAGTGCCTAAATGGTAGACATTGCAATAGGCCACTGTAAGGACATCTGATTATTATTTTACATAATTTTACCCTGTGCCTTAGTGCAATCACAGAATCACAGAATCACAGAATTGTCTAGGTTGGAAAAGACCTTGAAGATCATCCAGTCCAACCATTAACCTAGCACCAGTACAAGAAAGAAACGGGAACAGGTTCAGAGGAGGTCATCAAGATGGTCAGACACTGGAGCACTATGAAGAGAGGCTGAAGGAGCTAGGCTTGTTGAGCTTGGAAAAGGGATGTCTTCAGGCTGACCCAGTCCCCAGTACCTACACAGGAGTTCTGGAGAAGATAAACCCTCTTTACTAAGGTGAGAACAAATGATAGTCATCATAACTCAAACCAGAGGAAGCTCAGACAG
The DNA here is from genome assembly GCF_047716275.1 of Strix uralensis. Taxonomy (NCBI): domain Eukaryota; kingdom Metazoa; phylum Chordata; class Aves; order Strigiformes; family Strigidae; genus Strix; species Strix uralensis. Next base: position 32,930,971 of record NC_133976.1, on the reverse strand, counting down.
GATGTAAGGAAACAGGTTTTTACAATCATTAACAGGAACTTGCTGAGAGGATGGGATCTCCACCCATGGATGTTTTCAGGACCCTACTGGAGATGGACCTGAGCAACTTGGTCTGAATTCAGAGTTGAACCTGCTTTGAGCAGGTGGTTGGACTGGAGATCCCCTGAGGTCCTTTCCAGCCTGAAAAATTCTCTGACTCTAAATTTGAAAGATAGAGAAACCCAGAGAGTTCAAACCCTCTGCTGATGTAACCACAAGTCATTGATGCGCCACTTCTTTTCCCCTGTCATCACTTCTGGAGTACTGTATGTGTTTCTGGACATGTACCTCTTCCTCAGCTAAGTGCTGCTTGCACAATCCCTACTGTGAATATATTCAGTTCTCCACAACTAGCTCCCAATTAATTTGGAATATTCTTTGATAAAAAATAAATTAAGCATACCATACTGACTTAGTAAAAATTAGCTACTTGACCAGACAGGTTTTGTAATCAAAGCCAAGGAAGCTCTTCACACAGACTGGAATACATCTATTCACATAATATCTGCAACAGTTTGAGTATATTCCCATTCCATTTGCCAGCATGGACCTTACTACACAACTACTTTCTATCTTCAAAATACTGACTGATCTTTCCTGAAAACATCAGTTTCCTTGTTGCAGACCTTTTGATCATCTTGTAAACTTGCCACTATTATTCATTTCTGCTTTCTTTGGAACAGATTAGTGTCTAAAATCTCTTGCAGAAATAGGAAAAAATTAAAAATTACAATCATTAGCCACAAATGTGTTGCTAATTTGACACTGCTTTGCATATGGACAGTGTAGAAAGGGAAACCTATCACTGCTTTTAAGTTATTTTAGTTATTTTAAGTTTACATTTGAAGTGTAGACATTTTGTTTATAGTGTCCTTGAGTAACTTTTGAAACTTAGGGACAGCCACCACAAATTTATAGACATAGGACAGGCAATTTATATATAAAAAACATTATGTTAGTCCCGAAATAGAATGGTCTATGTCAGGTGCAGGAAATACTGAGATGTAATTGTATACCTTCTTCCCACTTATGAAATGCTCTGTAGTCTGATCGGGACTTGATATCTTCTTTGCCTAAGCACTACTTGCTTATTACTCAATAATTATAATAAGTGTGATTCCATGAACTCTTAATTGGAAGACATTCATTTTTATCTAGAATGAAAGAATTAGCATAATCACTGCACTCTTATACGCATACAGCTAATATCTATAGAGTATGGAAATTTCTCTTTCTTGTTGTTCTTGCACCCTCTCTTCTATGGAATTGTGTTTTACTATTTTAAAACTGTTTCCCAGCAAACAGAACAGTGTTTCACCTCTAATTTTGCTCAGCACACACTAAAAAGCCACTAAATATTCCTGCAGGATAAAATTCCTTCCTTCACCAGTATGTATGTAACAGCTAAAAGATTTTAATGGGTTTTAAAGCACTGGATCTAAAAAGATCCAGTTCTACTAGAGACAGTGTTCTCAGACAGATTTATTGACATGAAATTTACAAGAGAATGTGGCTTTTGTTCCATAATTCACGTGAATTTGACAGCAAGACAAAAATAAAATGCCTTGCTCATGTACAACTGGTCAAGACATTTTTGAATTCTTCTAAATGGTTGTTCTAAATGAACTGTCCTAAATGGTGATTTTTCAATCAGTTTATGCACAAGCAAAGGAACAAAAACTTCCACTAACTATCAGATATTTTCTCTATTAATTTTAGCAACTCTATATTCAATTCTTTAGAAACAGTGACTGTGGAAGGAAGTGTTTTTTATATGTGATCATAAAAAGGAGAGAGAAGAAATATAACAGTGTAAAGAAGAATGAGAGTAGAATTTTTTTAACAGGCATTTATCAGTTTCCAACTATCTTTTCACTTCTATTCCTCGCCTCTTTGCCCTACTATCATTTAAAAATTTAAATATTATATATTAGGGTTCTGTTCAGTACAATTGTCCAGTACACTAACTATCAATGTTCAGCTCATGCAGTCACTGAGCTGGGAGGCAGGAAAACATGCCCCAGACTCTTTTGATTCTACTTTTTTATCTATTATGTGTGTTGGTTTCATTTTAAGTAGCTACAGCTACTGTTGTAACTTTTATCCTATTGGTTGTTCAGGACTAGCACCATTGATGCCTGCTTTAGGTATATCTAAATATCCTGTAAACTGAATTTTGATGTTCTCTCCATTAAAAGAAAGTAAAAACCTGGTCTTCTATTCATTCTAGAAAATGCAGTGGGTAAAACACAGACTATGAATAAATCAACTACGATGTGATCCATCAGCTCATTACAGCCTCTGAGTTTCCTTGATATGTGTGGTTCCACAGTCTTATAATTACTAGCAGAAAGCAGAACTTTTCACTTCATCTCTGATCTTATACAGTAAAGGAGAGAAGTCTGCTCATGGAGGCTGCTGAAAGACAAGAGGGGCACTAAGCACTTAATGTCAGGATTAAAGGGCACACAAGGCTTTGTGAATGGTCACCAGTGAGAGTGGATTCCTTTTTTTGTCCTCTGATGAAAAAATATGTCCAAGGAAAAAAGCATCTTAAGGCAAAATAAAATAAAAATTCCAAACACTGTCTTCAGTCAGTAAAATTTTACATTACTCTTCATATAGTACATCAGTATTTTACAACGGATGTATTTGTTGGCAGTGCAGGTCTGTGCATATGCATGCATTCACAAGACTGGATCGTGATTGTCAGAGGCTGACAGAAATGTCCCCCAGCAGGGTCTTCACCATAGCCTAGGAGTCAGGGAGCATGCTTTACTAGCGAGAGACACGCCTTCCTCCTGCAGGCATCCCAGTTGTGTTCGCACTGCAGCAGCGCCTCATCACCATATGCCCCCACCTGCGTCTTTCTTCTGTGACTATTTCCCCTCAGGTTCTACCATAACTTAAAAAGAATCTGGAAATTATTATCTCAAGATCTGGCTCCATGAGTCTCTTCAATTAATAATTTAACAATAACTCACTGAAAAGGATATCATGTCAGCTGAATGTTAAAGAATATAAATGTTTACAAAATTTATTTTGTGTTGATCTCTGCAGACTAGGGCACTTAAGATATTGTTTTTACAGAGTAATACAGCTATAGCACATGTTAGCAGAAGACACTGTAGTGTAAAACATTGGGCATTTCAAGCTAACTATAATGTTTCTACGTTATGAACGTAAACATTAGCTTACATCCAAAACTCAGAGTGGCTTCACTGCTTCTGACAGTTCCAAAGATATTCGACACTACACAGACATATTTTCCAGCATCCCTTGATTTCTCTGGATTATTGATAACAAGTCTGCCTCCCACCATACTGTAGCGATCCTTTGTTAAATCAATATCCCAGTTGTTGAGTTTCCACCTATTAAAAAAGAAAAGCCAGATGTAAGATTTGGCCCAAAAAAACAAACCTGGTAAGAAATGTGATTTGAAAAATAACTCATAAGTTGTGATACACTATACAGGAAGTTATTAATATAATTCTCTATATGTTTTAAGTTTTTCTTCAGCAAGAGCCACATAGAACTCCATAAGCTCTTTTAAACATAACAGTCACAGTCTGCTTTAGCCTTCTCAGAGATGTGGCATAGGTTAAAACCTGCTTGCTGGCCATGCAGTAAAGGATACTTGAGCTAGCTGTGAATGAGCTAGCTAGTGATCAAGCACTGGGATTATAAACATATTCTCAAATAGTTATCTAAGGCCAAATTGGCTAAGAAAATACTCTGAACCTTTAAAGTAAGGACTGATGAAATTTTTAAGAGCTTTTTGCAAAATTGCTGTAGGGGATGAAAATGTTTTGTAAAGCCTAACGTGCCAGTGAAGTCAGGGCAAAACCAGTCGCACTACTTACCACATTCAGAAGAGACCTACTTACGACATTCAGAAAATTGCTGGACACTCTCACCTTAATTACTGTAAAACCGCACAGCCAGTTCACTGAGTCACTGTATCTTTCACTTCATGGACTCCGAGAGGAACTCAGTGGCCCAGGTCTGGCCCTTACTGATTTCTACTGATTTAAAAAGTTAAGATACATGGAGTGGGAACCCATTCATGATTTATATCTATACCTATGTCCACAAGGGGGAGCCCATAACCTTCTTTGAAAGGAACTGCACATTTCCTGAACACAAATAGGAAAGATGCAACTTAAATCCATTTAAAGATCATAAAATTCTTTCAGTGTAAATAATACTTTGTCACAAAGTAAAGATAATTGTTAGTGTTTGAAAATGAGAGCGCATACCCTACATGTTCCTTCCTTATTGATGATGTACCAAAATATACAGAATACTTATCTGGAAGCTGAAATTGCAGTTGTCATAGAAAGAAACAATAATAAAAGTGGTATTAACAAAAAGTAAATTAAGACTAAATAATGAAATGGCAGGATTTTCAAGATGCAGTAAATAGCATTTAAGTCTTACAGGATTTTAGAGGCATCACTTCAGTCCTGCGAGACATACTACATGTCTGTATTATGAATAATAAATCCTCTGTTCAGAAATATCTAGGAATAACTGTCATAAGGACAGCTTATGTTGCAGAGAAAAAGCAGCGAGAAGGACTTATCTACCTCTGAGACAGGAGAATTTTGGCTCATGAACTGCTGGAGGGCTAAGAAATTAAGACAATACATCGAGGTAGACTAAAATAATGATGTCAGGAAATAAGGAAAGTGGTCTTATTCTGTATTGCAATTATCATCACATCAGCTATCGGCACTAATTGTCAGATCTGTTCCTACACAGAAAAGTTCTGGAGGTGCAAGAGAATTCTTTGAGAGTGACTTTACTAGGTCAAATTTTGCAGAGTCCCTGACAGATAAAGAATAACACTAAAATTTACGTAAAGCCTGTAATCACTCTATAGATGACATGTTTACAAAGTCTTGCAGACAGGGTGTGGGAGTCTCTGGACAGGCTGGAAGTGATGGGGAAGTATATCAGAAGGGTACCAAATCGAAGTGTATCTGATCTCTCCACACTTCGACTCCTTTTCAAGCATGGGGAGAGCAAATATGTGCAACAGGAAAATGCCATGTAGAAAACCTTGTAAAGGTACTAGAGCCAGGGATCATATTCAAAAGGGGTATTCTAGTTTCCCCTCAAATCCTTCAATCACAAGTGGTTCTGTACATGTAGACAACCTGTAAGCATATTTAAAAAAAAAAAAAAAAGGCAATGCACACTAGCTAAGCTGTTTTTATGGAAGAATACCATAGTTGACCACAATACTGTAACAGATTTAAAAGAATGCCCAGCAGACTCAACTGCTTTTTCTGTCCTAGAAGCCAGAGTCTAGGAACACATGTGAGTACTGAGGATAATTTAATGAAAAGGATCTCTTTTGCTGTCAAGAAATTGCACCTGTCCCTTAGTATGATGACAGCAGTTTTCTGCCCATGACTAGGTTGTAAATTAGTCACGGTCTTAACAGTGACAATCTTAAGTACATTTCTCTGTACAAAATGAGCAGATAATGGCTGACAAACTCATATGGATGCCCCAAGATCTCACAACAAAGCAGAATTGCTCTGCTAATAACAACACAATTATTCTGAAAGAGGTCATGTGTGAATCTCTACTAAAACTGGTTGAAACATTTTTTCAGAATGAAATCTTTCCTATCTTCAGTAGCATAGCTAACACATCCATGAGAATCTCTCTACCATATGATGGATGCAGAAGCAACATAGGATGTAGAATATCCAGGTCCAACAGCCAGTCCTCCTTTTTTCAGAGTAAAATAGGATAAAAAAGCTGTTCTGATTCAAGAAGAGCAAGGACTTGAACCTCAGTTATTCTTAGACTAAACTAGAAAGATAGCCTCTTAATTATTTTTTAAAGGTCACTTTTTTTTTTGTTTTGCTGGATCAGTATTCCTTTCAAAAGCTGAAAACATTTAACACAACACGAATATCCTGTTTACAACACTGTCCAGACTTTTTGGCAAACTGAATCAAGGTTGATTCTTACTCAAAAATTTCAAATCTCCCCATTTTTCCTGCCTTGAAGACTCTGTATTGACCTGTTAAGAGAGTCAATCATTTAATACCACAACCTGAAACACTCACTGATTAAAAGATTTAAGACCTGAAAATCAAACCAAGAGACGTTACCTGTAAGTAGGAAAAGGAATTGCTCGAGCTCTGCAGTTCATTGAAACTTGTCCATCTGAAGATTCTTCTGGATAGATGGTATCAATGGGTTGCTCCTCAAAAACGGGTCCATAACCTTTGTTTCCTTCCTCTGAAAAAATGGTAGAGTTTGAAATTAATCACTATTTAATTAGTAGTCAAACAGAAGGTGAATTTACATCACTCCTTTCAGATTCAAAATGTGAAGACTAAATAGTGAGTCCCCCAAAATCAAGTTCTATATCCATCAACAAAACCAGAAAAGTACAGAAAACAGAAGTGCTGGCCTTCCTTCACTGACTCCTGGTTCATTCCTGCCTTCTGAGAACTAAAGTAACTCAAACTATGTTCCTGTAAAACTACCTTCCCTGCCTTCTCCACTGACATCATTAATTATTTGTCACAGTTTATGCCAAATGTGATAGAGATAATTCTGAATTGAAGATATGCCCTTTAGGAATGCAGTAGACCATCTTATTTCACAGAGGCCAACAAATTCTCATCAAACAGGTCCAGATCCAAAGCAACTATCCAAACACTAGGTGTTCCTGATCTTACAACCTAATCGGTTCCAATGGTTTTATATATTCAGAAAGAATCTTTACTGCACCTGACAAAAAACCCTGTATGTTGGAGATCAAAGCTGAGAATTACATTGTTTCCAGAACATACTTCTGTCTTCCCTTTCAAGCTCAGGTATATGTATATGTTTTAACTTTCTTCCCTCCAAAATAAGATTTTAGAAGAAGTCCCACATTGAAAATAATTGAAGTTTGTGAAGTCAAGCACTTAAAGGTGAATAAATGTCAAACAGGTTTGACAACAAACTGTTTTTTTTAAATCTTTATCCTCCATTTTCTGATGCTGTTGTAAACGTTGCAGGCTCTGCCCACCCCTGATGCATTCCCTTCTCAATGCGTACAAGACTGCTCTTTGTGGTCTGTAAAAGCAAGACTAGGAGCAAAGGTGGAATGCTCTGGGAAAATTCTGCTCAGTAAATCCAGGATGTAACTGATTTTTCTGTGAGAACGGCAAATGTGCATTCTAGGTACAGAACGGCACTGTAAGGAGATGGTGCATGCTCCGTAGAGATAAATTTTTTAGACAACACAGCTATCTAATTCTCACAGGTCTCTACTCAGACTGAACTAACAGTATGGACACTTGCAAACAAACTCATGGCAAAAGCAAAGTACTACATGACTGCTACCAAGTTCACTTGCCATTCAAGTTCAGAGCCTTGCTCCAAATCCTAGAGATGCCCAAGATCTGGAAAATGACTGCAAGAATCTTGTAATACAAGGGAAACAAACAAAACAAACCATTTTCCTAATAAGATCTTCAGAGATGGATTAATCATTTTAGCTTCAAAATTTCCAAAAGCAACTGTTAAGGATGTAAAAATCCTAACATTTTGCAACAGTTATCTGTGCTGTCTATAAAAATCCACTACATGTCTTGCAATGCTACATTTAAAAAATCTTCACAGATAAAGAGATAAACTAGCAATGTAACAGATCAATGTCCTTAAATCAAATTACGATTTTGTACTCATCCCCTTAAAAGTCTTGCCTTTGGTTATAAAACATTTTAGACTAAATTAGATGGTTTTTAGAACAACTAAAAGAGAAGAAAGATCCATCTATGTAACTAAATAATGTAAATTATGTCAGTGATAAATATCATATATACATAAAACAATCTTTCCGCAGATATCTCTTTTATTGTTCTTAAATTCCATATTCATAGGTAGACACTGGATTACAGCACTAGCAGAAGACTGGTTACAAAGTAAGTTCCCTTTACAGTTCAAGTTTGGGGAAAAAGTCACTGTTTCGCCTGGGGACAGCAGCAGGTCCAGAAGGCACTGTTATGCTGCAACACATACGGTCAGGCAACTTTATTTTAAAAAACTAAATCATGTAATGGAAGTCTTTCAAAGAAGCAAAGATGGACAACTAGAAAGAAAGGCAGAGCTTCTGAAGACTGGTCTTCTTTCTTTGATATTTTAAAGTACAACACTATGTGAAAATCTACATATTGCTAGATCAAAAAGAAGTAATTTCAGACTGAAAAGACAAGAATCACGTATTTGCTTAGAGCCTGGAATGACTGAGACACAAACTTGATGGCACTTTCTGTGCAGTTCTTAAATACGAATACAGAATAACAACAGCCTCTAGCAGCAGATAGCTGTATCATATGCAGCTGACTCTTTCCACCTTAGGACTCAAATGATGTTACAGACCACTTAGGCATTTCATGGCATGCATTTTTAATGCTGCCATCACTATTAATTATACTAAGTGAATGTCTGTTTCTCACACCTATCGAATATGCTTTATAATGGCACTTCTGCTGCAGTCTATTACGAATCTGGTTTCAGATGTCTGGCTGAGCAGAAAAAGATACGTGGACTGAATGTCAGGTGTGGCAACCAATAAACCTTTCATTCTCAGATGTGAGTGTGGACCAGTGATACGAAACAACACGGGGGAGAAAAGAGAAGAGAAAGTGTTTGTGAAAAGATCAACAAGCAAGTGAAGTACCATGCCTGTGGATGAAGTTTGGAGAACGCAGAAAGGCAGACTAAGAGTGCAAGGAAAAAGATCAGTTTATTAAAGTTGTGCCTACAAGAAAAAGGGGAGAAGTAAAAGCAGGGAAAGGAAGAAGGAAATGGATGCATTAGATAAACTGAGGATGAGAAGAAAGCAAATTTCATCTGCTCCAGTCCTGCTTTAGACAAGAGGATGGACTACTCGACCTCTCAAACACCCTTACTGCCCTATTTTATGGGTACATTTTTTGTGATTTATATTTAAAATTGGAGCAAAAGCTATCACCTAATTCTGACTATTCAAGGCATTTTTCAGGGAACTCTGAAAACAAGACTTTTCAACAGTGCTAAAATGTTATTAGGAAGTCTTTGCAAAGGTTAAGAAAATCTCTACACAGCTGATGAGATCATGGATCCTGTATAAGAACTGTTGCTGCTGGAGGGGTGGCCCTGTCATCCCTTCTCCAAGTGATACTTGCCAGCTGGGCAATGTAATTTTTCCTCTAGGCACTCCTGCAACACCTCTTATGCTTGTCTGACTTTTTAGGTAGCTGTTAAAGCTAAAGAGAGTAGAAATCTATTCAATTCTAGCTTTCTGGGTTAGTTTTCTGCCAGTTTAGTGAGATGAATTTGTTCACTGATGAAGATCTGTGCCAGTGCAAAGGGTGCAATAGAAGCAGGGGTATTGGCTTCCAGCTTTTGAGCAGAAAAAAGTTGTCTTATTAACTGAATCATCTGAAAGAACAACTGCCTAAGTAAGACAGATATACCTGAAAGCCTTACCAGTACTTACAGATGAGTTACAAAGTTATGTCAGTACACCTTTATGTCCCTGCACAAGCCTGTGAGAGAACATAATATAAAATATCCAACACATTCAGAGAAAAGATACCAAAAGGATGTCTGAAAATAACAATCAGAAACCACCTGAGGGTGGTTGAGATGACTTGAAGCTTGGGACACTGTGAAAAAGGGAGGATGCAGGTGTTAGATCTATGGCTATTTTGTGGGAATGGCAAAGTGATCTTGGACTGCTTTGACATTATTGCAATGAAAAGAAATAGATATATCTAGGGCAAGGAGATGGCATAACTAGAAAACTGCTTGGGATACAACTGGGGAGGGAACCAGAGGAACTGAAACAGAGAAAAAGGAAACTTCGTGTGGTATAAATGAGCTGCCAGGGAAATACTGTCCAGTGTAGACATCATCCTACAGGTATGACTTTCTTGGCAGAAATGAGGACAGTCTTAGGGGAAAAGTGAAGGAAATTCTCACCTGCACACAAACATACACACCCAGAGCTCAGCTTCTTCCCAACTTCCCACCCAGCCCTGTTTGAAAAACCCTGTTCTGAACAAATACTCTGTGTTTTAATATCTGGCTGATTTTATTAGTTGTTCAGAAAATTCCTTACCAGCTGTTTTCTTGGTCTGGCATTATCCCCATCGCAACAACACATTTTTTGTCAAATTTCCAATTATCTAGACTTTTCATGTCTGGGTCCCAGTCCATCCAAGACCTGACACGACATATGCACTCCTAATATTCAGGGCAACATGTCTTCCATTTTTTCACTTTTCATTTTCTCCAATTTTAATAATTTTAAAGACAGCAAATGACCTGCTGTTTTTTTAATCATAAAAATCTCTGAAAAAGGGTGACTAATTATCTGATATTTCTCCCTACCTGATCTTGGTAGATCCTACCAGATTTTCCATATTGAATCATCTCAAAAGGTGTCTTTTTGACTGATTCTAAAAATCTTCCAATAAGTAGGACTTCATAATTTATTTTACCAAATCTATTTCAATGCCTAATAATGCTTACAATTAGAAGACTTTTCTTTTTAACATCTAAAATTTAGTATCTAAAAATCTTCAACTTTTGGACCCTTTTTATTGATCTTTCTAATTTTACTAAAAGTTCTCATATTAGATCTAAGTTTCATCTTCTAGTATTTTACTGACCTCTTGGGTCTTTCCTCTTATTAGTAGGAAATAATGAAGAAAAAATTGCACCAAGAGTATTTGCATACAACCATTCATCTTGCTCTTCATGTGCAATGGAAGTCTTTTAACATAAATATTTACATTTACTAACCAACTATGCCAACCTGTTACCACCACAGACAATATAAAATATTGAACTCAAACCAGCAATTTCAGTAGAGTGCTGAGCGAAAAATTCCTCTGTTGAGAGAGAGCAAGGTTAGTTTGCCTCTTTCAACACCAGTCACCCAAATAATTTTCAGACAAGTCAATTTATTTTATTATCAGCTAATTCAGTCCTTACATGCATCTAATTAATTTTGAAAATCGATTTTGCTCATAGATTAAGGATAATGCCATGAAGTAAAGCTGCTTATAATTATGGGAGTCACTGTGTGCGTGAGCACAACCAAAGGGAAGTTAAAAATATGTAGTTTATTAAAGACTACTGTGAATATTTTTAGTTCATAGGAGAAAACAGCAGTTCTTAGGCTTATTTTTTTCCAATGCAGAAAATTAAATAAAACCTAATTGTTTATTTTTGTCTTACTCATTCTCAGCTACAGATTGCACATACTGCATATGTTTTTAGGTATTGTTTTATGTGTGGCAAATCATGGAACCTAAAATGCTTTTAAAGGCTTTTCTTATAGATAATTTGGGCTTGCAGCACTCCAGCATCTCAAACCTTAATGAAATGACACAGGAGATAAAGTTCAAAAAATGAAGTTATGACAAGAATAGTAACTCCTTCTTTCTACTATGTCTACTTTCTTGTGTACTGTAATAAATTCAAAGTAAGACTCTTGACATTAAGTGTAGCCTTTATCACATGTAATTTTAAAACTTAGGGACTTTGTCCAAACTAGTCATATGGGCTTTCTTTAGAGGGATCACACAAGCATTTCCAGCAAGTAATCAAGATATCCCATTCTCTCTTCATCATCCACAGAGAAAGCTGAAACCTATAGCACATACTCAACCTTCAGATGGTTAAAATAAAACGTGATGAATCTTTCCATAAGAGAGTCTGGAATTACCTGACTGTATCTGTGCAACATGACCTGGAGTCTCTCGGCCGAGCCCACTAGCCAAAGCCTACTCCTGGCACTGAACCCAGAACCAAAGCCTCCTCCTGAAGGTGAACCTTCTGAAATAGCTGTAGCACCATCACTAGCAACAACAGGAATGCTAATGGCAATTTATCTCCCATTTCCTCAAGTGATAAGATTCAGGAGGGAGGGTGCAGTGATGGCACCAGCCCACTCCCACAACTGATGAGGGATGTATTATTACATACTTGGTTTTACTTGTTTTGCAGTAGCATCTAGAAACTTCTGTGGACAGACAGGAAGCACATGGTCAGGCAGTACTAAGAAAACAGTCTTTGCCCTGAAGACATTATTATTCCACTCCAGTGCAGCACCAGAAGTGCAACTGCACTTTCTCCTTCTTAGTTGTTTTTCAGGGCTCAGACACCCAAAGAACATGGAGAAGGTCAAGCAGGAAGAGATACTATTGTACTTACATCCTCACATGTCCAAAGATAATAGTGTACCTGTTCCTTCTTAGTCAAATTTGAACATCCTCTAGTGGATGTCACAGAAATATACAGTTTTGTCCATGAACCTTATGCAGAAATGTACTGAAATAGTGATTTTATCTACATATATAGGAACATAATTTCCACTGTACCAGTTAACTCATCAGTTCCTTTTCCAAACTTTCCAAATAATTTTTTTGATGCAATACCTCTACATATCATTTACTGCCAACACAGATACTGCATTTTGATCTATAAATAATAAATCTCAAAGTGTAGGTTTAATCTATGAAGTTCCTGGGAGTAAAACTACTGTGTCTTTGGGTATCTGCCTTCATGGGACTGTAAAGTCTAGAGAGCTTTCCTAAATCCATTTATGAAGCAGAATTTAGTGCTCAGATTAAATATGACATTAGATATGACAAATAGATATGTGTGAAGCTGAAGACAGCTTATGAGTTCAGCAATTTTCTATTTTATAATAGAGCCAAGAAAATGGTAACCCCATGCAGCTGGCACATTGTGGCTGAAGTAAGGCATCTTACTCATGCTGTAGTACTTCATTTAACAGAGTCAGTCTCATCACCACCACTACCAATTTTTAATGACTCTTTCTAGGTCCAATAATGATCTTTCCCTTTTTTCTATCAGTTTTACACTTGGATAGCTTCAGAGAGTTAGAAATTTCCTGGATTGGCACTGACAAGGTGAGAACTGGTGTGTTGTTTTGCAGGACATCAGGCTAAAGGAGCAAGTTACAGCACAGCAAACCCAGGGCAGTACACTTCCTCTGACTTTTGTTGCTGCTTTCAGCACTGGGAATTGTAAGGCTGATCTGTATCACACACGCAGGAAACATGCACTAAGAAGGAAAGAGCTGATGATCTTAATCAGGACCTCTGTATCATATGGCAGAAAATGTGGAAAAGGGAAAAAAAGACCACTATGTTTACTGGTAGATGCAGCTACTAGTAATTACACATTACTTCATAGTTAATGTTTAACAACCACCGTAATTCAAATATATCTATTTTCTTCTGCTCATGGACAGCTGCCACAAGTACACGGGGAGTTACTTTATAACTGATCTGAAATGTTATTTTGTAGGGAACCTGAAATGGAGCATTCCTGAAATTTATTTAATGAAATTATTTGTACAGACTGCTACCTGCCTTTTCAATATGCTTATTCTCACATTTTGCATAATCAATTCTTTATCTAATCTGAATACAGAAAAGTAGAAGAAAACAAAAAGATCCCAAAGGGAATAGTATACTGCAATTTTACTGTTAAGTCTTTTATAAAGATGTACTCAAATGTCTTGCACAGACAGGTCACTAAATCATGTTAGGACACTTGTGCATCATTCTGTCTTCATAAGGCTAGTATGAGAATAAGCAAAAATGTTATAAATTAACATTTACTCTCACTTTCTAATTTGATATACTGAGAGAGATTTCAAGTACACCTTAATTTTCTACATTCTTTACAGGATATATCTTCCCATGTTGGCTTGTAGGGTAGTTATATTTCACTCAGGAGGTAAAAATAATCTTTTAAATTTTTCCCTACTTACAAAGTTATTAATACTTTTTCTTTTTTGGAATGTACAAAAGTGACCCACATTTGGTTTCAGAACAGAATTGTCATGGCTGATATACAGTGTTACCACACAATTTTTTAATACAGTTATGTATTTCAAGTGATTAATCATTAATGGTTTATATATAGTTATGCGACAATACATTGGGAAAGTTGATTAAATGGGAAGTCAAATGTAAGATTGTCACTTCACTCAAACCATTCATACGTTGTGAATCATGTGCAAGAGATTTTAATGGATGTCCAATTGTATATTTGCCTTATTTGTTCTAAAGTGTCTTTAATCTCACTAAATCCTCAAATTAAACCACAAAAGAATAGGTAAGTAATTGAATCATAATAAGGGAAACAGCTGGTTAAACAAAATGGAGCAAGTGTTCCCTTAACCAGTACTTCGGGCACTCAGGCTTCTGGAAGGGCTTCCAGATCCAGCCCCATTTCAGAAGTGCTTTACTCAGGAAGAACAACTTGCTTGCACAGAAACCAACAGGAAACAAAGAACAACTTGTTTGCACAGAAAAGCATTAGTGTGTAAGGCACCATATGCAAAAAAAACTAACAGAGGAAATGATGATGGATATTAGTGAAATACAGTGAAGAACTGGCAGTAAAATGTGGGGCTATATATGTCTATGAATTCATATGCTCAGAAACTACAGTGGATGTATCCTAAGGCTCTAATCCTGCAAACACTTCTGTATATGCATTCAACTCCATAGTAAAACAATTCAAAGCTCTGAGACCAGAAGACCAAACCTCCATATACTAGAAGGGAGTGCTATAAAATAAAGGAAGAAAGATTTGAACGCTCTTCAAGACCTACAGATTGTATACTTTAACAAATTACCATTTTCCTTTAAAACAGAGAAGGCATAACTGTATGAATTTTCCTTTCCGAATGTCTGCATAAGACAACTCATTTTGAAGATAACTGTAGGAAGATTAGCAGTATTTTTTGATGAATAAACACCAAATGATTCCATTGTAATGAAAATATATTTTCAATGAAAGATGGTAATAGTTTTAGTAAGGGATGGCTACAAGAGCTTCTGCTGGAAATATTAAGATCTTTAACTTCATCTTTAGGAAGGGTAAAATGGTGATACTGTTTGCTTAAAGCAAATAATAATGAGACAGCATTGAAAGAACTTATTTAAGTTCATTAAAGGTCTCATATTCTTTCAGGAACCTGATCCATCACAAAATTTAAGCATGTAAGTCAACCCAAATCAACAAGCTTACATGTAAATGCAATGTCAAGCACACGTTCAAGTCCTTTGCTGGATAAGAATCAACTTGGTTCTAAAAACACCACAAATTGTGACATGAACAACAATAGCAAATCACAGTGAAAAGTCTTCCAAAGGTCAATGTCAGAAAGAGCTAAAACAGGTGGAAAACCTTAACATCTCATCACTCCCACTGTGCACTGATATAAAATTATTTTAATTAGCATCTTTATTTTTCTAACAAGCCTTCTTTTTCTGTTCCTGCTTCCTGTACACCTCTCTATTTCTCTGGCTTTTAACACTGCCAAAAGTGGCTGCTCGAGACAGTCATTTGGTATCACTCTCATCAGTATTGATCTATCTGATAGTCTTGTATCCTGTTACATATTTTCACATGAGAGAGGGACAAAGATCTGTTAACACAGCACATGGCTAGATTAACCTTGAAGGCTAACAGAAGAGCTATGGACCCATTCAGAGCTTGCATCGCAAGCCTAGAAACCATTTGATATTTAAAAATAGATCTCGTACTCTTTTCAATACGTTCCAGAAATGAGGACCTACTAGTATCTGAGAAGCTCCTGCTCAGAAACAAGATGGTCTGGGAAAGGGTCAAAATATCTCTACCAAGTCCACAGGAAGGCAAACAAGGCAATTCCAGGTTTCTGAGCATTATGATCACAAAACACATTACGATTATTTATTTACAAATGTCAGACACTCTGCAGTAGCATGAAATAGTCTTCTAAGATCCAAGCAGGGACATGGCAAACAAGGTAAACAGGTATTAAGTATATTCATCCACTTTGCATTTTAGAAGAAAATGCTTACCTCTCTTTAGCAATTGTTAACAATGCCATATGTTGTGGTAAAAAGCTTTAAATAATACAGATTCTGGCCCTCAGTTCATAACATGTATCTCTCTGGAACGTGCTGTTCCAGAGAAAATCCAAGCTGTATATAATTTAAGGTTTGGGGGTTGGATTTTTTTTTTTACTTCTCTCGTAATTAAGTGGGAAAAGTTGTACTTGGCATTCATGGGAAGCTTATGTGCTGAAGCAGTAACGTGTTCATGTCCACAAAACGCATGATGTAGCATTTCGTGGTCTATAAAGAAGATTCTGTCATCCTGATGGAGAAGAGGTACCAGTATAATCCAGCAAGACACTAAAGGGACATCAGTTTCCAAGAACTAGTCAGCACTCAAACAGTAACCAGTAACTACTCAAGCAGTCCCACTTCTTATTATACGAATGGGATAGATTGTCTTTGGGAAGGCTGCCTCTACTTTTCTGGACTGAAAAGAGCAAGAGAATTACTCCTATCTCATATGTGCCAGTGAAGTCCTCGAAGAGACTCATAGTTAGTTACGCAGTTTCTCCTTTACAGCAAGTTTCAAGTATGAAAAGCTCCAACCCTTGACAGAGCAAGTTTCTCCACTTATGCCTAAGAATGACAGGGTACAGTTTGCTTGTCTTCTCAGACTGCCAAGAGGAATGCCAGCCAATACCAGTTATAGTACTTTTAAACACACTCACGTCTGCCTATTAGATACTTAAATAATTTAGGTGGGTTTTCCTTAAAAATGTGTTACTTCAAAAGTGACTTGATGAGCCTAACATGATCTCATGGGAAAGCTAGTGCTTGGCAAATTAGAGATGAAGGTAAAGTGCAGTAGTTACTCTTCACAATGTCCTCCTCACACAAGCCTTCCAAGTGCATATGAAATACCAGCAACGTACTCAGAAATTCAGCATGCTCTCTAATAGCATCCTCGTGTACTCATCAAAATAACTGCCCTGCCCCGAGAGGCCCTGTGTCTTACTGGATTTCTCAATTTACCAGCTTTCACTGAAGCTTGGGGTCCTAGTGATTTTTGAAAATAAGGCATTAGGCTCCCTAAAAAGCAGACGTGCTTTTGACATTTTTACCCCTGGACTATTACCTCATTTAGCACAACCCAAAATAGTCACTAGAGTGACAAGCTGCCTTTTGAGGCCTCAGCTGACTCAAACTCAGGTACTGACTGGCTCTGCGCTACGAAATCCCAAAGTTAAAAACAGAATAGTTTCATCATAAATAAAATATCAGAGGAATACAGTAACATTTTTTCCTATTGATTTGACTTACAGCCAAATGTAATCAAGTATTCATTAAGCACAATAAAATATAGGGCCTTTGCAGCTTTTAATTAGTCTTTTGGAGGAAGAAACAAAACAAGCCTGTTGCTGCAAAAGACTTAATTCTTTTGGTGCAAGGTTATTATCCCAAGTGAAGATACGCTTTGGTTCATTGATTTATATGGGATATACTAAATAAGAGGAAAGGTTAAAATTCAGACTTAGCAATAGGATATGAGTTTAATGGGGAGTCAAAGGCAACTTAAAAGTATGTTGGAGAGAGCCCAGATGTCAGGGGAAAGAGGAGAAGAGTCAAATATTACCAGTAATAGGCATGAAATAACTTTTTTGGCAGTGGTCTGACAATCATCACAATGTTCCCTGAGGAGTGATTTGCTGCTCTCATTTGCCTTACACTGCTCAAAGTGCACTTTGAAAAGCAACCCTTATTATAACTGTCTGTTCTATCAGTAAGTGAAAGACCAAATTACTTACAGCTTTTTCATCAACTTACATCTGCAAGACTGCATTTCAAGCACTAATTTACCTGGAAAATAAATATTGCTCCTGTCTCATTGCAAATGTTGATCTCTGTCTAAACTTCCAATGCACTGATTCGTGTAGTATTTGCTTCCCTTCAGTCATGTAAGTCTACTGATGGGAAATGGCCAGTCATAGTAACAATTCCCAGCTTCTGCCTTTGATTACCACAAAACAGAACTGGCTAAAAGTCAGGGGTTTTATTCCAAGGCAAACTCCAAATTTCTAAAAAATATGTATTTCAGTTAAATTTCTTGCACCAGGAAAAAAATCAACTTGAAAACAAGTAAAAGCCCTTAGCTTATATAGTGTCAGAATACCTGTCACCCTTTCAGGCCAAATTCTGAACATCTCAAGTCAGTGTAGCTTCAGGTTTTCAGCTTCCTAGCTCCTTGTTTCCCAAGCACTTCTAGCTGGTAAGTCTGAAAGCTCTTGATGCTCAATCAAATGCATTAATTCTGAATACCTGCAGGTTTTTTGGCTGATATCTTTGAACTTGGGTGAGACATCTCAAAGGACATTGGACCCTGGAAGCTATCAGTTTCCTGGCTCCAGAGCAGTTAATATAGTATGTCTGTTTAGGAGCCATGGGTTGCAAAAACCTTGACTGGTGGTTCCAGAGTCAGGGATAGGTTTGCCCAAAGGCAATTTACAGGGTAGAACCACCTAGAACTGTGGGTCCAGCATGACAGGAGGCAAGGTGAGCCAAATATACTTCCACAGAAACTCCATGTTTTGTTAAAAAGTGCTAGAGCAGCTTTTTCAATACTCTGCTTTCAACATCTGCTCCCAGCTAACTTGTTTCTTCACTCTGGTGCTTGGTGCATCTTGTTACTGAAGCAAGAACTCATGATCTTTACTCGAAAACTGCCCCCAATTCCCACATTCTCCATTACTGTTGATGTTGCCAGCATTCCCCTTGATAGTATCGTGTGTGAAAGAACACCTCCTAGAACTTGACCTGATCACTCTAATTGCACTCCCTCTTTCTCTACAGTTATCTTTCACTTTTTAATCATACTGTGAACACTCCCAAGCAACCCCTTATATTTCGTCTTGGTTACTGCAGCTACGTATTTTCTGGATAACATGACATTTTCATTGCCAAGAAATACATTGAAAAGGAAGATTTTCTAAGACTAACTGCCAGCAGTCCTAGCACTCACTTGAAATGAGAAACCCTCCAGCAAGATTCAAGTGCTGGGGCAGAGCAAAGACTGCAACATCAGATTTATATAATCCAGTTGGGTGCCATAAACCCTAGATGACAGAAGCATACTTTCAACTCAAATGGACATTTAATTATTTATACAAGTTAGAGCAGGTCTAAGGGTAGAGAGTGTGTGCACTACTCAGCCTTGCATTAATACACCAGAAATAATGAACTCCCTCTGATTGTGTAAGTCTATGAATTTTGCGCATTGGAGGATGGTGCCACACCTTTACAGATGGTAGTAGGTCTTATCTTCGGCTGTTGATGAAAAACACAAGCAAGTCCTGGATTGATTCCATACCAGAAGATAAATTAGGAAGTTTCTTCAAACTGGGAACAGCACTATTAGAACCTGATCCCATTCAAAACCCTTCACACCAATGGCTCCTATTCTTACAGGAATCATAGCCTAACATAGCCAATTACAGTCAAGCGAAAGATCAAATGAACATTGCTATGAATATATCAACAAATACTCAAACTGCATTCAATATCACCATATACATCTTTGTTCTTCCTATGTCACTTACTTGTGACTCTCATAGCACACAATCTTCCCATGTCATTCTACGGCACCTGCCAGGAGGTGCATTCTGGTGCCAAGATTTCTGGCTTCTGGGCACAACTGCAATGTGCATAATACACATGTAACAGCATTAATCATCTGGCCTTGCCCATCAAGAAATTAACTGAACATTTGTTCTAAGTGATTGACTCGACTTTTTATCAACCAATGTCCAGCACTTGCTTGGCTACTGCAGCTGATGATTTTGTTTGATGTCACTATGTGCAGAGTGAAATCACATATGTAACACTACTGAGGGTAGTTGTCAGCCCCTTTTTTCAGGAAAATCCCAGTATTAAATTGAAGTGGTGAATTTTAATTTTTAATTTTGGTGCTACCAGCAACCCACATACCTTAACAGAGAAAATGCCCTTGAAACACATAATAAATACATTGTAAGCATGAGATCACAACATTTTAAAGGTCTTTCGTTTATTAGGTGTTAGTATATCCTCCAGAAAACTCAGATATGGATTAAAGAACTGAGTTCAAACCCTTCATAGACTAAAATAATGTTCTCAGTAAACCAAAAAGCACTCCTATGAGCTATGGAGTAATTTCTTAAAGGCAATGAGCTTATATCACAGTATTAATCATATTTTTTGACTCAATAATACAAACAATATGGTCTCATGGTAGAGAAACTGAGGCAATGCCTGAAATGGTAGGCCAGATTAAGCAAGACTATGAACAGCTCATTTCAGCTAGGAACTCATTAATTGCATGAAGAACCCAGATAAACACAAGAATGTTTCATGAAATGCAGTAGAACTAGCTTTATGAGTAACTTTCCCCTCAAAGTAGGGAAGGATCTAAAGCCTACCTTGAAAATAACTGAATCATTAGTACACAGTACTTGAACTTCTCAAACCTCAGTCAATATTTCGCGTATGCACAATTTAATTATTCTGCTTTTCACATGCTCAGGTCTCAGTTCATGCAGTCTGTACATAAGCAAAACGTTTTCTTTCTTGAGAAGAAGTCTGCTTATGCTGTCAATCCAATTCATCATAGCAACTAAAAACCAGCATTCATTTCAATTGTTATGGAAGTCTGAAACAGGCTTTACAAATCTCAAAGTTGTTCAGAACAATTGGAATAGGAACCAGATTTTAATCCTGAATTTTAACCTTCCAAAGAACTCCTTTCATCTCTTACAACTGAACCAAAATTTCAGTTGTAAATATCTCTGTGATTTCAGATGTTAGAAATACGACTCCTGAATGTTTTAATATTTATAGCCCCATCTCTATTTATGAAAAGTTTTACCATTTGCAATTTAAAATTAAAGTCAGTATATGCAGCACTTCCCCACTGTATTACGAAAACTACCACTATATTGTGCCAGCAGGATTTTATGAATTTTATGAATTTTAGATGGTGTCTATATTACAAAATTTTGTGTTTACTGTCCCTTCTTGTGGGCATACTTCCTTTGTTTTAACCACGTTGATCATCTGTGCACAAATAGATGGTTGATACATTTTTTATAATCTAGAGAAAGACATAATTCTGTGTACTGAATTAGAATAGACAAAAAAAAATTTAAGGTCCAAATCTCTGTTTTTTCAAGCTTTGAATTACAGCTTCCCTTGTCGAAAGTATGCTTCTTTATAGCTTCATTATTGATGTTTAGTAATTCATTGTATCTGCAGAAATAAATTAAAGCTATACAAACACCATAACTGACCTTGAAATGCATAAAACTGAAAACAGTTGGTTAAATGAATTAACATGGGAGGTCATCTTACCTGCCAGGCAGAAGATGAAACAGGGTGTAATAAGATGATAGATGAAGAGCCACATGGTTATCTTCTGTTCAGCGATTATTTCAAAAGGAATTGTGCCTTGCAACATCAGCATTCAGAGAGCTAAAAATACCTGATCAGAGAGAAAGAAAAAGGAGTGAAAAATTCTGACATAAGGCTTTATCTCTTATTACATTTAACTTGCTGTGTTATCTGTCTAAACTGAATACTTAAGAGTTAATATAGGATGGAGTCTTTTGAATAATAAATGCATTATCAAATCTGCTGGATCAAATTAATGATCTTTTTTATTCAGAGAAAACACTGTTTAAGAGTACTCAGATTTTCTGGTTATAGTAAATATATAGTAAATGCTAATACTGAACATCCTCTTTTAGACTCATCTTCCTAAACCAAAACTATGCTTTGGGTTGGATCAAGATGCTCTCTCCGAGAACAATTCACATTATTAGAAATATTAAAATAATACATAGTTTGCAATAAAATAAGGAAAGGCCAGATTCTATCCTCCTTCACCTCAGTACATGCTACATTACAATTAACGATTTCAAAGTTTGTGAAAGAAAATCACAGTGAAACCTAAGTGCATTAATCTCTTTGAGGATTCATTTACTTTGTCTAGTATATCATTCCTTTTAAACTTTTAACACACAATTCATGACCTTCTGGAAAAGCGGTATTAATTTTTATGGGTTTCCTTTTAAATGTTGAATATAATCATTACTGCAATGTCACATTTGAAGTTTTTTCTTTTCCCTGTGGGAGAAACTCTGTCTATATATATATTAAAACCAAGCTAAAGAAACATGCAGATTCTTTTGAATAGTCTAAGATTTTAGATACCATTTTTCAGAACTTTAGTTCTATAACATTTTTTATTTCTTTCAATCAGCATATTTTGCTAGCTTTTTGTTTCTGGCTGATGGCTGTTATCTATTTCTTTAGGGCATGTATCATCGTGTTTGCAGCATGCAATTCTCTGTTTTGTGTAATGGATTTCTTGCCATGAATATACAAATGCATCCTTTACATCCATCACATCTTGTTCATACTTCTTCTCTTGATTGGTTCTGCTGTAGCACTGGTTAAGTGAGGACCTTCACACAAAGCAAGGCTTCCAGCTTATCACTGACAGAATACTGTTATATCTCAGGCACATGTCAGTATCATTCATTCCTCTCAGTATATTCATTTTGTTACTACTTCATTATAAAAGATATTTATAAATACTTGAATACTCTTCAGTAACATGCATCCTAGGACACTGAGAGCAGCCCTGAGAGGAAGGACTTGGTGGCGTTGGTTTACAACAAGCTCAACATGACTTGGCAACGTATGCTTGCAGCCTAGAAAGCCAACCATATCCTGGGCTGCATCAAAAGAAACATGATCAGCAGGTCAAGGGAGGTGACTCTTCCCTTCTACTCCCCTTTTGTGAGACCCCACCTGCAGTACTGTGTCCAGCTCTGGGGCCCCAACATAAGAAAGACATGGACCTGCTCAAGTGGGTCCAGAGGAGGCCACAAAGATGATCAGGGGGCTGGAGCACCTCCCTCATGAGGACAGGCTGAGAGAGTTGGGGTGGTTCAGCCTGGAGAAGAAAAGGCTCCAGGGAGACCTTATAGCAGCCTTCCAGTACTTAAAGGGGGCCTGCAGGAAAGATGGGGAGGGACTCTTTATCAGGGACTGTAGTGACAGGACAAGGGGTAAAGGCTTTAAACTGAAAAAGGGCAGATTTAGATTAGATATAACAAGAAATTCTTTACTGAGAGGGTGGTGAGACACTGGAACAGGTTGCCCAGAGAAGTGGTGGATGCCCCCTCCCTGGAAGTGTTCAAGGCCAGGTTGGACAGGGCTTTGAGCAATCTGATGTAGTGGAAGGTGTCCCTGCCCATGGCAGGGGGGTTGGAATTAGATGATCTTTCAGGTCCCTTCCAACCCAAAACATTCTATGATTCTGGGATTCTATGTTTCTATGTTGTATGCTAATATGGCACTGTTCCTTTTTGCAAGATGTAATCTTGATGCTACTGTTTTCTGGCTTCCCATGCCAAGGACCGATGACTCCAATAGTGGCTTCTACTTTTTACTGAGACTCTTGCTCTTTCCAGGTCAAAATTTTTACTGAACTGTTCTCTTTTTCCAAAATCCAAATGTTTTAGAACTCATTTTGAAACTGCCCTCTTTCCCACTGCCAACACCAAGAAATGGACATTTTTGAATTTCAAAGCACATGTACAAACATACCTGATTCCTTAAGTATGCTTGGGATAAATGCTTCTCTGATTAACAGAGAGCCTCTGGTCTGAGCTGCTGTCGGACAGGCCTGTCTCATGTCTGAACATGCCTCAGATACTGAGCTTTTCTTAGAAGAGAGTTTCATGGGGTGTTTTATTAAACTCATAGTGTAGAAAAATGGAAGAAATATCACAAGAGAATCTTTTTGACTCAGAAATTACAGGAGTTGTTGCACTTCACATTTTTCCTTTTTTTTAGCAGATGAAATCTTTAACAAAGAGGTCAGTTAGTTGCCATGACCCTAGAATCATGACTGTTACATGAAAACAACGTTCAGCAAAACACATACAAGATCTAAACAGCAATCCTCAGAACTGAGATTTATTCAGAAATATTCCCTGGAAAAAGGCTCTTATGTTGCCAACAAATGCATATGCTTACTGTAGCTGGATCCAAGGGGAAGAATTTACTAAGCATCTTTACCCTCCCACTTCCGTTGGCAGTGGAGTTTCTTCAGACTCTGTCACACAAAGGATATTCACAGCTATTTCAGGCATCTACCTTAAATGACCAAGGTATGAACTACTGTCACTATATGATTCTTCCAAAAGACAGTGGTAGGCTACATCAACAGATGACTTTCTGTACTTTTCCAGCAACCATATCCTGGCTATGAAGCTTCTTATGTTATGACACTGCCTTGCCTGGAACATTTATTTCCAAGTGACATGAGTTAAATTGCATAGTTACACTGAAATAATGCACATAATTAAACAGCAATGAAACAGGAACTCTGTTGGGAACAACGGTAATTACACAGTAACTCATGGTGATAATAACTGTGTTCAAATGTATTGATAGATGAAACTGTTAAGAGTAAACCTGTGTTCTGTCTCTGAAATTACAGGCAGTGCTGCAGACAGAAGATCGCTCCTCTCTCTCTTTTGCAGAATCCAGGTTTGATTTTGGAACATCACCTTGTCTTCTAGCTCTCCAAAAATCCCCTTCTATTGGCTCGGAAAAAATGGTTTGAACACTGGTTCAAATTACAGTAAATAAAAATTGTGTCAGTAAATGCTATAAATACCTAATTTTATTCAGATACAAAAATATCCACCCTGCCAGAATTAAAATCCTTTCCTTGCTCTCACTTCTTTTGGCTGAGTGAGTTCTGTATATATATAGCACATCCATGCCTCCCGATTTATTTCAGCTTGTGGACAAGAAGTAAGGCTGTTTCACATCGCTCTGCTGAATTCTGGCAGAACTGCGTGCTATGAGACAAGACAGCATGCAGGTTATCATCTGCGTATCTGAAGTGGTATGGCCGTACATGATGTTACCACCCAGCTGCCCAAGAAGGAGTCCAGGCATATTTGAGGCAGCAGCACTCACGCCGGAGGCAGCACTGTGCGCTGCAGTGCTCACGCAGCATTATCTACTGCCTCTTTTGCTTTACAGCTCTCAACCTTTTTTCTTTGCACAGAAGGATATTGTTGCCCAAGTAAAAATCATTCCCGAACAAAAGAACAGTCATTAGAATGACTCACTTTTCTCCCCTGTAAAAGCAGAGAGTGATTGCATGCCTGGACATACTCCTTTTAGTCTGCACAGTACAGTATCCTTTTTTTCTCACAACAAAGCATCACAATTTTTGCAAAGGAGGAAGACATTTTTAAAATATGTAATAAAATGAGCAGGCATTTAACTGCAACTGTGTCAAGTTTAATTACTATCTAATGCTCATTAACACACTTACGTCCCTTTTGACTGTTTGGTTTCCCAAAAGAGCCAGTCACCACTACAGATCCTTTGCCTTGCTAGATTCAAGAAAACTCCTTCTGGTGAGCTGTCTGGAGTCAATTCTCCCAAAGGAGGTTGCAGGAGCCTGGAACATTGGCTGCTGAGTAGGAAGCACATTCAATTTTGAACACAGGGACCTCCCAGAATGCTTCTGGAGGCTTGCAGTGCCTTGTGATGCGTCATTAGGATGTGAGGTGTTCCCAGGACACAAGGGTAGACCTGCCTGTTTATACTACCTAATTGTAAGGATTCTTTAATCTCTCAAAATGCACTTTAGGAAAATGTCTACATTTTCTTCCATATTCTGTGTGGCTTTCTTCAGGTCTTCACCACACACACTTTGGCCTTCATTAAGGAGAAAAGGACACTTGTTTTACAGCTATGAAAATACATGTTTTCCATCATTTTCATACTTAATCCAAACATGTAGATGACATCATCATTTTGCATGGACATAAAACATTCATAATGCAGATACAAAAAGAAATTACAAACAGCAAATAACGACAATCAGTCAAATAAAGATCATAAGATCAAAAGCAGTGAAAACAGGCTACATGATCTACAAGATTTAAAATCAAGAAGGGGTAGGAATAGACAAGGGAAAGCAGAGCAACAGTGGGGGATGTTAAAGAGGTGAAGAGGAAGCAAAGAAACAGAACTCGGCATTACAGAGGGAAGGGATGTTATGTGGGACATGTAAGTGATGTGTAGGAGAACTGAAGGAATAAACCAACCCAAAAGGGCACTCAGAAAGAAAGGCAGAGAGGGAAAGTGATGGAGAAGGAGATGTACATAGATGAAGGTGCATGAGGATTAGGAGTAGACTCTGTCAATAAATCTTAACGTCTACCATGGCAAGATCTTCCCTGAACCTCCCTGCCCTTGCTCCCAGTGTGGGAGCACTGTGATCGCTGCATCAGCCCCCAACATCTGCTCAGAGCTCCTCTCAGGAACCCCAAGGGCTGAATGGACAGAGAGAGTCAAAGAAAAGCATTTAGGACCTCTGGCTTGGTACACTTAGCGAGGAGAGGTAAATCAAGATACTTGTTATGATTCTCATTTCCTGCTATATTATAATAATTATACACATTCAAGTTTTAGAACTGGTAGAGATCCCATCCAGATTAGTCTATAAATAGATACAACAATCTAGAAGAAATCTCTGGTTCTCCACCCTTTTTCAAAACATGAATATATATAATTGCAATAATTCACTAGTAAATTAACACATTGGTAAGTTATAATCAAAGCCTTTTAGGAGCTACACAATGCTTCAACTTAATCAATGTTTTGTATTTGTTTTTACTTCAGGCTCTTTCAGTGACTTTAGTAAGCATCTAATTGCTAGTTATCTTGATTTTCTTAAAAGCAGTGACATTTTTTGCTATGATAACTAACTCCTCATAAACCTTATTAGTTGTTCAGTATTTAGAATTACCAAGAAACTTTTGAATTTAACAAAAATAATGATGTACATTTCATATTATTTATTGTAACACCCTTTAATCCTTTTCTACTATTTTGGTCTTTGCAATTTCATTTTGTGATCAATCAACAAGTTTTAGCATTCTAGGTTAGACTGTGCCATTAGAAAGGGCACTAAATCAAATATCATATATTCAAAAGCCTGGCTTCTCAACCATCCCACAACCCCTTTATTTACTTTTAAAACCATACCTTAGCTCCTAGCGTTTACTGGCCTTTTCTATAACCAGAAAGGTGATGACAGTCAAGTTCCTTGTCACTGCACAGATTTATCTCTATCTTTGGGATTGCTCTAAGTAAGCTTCCAAGCCAGCCCTGGTCTTATAGCACTGCTGCGTCTACAGAAGATTTTAGATGTTAGCTGGTTATCTCTTAAGAGTCCAAAAGTAGCTTCAGTTCCCTTCACAATGGCTTGTAGAAACACTTAATTTCCTTTTGATGATCTCTGATTTCTATAATTATGCTCTTTGTATTGCCAGATTTGTTCAAGTGGAAATGGAGGTTCAAACCCACTGCCCTCAACATTGCCCACTGGCCAGAACAGTCCATCACCAACAGTTGTGCTTCCAGTATTTTCCACATCACCCTATTTAAAGAATATAGCTATTCCATTCACATGAATGAAAGTCATCTAAGAAGCCCATCAATTTGAAGGCCCATAAATAAGATACTCTTCTTGAACATAATTTACACTTTTAAGGACAACATGCAGTAACATAACAAACAACCACTAAGTTGGAGCAAAGAGCAGTCTAATCCTGACCCCCAAGTACTCAAAAAAATTTTTTCTACTGCTTACAGGTGCTAAATAAATAAATAAATAAACCCACAGGATCAGTTCATTAATATATTTAGACAGGCTAAATTAATAAATGATTCTGTCACTAGTGGACAATTCAACCAGCTTTGTGGTTTTGCTTAATAAAGACTTGGAAACATGAAGAACCAATGTCTCGGAGGTGATGAGGACTCTGGGATTGTTAGAGGGCTTGGCACAAGTTTCAATGGGAAACCTTAACTTTGGAGTGCAATACAAAACTTCCATTCTTTTACAAGTATTCATAAACTTACTCTTCATTACTTCTTTTCCACTTAAATTCTCATGTTGATAGGCTTCGAAGAATTAATGTCCTGGCACACTGATGATGTGCAATATACCTTGGCTCAGAGTTACCCTTTTTCTCCCCTCGCTGCCCCCTTCTTTGGAAGCTGTGACTTCTCGCCAAGAATCAAGCACCAAAAAGACAAAAAATTCTTCCTCTAGATGTGTTCTGAAGCATGCCTTTTGCACTTGAAAGCAACAGTGCCTATTCTACAAAGCAAGAAAATGTAGCATCTATAACAAGAAGCAAAAACATCAAATGTGTTTCCAGAAGACTTGTAAGATACAGAAGGTACCAGGGATCCAAAAGGCAACCTTACTGTTACAAGAGGTCTGTTTTCTGTGGCGATTTTCTAATGAATCCATTTTTTCAAGCAGGACAACATGCTGGCAGTTAATCACACTGTGAATTTAACTCTCCTGTTTCCTTTATATTTACACATCAAAGAATTCAGACCTCGAGAATCAGTAACTTCTTCAGTGAGTTCCTCAGTAGGCACTTTTGCTTTTTTGTTAGGCAATTAAGAAGCCCCATGGGACTTTTCTTTGCTTGCCTGCTACATCATCCTTCCCATTTTTACTTTTTTCACTCTTTGCTATGGCTTTCTGTTATTTTGTCCTCTCAGATAGTTCATGCAACTAATGAGATGTCTTATTTTTTTTATTTGCATACACAGATTCATTATGAATCAACATTTTTTCCCTACAAGGGTTTTACAGTGGTCACACATCTATCTCATCTTGCAGTTAATCAATGACTCTGTAAGAAGGGTCATTTAGTATTGCTATTATAAACATATTTTTTTAGGAAGCTTAGGCATCTTCTAATTTGTGGTGAGATAAACAACTCAGCTTTATGATTAATTATGAATACAGTTTAGCTACTCTTCTTGAGTCACTGGGCTGCAAAAAGGTTTTGTTTTGAAATACCTTCAGATAATGAAGTGTTTAGCAGTACTCAAATACTGTCTTTAATCATCATGTCAGCAGCAAAGGGTCAGGCAGCCAGTCCTCCAAGTCCCCATTCACACCATTTGCTCTATCAGCAACTGGCTGTTCTTCTAAGGGTAGTAAGTAAGAAAAAGATCACTTACTGCTGCTGTAACTCACAAGCAGTACTCACACTTTTCTGAAAGCATGCTGTAAGGACTTTGCTGCTTTAAGATTGCCTGGTAAAAAATTTCAGCAAACAAAAATCAGTAAACCTCCTGCCAAGCACTGAGCATCATGCAGAACAGCATACTACTCTGCTCCTATACTTACAAGTAGCTTCCATTTGTATCTTAAAGCCTAATTAGTTTAACTTTGACTCCAAGACAAGCAAACATACCCAAGGCTCTAAAATCAGCATGAAAAAAAATCAGCCATGAATACAAATAAATATCCATCATTAAAATGGAACATTCTTTCATATGATAAAGAGGACTTCTTGGTTACTTTGTCCAACAACTTTCATGGGACAAAATCCATTAACTTCTCCAGTAAAATTAAGTGTATAATTTATGCTATCTTTTGGAGTTTCAATTTTGTTAAAGTTTATAAAAGAACAGACTACTAAGAACATCATCTTGAAATTAAATCTTAAATAGATCCGTTTCTAAGAAAAAAATCATTTGATGTTTCAGAAAAATGAAGCAAGATTATATGAAAACCTTTATCACACCTTTGGCATTTTCTATCTGATTTTCACATTTTCTTGAACTTAGTAATACCTCGTTATTCAGCAGGAAATGAAGATATGGGAATGAATCATGTGTATTCAGTAAGTTCATAGCAGATGTATTTATATACATAAAAAATTAACAGTTTATCCATATAATCTGTAATTCAGGATACCCTATAACATACTTCCTATTGTACAGCCAAAGACAAGCTCAGTGGGAGATTTCATCTTCAAACTGCATGTTTCCTAGCAACTCTCTTTAAATCAGAGTAGCTTTTTTTAAATTTACATCAATCACTCTGAACTGTTGAGAATGCTTAAAAACATCTCTTTCATCCTGTGAATAAACAGTTCGAATCAGACTAGCAGCTGCAAAAAGGAGAAAAAAGGAAAATCAATTCAATGTTTACTAGAATTTGCTGGTGGATTTTAGAATAATACGTTATTTGTGCCTTTTGGTTTTAAGCTCATAAATTTCAGAATAGCTATTGGTGAGATCCATGGGCATTTTTTACAGGTTTGAGCTGCCATCCACCATTCCAAAGGTCCTCTGTGTTTTAAAGACTGCTTTTCAAGGACACTTACTCATGAGGTAGACTTAGCTGTATTCTGAAGATTTTAAAAGACAAACGATGGTTACTATTGGTTTCATTACCTACAACTAAAGCATTGTTTCTGTAGCCTTCAGATTTTTTTGAAAAAAAAAATCTTCTTTTGAAAGTTTAGTTTATTGCCTGCTATTTATCAGTTGATACTTTTCATGCATGTATTCTCTATCAACCCCAGAGTGCTCCAGCGGCACACAGCATCTACAGAAATCTCTCTTAACGCTTAGTCAGCAAGGGGGGACACATGGACGTGTACCATCAGAACAGCATTGGATGAGTCCCTGTCTCAAAACCACTACACCTGAGACACTATAAATCACATCTTCCCATGCCAATCAGAAAGAATATTGATGTCATGATTGCACTTGGTTTAAATCAAGGTTTACTGGGGAGGATCAAAGGTGGGAAAATGGATGGGTAAGGGGACAAGAGGGCCTGGTTGCATATCAGCAGTGGGTGGTCAGTACATTTGTCTGGCCTGATCACCAAAGCATGTCCTGTTTTCTTATTAAATTCCAACTCTGACTGATTTCTGGGTGAGGGACTCCCTATTCTCTGTGCGTGTGTGTATATGAAGCTGTTAAGTGCCACCACTGGGTTGGGACCATGAGCCCAAGGGGCGCAGGTGGCAGCAACAGGAGAGACGGGAGTGTGTGAGGGGTCTGAGTGGTGGCCACTGGAGAAGGGGCCATGGGTCACAGAGGTCCATGTGTCCAGGATGCCAGTAACTGTAGTAGATACATATGGTGTGGGCGTGTACGCCAGTGTGTAATCGGCAGTGGGCATCAAGCCAGTCTAAGTCAGCTTGGGAGCAGGTATTGGAGCGGCTGCTGTCCCCAGCTGGGGACACCTGGAGATCCAGGGCCAGGTCTGGGACAGCCTGAGTGTCTCAGACCAGCTACTGGAGGGCTCCACATTTATGTACAGACACATGCTTTCCACTAACAGGCTTTCATCCTGATCAGCCAGACAGGATGAGGCTGTTGGGGCTGTTTCTCTTTGTTACAGCTGTTGTTCTCTGTCTGTTGATCTATGTGGCCAGCCACATACAGAAAGAAGCATGTATGTACTGTGTGAGCTGCTGAGCATCACTGCTGGCTGGTCCTGGGCACATGGAGCTGCTGCAGCCTCGCCTCTATCAGGCGACCAGATTTGGCAACCCCCAACAAAAACAACCAGAAAGTTCGGTGAGATGCACCTGACACTGAATTTCTACAATGACATGCAAGATTGGCTCCAGGAGTGTGTGTTTTATCTTTGCAATGCAGTACATCTGAAAATGCCAGTATTTTATCTTTGTAATGCAATAATGTTTATTCATATAGAAAGTAGTTTAAAGTATGAGAATGACACTATAAAAAGTATGACTAAACAGTTTAATGACTGAATGCAGAGAACCATTTAAGATCACTTCTAAGCAATTAATAGGTCTATAAATAAAGTCAAAAGAGAGAAGCACTTGATTTTATACATCCAAATAATTTTTCTTTGGTTTTTATTCTTGAATATCAAGGAGAAAAAAGTTAAATAAAAAAACAAACAGGTATATGAGAGCGAAAGGCCTGATCTACTGAAGTGTCTGCAAATATTTAAGTATAGGATGAACACATACAGCAAAATCACAGGAAGCACTCATCAGTTTGCAGGACTGAAGCCTAGAAAACTGCATTTTAGAGATCTTGTTCCAAGTTTCATATTGTTGTGACAAAAAATACATTTTGACATGTAGATAAATACAGCTTAGTCAAGTCAGCCACAAAAAAGCCCATTTCTCTTTAGTTATCAAAGTTGCATTAGTGATTCCATTCCAATAGACTATTTTCAAATAATTACAAATGTTTAGTTGATAACTATTCTGTTGAATATAACATACAAGTGTATTCTTTCACAGATGTTATTTCAGTATGGTGATAAGCCAAGAAATCAAAATAACTTTCTCATTTAGAAGGTGTTGATTGCAAAGTAATGCCATAACATCTTGCAGCAACTCCATGTTCTTCCAAGCAATAAAACAGAGTCCCCACAGACTCCGTTAAACCACTGCCTACAGGTTCTGCACAGATACTCTGTATTTACTACATTTCTGATACGGACCTGGAAGTGTCACACTAAGGAACACATGGTCTACAACACAGCAGCTTTCCCTGTTTAGGAGCTCCTGACAAAACAAGTATAATGACAACTGCAGTAAAGTATATCTGAAAGATAATCCTTTCAAAACATGGATCCTACCTGTTTTGATTAAATCTCTAATTTGAAAGCATGAGATATAGTATTTAGTAGTGTTGGGGTTCATGTGCTTACTATTCCTGTTTTTCAGCACTAAAGAAAGTTCAAATGTTACAATGTCCATTGTCTTTGCTTACCAAAACTTGAACAGAATTTGTGAAAATGTACTGAAATTTTAATATTTTCCCTTATTATATCCTAAATTTTTCATACTTCAGCCAAACAGTAATACTTCCTAATTCTTGATCCCCAACTTTTGGGTAAAAGAATTATTACATTTTAATTTTTCAATTAATTTAGGTTTATTTGGGGGTTATATATGACCAAAAGTACTCAGGAAACAAGGCTGGTCATATAAATTGTACTGTTAAGTACTCACACAATATTAACTGTTCTGATTTTTCATTGTCTGGCCTCACAATTAAGGGGTAATATATTCATTATGTAAGGAAAGGAAAAGCACATCATCACCTGCAGACACTGTTCTAACCAGTAAAAGACAAGTAATCAGTATATATTCTGATATCTTAGGTGATATGTTAGTGCATCTACAAATTAGGAACATCTACACATTAACGTCTTTAAAGAAAAACAATTATAGATGCTTTATTCTATGAACTTCTACACATACTTTCTACCATGCTTGCCTTCATCCTTCTTCCCTGACCTCTTCCCAGAAGTGCTCAACTTTTCTTAATTGCTTCAAATATTCAACTAACTTAACTGGAGAGGCATGTAAGGTACCTTTCACATTCAATTTATCTGGAAAAAGAAATTATAAAATTGCCTCCCTGATGTACAGCTGAAATGACAAGAGAAGAACAGAAAAAATGTTACTCACAGTAACCAATATCAGAAATTGAAATAGCATCATTATCTTCATTGGCATCTCTATGCTTTTATACCGATGGAGATATGATGAGAACATCGTCTAGCATTTATTATTAGTACATTTTAAAAGGCAATGCAAAAGATGCTGCTATTTATAAATACCAAAAACTGTTGTATATATCACATTCAATGGTCTGCTAATGCATCTGGAAAATGAATCATTAAGGCAACACAAATTTGGTCATTTGGTTTTTCTATTTCTCAAAATACCTCAATAAATAATTTTTTAAATGTACAACATTTGTACTGTAGCATTCTGAAGCATTCTGAGAACTTTGGGGGGTCTCCTTTTTTGGTAAGGAAATTTTCTAATTCTCATTACAGTACCAAAACCTGGAAACATCTTCTAATGGGGGCAATGACTGCAAAATATTTGATATACATAATTAAACTCATCAGGCATTTTGCAACAGTTTTATGTATCACCTTTTTCTTCTCATTAACACAGAGTAGTTTTAGGTCACAGCACAGATAGCTTCTGTGCTGATGATATAACTGAAAATTCCTTTTCTAAGATACTGAAATTTGACAGTGAGTCAGTATTACCTTAACTGAGAGGTGGCAACTTACATTACTGTTTGATTCAGTAGTTCATTTTAATGCTGTAATCTGGCTTTTATAGTAATCACAGAAATGCACTGGCAATTTTTACGAGCTAAAATTTCATTATTTGTGAGCTGTCACAGGATGTAAAGTCCAAACTTTTGCAGATCGTTCTTTGGACTCTGAAGCAGAAACAAGATGACAAAGAGAGACAGGAGAATACAGTCATCTGTCAGTATGGCATACAGGGACTCAAGGATTTAAGTCGAAGGACAGTGGAACAAAGGAAGTAATATGGTGGTTTAGAACCTCAGGACAAGGAAAGCAGGAATAATTTCTGTGTGATCATTTTAACATGTGCATTTCAAAGCTGTTACTTTTCAAATTTAACTCCAGCTTTACACTTCCTTAAGAGTAGAAACAAAATTAAGATCAGATACCAGGACATAAAAAAGGTTGAAAGCTAAACAATGTTGAGAGGTGTGTTAGGTTTTCTATGGGAATAAAGTGTTCTGTGATTTTCATGAAAAGATGAGCTTCAGAAGACTTGTACCAACCTTCACTCCAGGAGGCACCAGCTCCCCTAACAGAGCGTGTACCAAAGACAGCTTTAAGACCTACCCTAAAAATGAAGCTCCCTTCCTGCTTTTTCCTGTATTATAGCACTGCAGTGCATGTTTGCTTGGTATGAGCAGACTACTCAATCGTTCATAAACTGAACACTATGGACATTTATCATGGATGGAAAACAGCAAATGACAGTCCAAGCATTAGCAATAAAGTGATAATGTACATTAATTTTCCTCTTTGTTGTATATGAGAATTGAATAAATGCTAATTTTCTCCCATTTGACATGGGCAAAATCGCCTTTGCCTTTAACTACTCTAACATTGTCAAGAATGGATTTATTGGTATAGACAAAAAGAAAAACTCTCTTTATCTGCTACCATATTTGACACTTGAGATTACAGTTGAGGAGATTATTTAAGGCACATTGCTATACTCTTCCAGTAAATTATGTGGAGAATACACTTTATACTTGCCTACATGTCTTACCAGAAGAAAAGTGGTGAGACGGCAGAGAAAAAACAGAGTAAGCAGTTTTCTTTTCTTTGTCTACCATTGATCTTCCTCTGTCTTGATGTGTGTATACAGTTGGAAGAAACCAGTTACTAATGTGCAAGATTACTATTCACAAAATAGTATAGTGCTATGTCTATAACATATAATGGGACAGATGATTTTATTAATTGCTCATACTTTTCTACCACCGCTATTTTATGCTTCATGGCCCATCTAAAGATTATTTGTTCTAACACATCATTAATGTTTTTAATAAAAATGCTTGCATTTAGCAATTTGTATTTATCCTGTAAAGAGCATGAACCTATGATGAAAATTAAATACATTTGAGTTAAATACAGAAAGAAATGGTCAGGTGATAGTCTTAAGTGACCAATATCAAGAGGCCTGGGTCTCTATGTTTTGAAATAAATGTGACTCATCCTATGTCTCATAAATTTGATTTAAAGCATTTAGCTAAAATAAAATGTAAAAGCCAAAAATCTACAGTTATTAATACTAAACTATGAGCAAAGAAAAATATTTGCAAATCAAAGCTACATACACAAGCTAGTGTTAAAATTAGGCAAAATATCAAATCAGTTAAATCTTCACACTGGCATCACATTATCAAGTAATTAATTCCTTTCTAAAAAGGGTTATCTGGAAGTGATTAGCTGCTGTTTTGAAACAATTTAACAAATTTGACTAACTTGGTATTCAAAACCGAATCTGTATCTTGAAGATGGTTCGAGAGGGTTAGTTAGCGTTTAAATGAGAAACTTCTTGTTACTGATTTTGCAGGTTTCATTTTTTATTTACTATGTGGTATATAACCCACTGCTCTTCCTAATTCCCAACAGACACAGGATAGAGTTAAAAAAAACACTGAGCTGGAAGAAGTCTGACAACTCTTGTTAGCCTCTTACAGCAGGTATTGTAAAAGTTTCCTTCAATTAAAGAAGACACTTTAAAGATTATCTTTTTAAGGCTATATTTTATGGTCATTTTGATGCAGGAAACTTCCTTTCTAATATCTTCCCTTTCAGAACTTTATTGACGTTCGAGCTACCAGGCAGGCACACAACTGCATGTTACAACCAAAGCTCTGACATCTTGGGTATTTCCCATCTAATAGCACCAAAGGAAGGACATGGAAGAGGAAATCACATTTCACAGGCTTTTGACCTGTTCAGCTTGATAATAGTTGTTATTTGGAAGTAAATGCAAAATCATCCTGCTATACTTGCAAATGAAAAAAGTCTGGTTTTAAAAAAACCCACAATTAACAGTAAGAACAAAGCGGCCACAGTGCTCTTCAATGCTTAGAAAAACACGGCATTCAGCGTAGAAAGGAATAAATTACGGAGGTCATACACCACAATGGGTGTGCTCTGGACAGCAGCAACTCTGAAAACCATCTAGTGGATAGAGTGGACAAGCAATTTAACTGGGGTTTCCAGGACAATGTTGTGGCTAAAAGAACTGCGTGACCCTTAGAGATTAAATGACAAAGAAATACAGTTATCATGTGAATTTGCTTGTTAGAAATAAGCAAATCTGCTTGGAACTAGCACAACTCATATTGGGACACTGAAAATAATTATGATGCTGGATGATATTTATTAAAAGAGACTGAAAAAAAGAGCGTGGAGACATGTAAAATATATATATACAAAAGGAGTGGAGAAAATGCTGTATGGCAAGAACTTTCCTTGTTCAACCTGTCTGGCATATCAGGGAGACAACTGAGGAATGTCCTGGCTACAGGACACAAGTATGGGTTGAAAATATTGGAAACAAAAGGGTCCTCTAATCTATTACAGAAAGGCATAATAAAACCCAAAAGCTGGAAATTGATTCTGGAGTGATTTAGATGGGATGTATGGTGAAATTTTAGCAATGAATACAGTGACATTTCCAGTTCTTGAGGTCTTCAGTAACAATGAACTATTTTCTTGCAAAGCATAAAGTACTGGTGTACTGGGTGTGGCTGAGCCAGAATTGGTTTTCCCCTATAGCAGCCCTCACGATGCTGTGTTTTATGTTGGGAGCTGAAAGGGTGTTGATAGCACCCTGGTGTTGTGGCTACTGCTGAGTGGTGCTTACACAGCACCAAGGCTCTTTCCAACATTTCCCCCCCCACAGTGGGACGGGGTGGGCAAGATCTTGGGAGGGGACACAACCAGGACAGCTGACCCGAACTGACCAAAGGGATATTCCATACCATATGACGTCTGCTCAAGTATAAAGCTGGGAGAAAGGAGGAAGGGGGTGGGGTCACCCTTGGTCCTCCGAGGCAACCACTACGGGTATCGGAGCCCTGCTTCCTGAGAAGGCCCGACATCGCCTGTTCATGGGAAGTAGAGAATAAATCTGTTTTCTTTTTGCTTCCACACGTGGACCTTTGCTTCACTTTGCTTACATTAAAACTGCTTTTGTTTTACCCACAAGGGTTGTTTTTCTTCTATCTTATTTTCTTTCCCCTTTTTGCCCTGTTGAGAAAAAAAAGGGGAAAGGGAGGGAAGTGACAGAGCGACTTGGTGGGTACCTAGCATTTAGCCAAGGTCAAACCACCACAACTGGACTAAGCACAGAGCCAGCTGGTTGAAACTTACTGACCTACCTCTGAGCTTTCACAGTTTTTTAAGGACTCGTGCTGCAGAAAGAAGGCAGATGATGATGTTTTGGCACAGTGTTTCCCCAGAGTGGGATCCTGTGTTTTCAGACTGGCAAGTTTTGTTACCTGTTCCCAAAGCCAGAACCTCCAGTTCTACTCCATTTTATAGCGCCTTCTTTTAGTGCTTTCAGGAAAGGCCACTGTTAGACCACAAATTAAATTGCTAGGCTCCAGTGATGTTCAAAGTAGGTAATTTTTTAGTGATCCGCAATTTTTATCGCTCTCAACAAGCAAAAAACCTCCAACCTACCTCATGTTTCAATACTACCAACAGCTGTGGAAACTGCAAACAAAGCTGTGACCAAGAGATCAAAAATACAGAAAGAACTGATTGTAAAAAGACTTCTTGATAAAAGCTATATCAATAACAAAAGGTCTTGAGATGATACTGGGTTATGAATTATCTTGAAAGATGTTCTATTCACACAGAAATACAACTACCTGCATGAAAAGATCTTCATAACCAGCAGCCACTCAGCATTCTATCACCAGCAAGATTAAAAATAGATATTGATTTATTATGGCTAGATGTCCTAGATGTCACTGCTTCTCTCTTAAAAAACAAGCTTCATGGTACTTTTTAAGTTTATGCAATAGACCATATGTCAAAGAGCTTATTTTGAGAAATTTTCATCTTGATGCTTCAAATGTTAAAGGTAAACATTTTCAAGATTGGCTTTTAGATCTATTATAAAAATTATAATTTTCAAATTTCAGTTTGAGAACTCCCTTCTTTTCTTTTTTCTAGATATTTTACCCATTCCCACCAACACATTTAGCACTGACATTTCAAACACCAATGCTCTAGATAAAATGCTGCTCACTCTCAAACCTTCTACACTTTCACTCCTTCCCCAAACATAACTCAT
Organism: Strix uralensis; assembly: GCF_047716275.1. Taxonomy (NCBI): domain Eukaryota; kingdom Metazoa; phylum Chordata; class Aves; order Strigiformes; family Strigidae; genus Strix; species Strix uralensis. The sequence goes on along the minus strand of NC_133976.1, from coordinate 32,892,474 downwards.
TTTTTTATTTTTGGCCATTTTTGCCTATATTCAAGCACATTCAGATGAACAAATGCACACCCATTTCATTTCTTGTCCGAATCTGTCTAGCACCAGGAACCAGTAGCATCAAGAACCAGCCTTGTTATACCTTTATTTACTAAACAAAAGCTTTCTCTTATAGCACTTTACCATTGCTTGTAGGTATTAGCTGAATCTGTGTAAGTTAAGTACCCTATGGTATGCACCCCTTACCATAAGGCATGCTTTCTGATACTTTCATTATTCTCATGATTTTTCTGTGAAGCCACTCATATATTTTAAAATCTGCCTGAAAGGCATCTGCAATGTTTTCCTCAATCTTATTTAGTATTTCCTAGTTCATTCTAATTGAACATCAGAGAAGGCATATTTACACATAGCACTGATTATATCCTAGACTCCCCATGTCTTTTTTAAAGCAATTCATCTCATGTAGAAGATAAATTAATCCACAGAAATTACTGAATTGTACAGATATCTACTTGGGGGGGTGGGGTGTGGAGAAGAACTGAAAACCCTAGAACTGCTAGTCTGAGTATCTTTCCATTCTGCTCTGAATTGTAGCTATTCAGTATTAAGGAAGAAACTTAAACCTGCTTTTAAAAATTGCATGGCATGATTTTGGTTCTGTGAAATGCAGTTAATGAACTGTGCACAATGATTTTCTGTTAGATCTTGGCCTTCCTGATTATTTAATTGGCAATTAGTTCAACATACCACACTGCATGCACTGCTGATGTTACCAGGTTACCAGGACAGAAAGTACTGTTTTCTGAAAGGACTAAAAGCAAAGGAAAAGGGTATATGAAATTCCATCACTGGAAAGGGTGTCTGAAAACCCATCACTACCAGCACTTGGCAAAGACTAAAGGCGGCTAGCAGATCGCAAAAACACTGTCTCAATAGGGAGTATCCTGGCAAAGGTCAGTGTGATGCTGCATAAAAAGAACAATAAAAAAAGGTTAAAAAATGACCACAGCATTCTTCAGATTCCTTGGTTGTAATGTTATGGCTTTATTTTTATTAGTTCTCTCTCCTTTTAATGAAACCTGAAATACAACACAACTATTTATTTGCAATGTTTCTGGCTGCAATATTACAAGTGGAGGATAAGGAAAGAAATGACCAATATGTTGGTTGATGCTGCTTTTTCTGCATCAGTAAGACAATTATGGCTTCAGACTATAACCTGAATTCTCAGCCAAATCAGCCTAAGTGAATCTCAGGTTTTGAAAGTGTCTTGAGAAGCCACCTGATTTACCACTGTGTTACTAGACCTTCTGGACAAGGTTATACAACTTAAAAATTGAACCAATGCAGCACTTAACTAGGACTATGACTTATCTGTACAATCTTTTGTTTGTTTTTAAATAATTTTTCAGTAAGGTTTTGTGGGATAAGAAATGTCATTTTGGGAATTAAAAAAGAAAGTGGCTGATTTTAAGCACTACATGGACTCTTTTTTTTCCAGGTAGAGAATTAAAGGCAACAATCTGTCCTAATGTCTTGAAGCAGATAAAGAGTAAGTGATGTATGTAACTATTGTGCATCCCTACTGTGATGCAGCTGCTGCTTTTGTGTTACTAATGGATTCCTCTGTTGGCAGAAAAGGAATCTCCAGTCCTTTTTCAACAGGTGACAGGCAAAAATAAATTGCAAATCCTTGAGCTGGCCTGACAGGGAGCCAATTACCATTTCAGCTGACCAGCATTACTTGAAAAGCAAAGAAGAAACATGACAGAAGATGACAGAAAGACGACAGAAAAAAAACCCCAAAACTGGATGAAAAGGAAAAGTGGATTCGATGCTGAAAATAAGAGAAGCCACAAAATAAAATTAGGATAGCTTCCTAGTAGTTGTGCTATTTTCCTTTCTTTTCTTTTGCATTTGATGGGAGTAAATGCAAAGACCAGGCCCCTGTGGACTTGGTCTATGGATCTTTTCTGGTATCTTAACAAAACACACTTTGCCCCTGGCAAGTTATTCCAGTTCATTATTTCAGTGATTTGGGTTTTAATGGAGTGCTGCATCTTACTCAGCAGTAAGTATTGGCATGGATTTGGGAGGCAGTGCGGGTGGAAGAGAGGAGCGGAGAGAGGGAAGGTTTACTGATCACTCCAATTATAAAACCCTCCACAGTTTTCCCGGAGGAGGGAAGGGTACTGGCCTCAAGGACAAGGGGACAAAGAAAAAAGGAATAAACATGGTGATTTGTCTTAATAAGATGCTGCCTACTATATCAAACTGGATTAGCTACAGTTCATTTCCTGCAAAGGTTTCCCAAGCTTTGCTTTACGCTGCCTTGTACCAAGCGAGAGAGTTGTTTCCTGCTATCCCATAAACATGGGTTTAGTAGAAGGATACCACTTTAGTATGAAGCTGACTATTGCATGGTCCTGATGGTGAGCCTCAGCACATGGCACCTCCTACTCTGAAGCTTGCTCATGAACTGCCCCCCAGTACCTCAGCTGGGTGAACAATGATGGGCAAATGACAAAGACCTTTCCCACAGATGCAATTTTACCACGTGCAACAGCTTACAGCAAACCAACCTACAGACTATATAGTGAGTGGCAGTCCTAACACAATACCTACATGTTTCTTTCCTTCAGAGTTTGCAGAAAACATGCCAGTACATATGGTGTTGCTGGTTTCGTATGCCAGCATAAGGCATTTGATTTGATTTGATCTATATGCAAAAATGCAGTGGAGAGAAACATAATTGAAAATCACCAATTTTCCATCAGCGGCTTATCTTCCTGTTGGAACGGGTATAAAATCTGAGTCCTTTGGGAAAGGGAACGAGTGGTGCCACTGGAGGCTAGACTGAGCAAGGGTCGAATGATAGACAGCTCGGACAACATATTCATTGGCTCCTCTGGATTCTGTTCTTCAACCTGCATCCCAGTGAGTTTCCTGCCTTTGCAGGCAACAGTAAATAACAGCAGATTTGGGGATTCATAACACAAATACCTTCTATCAGGAAAGAATGGCTTATATTACCCAGATTACACAGAAGCAGATTCTGAGGCAAATTTAAATGTTCACAGCTCCTGACATGTCTGGTATACTGCTTCCCACCACAGAGGAATCTACCAGCTTTTTTCAAAATACTCCATTAGAAACAAAATAAACCACTCTCTACCAGATCTCAAAACACTAAAAGCTTACTCGAAAACTTAATTTCAGGTAAAGAGAAGGTTACATCAGTATTCCTGTTCTTTAGCACAGGAAACACAGGGCTGGCACTCACTTACTGTCACAAAATGGGAAGAAATAACAATATCCGAAGGCGTGCTTCTGTCTGCCCTCCAGAACTGTCACACAGAAAACTATTAGAGGTAAACAACAAGAGCTGGTACTGAACAAGCTCACAAAGAATATAAGTAACAAAAGCAAGTGGACCCCAATTCCAAGAGTTCATAAGACCTCCTGCCAGAAGAACAAGCTATAAAAGTGGAAAAAGAGGGAGATAGAAAAGATTAGATTGTTAGCAGACTTCTGCCTGCCAGGTATCATGAAAATGCTTCCCTTATGTATGCTTGGTACTTCCTCCTCCACTCGCCATGCCAGATACAGTTAACGTAAAGCCCCAGTCTCCTGTGCCTGGTACACAATGGACATGCTGAGGTTCTTGGTCAAGTTTCTTTCCCTTTTTGCACTATGTTTCACACCTGTTCTCAGCCCACAGCAAATGCTGATGTGTTACACCAGCCTCCAGCTAGAACATCTGTCAAAAAATTGATTACTCTTTGCAAAAATACTACCTTCTATTAGGCTCCTAAGGAAAGCTATAAGCAACCATGCCACTTGCATGTGTGTCTCTGCCTGTTGGTCTGACAGCTGCTTTCTCCTGATTAACTTTTTACCTTCACCAGCCTATTTTAACCAAATTTGACAGAAGTCTGCAGGATGTAAATAAGCTAATTTATTAAAAGTGTCATGAAAATGTCTGCCTGGGTGCAGGAGACAGGCCTGGTAAGCACCACCCCTAAGGGAACGGCAGGAATGGCACACAGCCACAGTAACAAAGGCTCCTGCACAAGACAGTGGTGATTCAGGGACATCTCAGCCGTGGAAGAAGCTTGTTGTGGGCTGGCAGCTCACCACGGATCGGATAATGCAAACACAGCACACAAAGCCACAGCAAACCATACTTCAGAAATTCTGCTGCTCGCAGAACTACTTGTTTTCTAATCTCCATTTTACTTCACAGCATAATGAATTTGATGATGAAATATCGTCCGTGCTACTGTAGTGGACCCGGTCCCACCCCAGGTTCATGCCTGTGCACTTCAAAACCATGCAACCAGCACTTTGGGAAAAAATTCATAGTTGAGAACTACCAGGCATAGGAGGTCTCTCCAAAGTTAAGATTATAGATGTTTTCTGCTTAGTCCGTAAGATGATTAAGAGAAGAACTCTAATTCCAGAAAATTTATGCAGAAACTGTTTTGAATTTATCTCACAAAAAAATATTATTTTATCATCAATATTAATTACATATATATTTTTCTCTACATTAATAGATTAACTTTTATTTAAATCCTAATTAATGATGTAGATGTAGAACAACATTAGCCACATGGGTGACCCCTTATAAAAGTAACTTGGGCTGTTCTAAACCTGTATCTCTGTATTTTGCATACACATTTGAACAGAGTTCATAGGGTTCATAACCCAGTTATCAGAAAGAGCTGTGAGAAGCCTCCCCTGGGGTCTCCACTCATGCATGTGCTGCTCCTTGGGTTGAAGGCTATGCTGAGCTCAGGCTCTTGCCTGAGCAATGCTACAGGCACCTGTGCCCAGCCCTGACCTTGCCTTGTTGACTCAACCTTGGACTTGCCTCATCACTGTGAAGATGTCTGGCAATCCAGACTCTTGTCTGATTCCTGGTTTCCATTACTGGACCTCCTCTGCTATTCTTCAGTTATAGACAAAGGTATATGCCTGTGTACATGTACATCCGAGCATGAGTATACTTTAAGTGGTAAGAACAAAAGGATTCATATGTTTGCATGTGTGTATGAAAGGTGAGTGGGGAAGGTTGTCATGGCAGGCTGCGTGTGTGAACAGGGACTGTAACGAGTTGATGCATGTGTGTCTAAGCTGGGGAAGTGGTCAAAACAAAGAGTGGGGGTGGTCTCATTGAGGACACTGCCCCTGTCTTCGCTCCTGGCGTGCCTTCCCCTGCCAGGCAGCCCGCTCCTCCAGGCCCCAAGGGATTGCATGACCTCCTTCTAAAGACAAAGAAAGAGCTGAGCTTGTACACAAGGGGAAAAAGACTCAGAATAGGTAATTTTTATACATCATAACAATTTGCATCAGATATGATGAGGTCATGAAGAGCCATTCTGAATTTACTGCATCCAACAGTTTAGCACTTTCAAGTTAAGATGGCATTTTCTGAAGACAACTGGCTAATTTTCACATCAAGGAGACACTTCCATTCTGTGCATGTCTTCAAGAAATAAAATGAAGAGTTTAAAACTTTATTGTGCTCTGTGTAAGCATCTAGACAGAGGATTATTACTGTTCATTGCCAGTCAAACTTCAAGTTCCATTTGCAGAGCCAGAGAAGAACTCCAGGACGATCACTGGGGCATTATCCATGCTGTTGTAATCAAGTGGCAAGTTTCCTATGTCATGAAAGCAGCTGGGGACTGCTCAGTTCCAAATGCCCCAACGCCAAGCTTGTTTGTCCCAGTTTCAGTAAATTACAGCAAAATAAAGCTGACACACACACTTTATTTCCTAGCTTTCTGCAATGGGTTCACCTTTAATAGCCCATGTTGACCTACCAACCATTTACAAGTGAAAATGATTTTCATCACAAAGGTAACTGCTCAGAAGTTAATTTTAGAGATAACCATTACTTTATGTTGTCTACTGCTAGTATATAAGACATTCTACAATACCTCTACTGTTGAACTGTCTGGAAAAATATATATATAATAGAAGAGGCAAAAGTATATATGCAATAAAAGACACACGAAAAATGACTTGCTTATTTAATGCCAATCTTGCTTGTAAAAATTCCATCATTGTATTAGACAATGAAAGTGTTAAAAACATTCTAACTTTACTCATACTAACATGCAGAATTATTCTGTTTTTACAATTTTTTTTTTAAAAAAAGGGAAAACAATGATGGTGAGAAAAGACTATGCTCTTTTAGGTGTGTTCTGCCAATACTTAACTGTCATTATTCTATACACGCTGATAGAAAGTGTTCCACTATCTACCAACTAATCTTATGGTTTCCATACTTGTGGGATTAGAATGATATTTGTACTTAATAAACAAATAATTTTAAAATGCTTATAAATATTTGTAGTGCTTAGTTCAAGAAAAAAATATGCATTCAGAGTGACATTCATTCAGGTGCAGATGATTCATTCAGAGGTCCTGCCTTTTGCTTCCAAAGCTAAATTTTTCTACCTGTCTTAGGCTGACTGAAAATCTTCACACAGCTCTACAGTGTATTTTACTCCAAAATGATATGTCACTTTAAAAATCCTGCTATAGTCCCTGTCTTTTCAGGAATATTAGAAAACTCAGCAGCCACGGTTCTGTATCAAGGTTCTTTGTATTATCATTCTATGTATCACCATCAACATTTATGTCCCTTCTCTGATACCACATCAGACTGGTTAAGCGTGAAGACCTGGCCAACTGCTTTAGTAGGAAAGTAACCACATTAACATGAACCTTTATTTAGTATTAAGGTAATAAAAATGAAGAAACCTATTTCTGTATAGATAACTGGCAGAAGGACTTTTAGTTCTCTCTTGAGCCTCTAATTTTTCCTTGTCATTCAGTCTGTAGTGAAGGATTTCCCACACATTCTTCCTTTTAAACGTCTCAGAAGAGCAACTGCTTATTTTGCAAAAAGCACAATAAAAAGGTCCATCTCTACAATTTAAAATAAAATGCCATCACGAGATTAAATCAGAACTCTATCTGTTGCATGAAGTGTACAAGGTCATATAATTCCCCAAAGATAAATTGCCTTAGGACATCGATATCTTTCTTCAATGCAAGGAAAGATTCGAAAGAACCTACAAATAGTCTCACAAAAGCAAGCTGTAATTTTTGCAGGGATAAATTAACATTCTGTTCAGGTTGATCATCTGCGTTACAAATGCCAAAACAAACCCGTAACAAATAAGGCAAAAAAGACACTAGTGATGGAAGCTAGATCCTACAGCCTCTTTTGTTCTGGTCTCTGGCAATAAGAGAGAAGAAATATTTCCTTAGCCCACCACCAGAACAAGCTCCAGGATGAAGTAACCAGACTTACACTGTCATAGCTGCCAAGCCCTGACTGGCCTGTGCCTGCCTCAAGTACTTCACTTCCAGGAGACCAGTTCTCACTGTTCTGCCAGGAACTCACTGCAGCAGTCATGAGCCAGTGTAGGATGTTGTCATGAAAGGGATTTTCTACAGGAAAAAAGAGGTTGGCCATCCAAGAGGGGACAAAAAATGCCTTACACACCCATTATGGTATGTATAAACTGCCTCCTTCCAAGGCGGGGATAGTTGTGATGCCTTTGCAGCCCACTCCTTTGCTCTGATGGTCTTTTTGCAGGACCTTAAGAGTAAGATAATCAGGCACTCCAGCAAAGTTCACACTTCCCCAGTTTGCTCTGTTGAGTCATTCAATGATGACAAAAGTCTGCCAATGTCCACCTACTGAGGTTTGACAGACCTGCAGGCCACCTTAGCAATGCTAATTACAAGCAGATTTTGCTTTTAAACACACTGTAAGCATGAAGAGGAAACTTATGAAATGTGCTAGACAGCACTAGAAACCAAAGTCTTGCGTGCATTAAAAACAGTAGAGGCAACACTCATGGCAATTCCACCCTAATCGCCTCTTAACATCTCCTGAAGAAGAGATGACCATGGCAAAGCAGGCCATCTACTGTGGTCAACAACATCAGATAATTGCAATGGCGTTTTCTGGGATGGGACTCTTTTCCCTTTACATGGTATAGACTAATGTACTACTGTAAATGACATCAAACTCACTATGTAACTAACTGAAAGCACCTCCAATCTTTCCATGCCTCAGGTTTATTCCCTTCAATTATGTATAGCTATTCACATTTGGACATTTATTGTATTTTATTACCATTGTCACAGTTACACAGAATTGGCACCTTGCAGTGATCCTTATGCATAATCATTTAGACTGAATTTGAACACTGAGTCATAGCTAAATTGATCTGAATACAGCTTTGTTCATTTAAACTGGAGGATGAACAGTTCCAGGAGTGGAGCATGGACCCCATTTCTTTGGTTACTTTGATTTTCAGTAACTGTATTAGTGCCATGGCTCAGCAGCATCTCATAACTCATTCATGTGTTCTTGTAAATCATTTTGGTGCAAACAGTAATTTCAGTAGAAGGTAACTGTTGGGTGACTACCTCTTTTATGGAGAAGCATTTGCAAATGTTTGAGAGAGATGAGACTGAAGATTAGCAAAAGGTATTTATAATATCAATAATTAAATATTGTAAAATAGAAATTTCCTTAAGGGTCTGTGTGGAAAAAAACATAATACACAGTATAGGAACTGCAGTGTATTGAACATTACTTAAGTGCCATAGGCTGTCTATTAAAATCCTTTTACTTCTGGCTGAAAAGCCTAAAGGTAAAGAGGGACAAACTGCACATCTCACAGCTTCTCCCTAAAGCTCTGGGAGGATTTGCACTCCTTACTCATGAAACAGGCTGAATTTTTATAATGCAGTATAGAATGCAATCTTTCTTGACATTGATTAAGCCACCAGAGAGGTGCTAAACTGCTGGTATTCCTACCAAACAGCAACTTCCAGGGATGGTCATAACCTGATGTTTCATTCCAATGAGTGTTGGTAGTAGTTAAAAGATGTTCAGCACCTTTTAAAATTAAGTGCTTTGTCACTGTAAATGGTTTGATTGCTTTAATTTTAACCTGTGTCTGGCCATAATGTGAGCTTTTAATGAATGAATGAAAATACACAGTAAATGCTATAGTAAATTATATTTGTGAGGAATAATTTTAACAGGTAAAAGGAAAGACAATTTTAAAGAGCCTACCTTTGCTGGTGAGTCTGGTGCTTTAATTTTTTCACAGAACTAAAATTTTTGTTTTTAAATTTTATATATATATATAAAGTTAAGCCAGCTTGCCTTTGTGCTGCAGAGGAGCTGCCTGCATATAAGGTTTTAAGGTTTAGAAATTGTTGAAATGGATGGAAGAACATGAGACTGAAAAGGAGAAGACCTATAGAATTAGAAATTCTTACAGTGAACATGTAGAAGACTTTCTGCCTTTCATGTGGAAAATGTCTGTCTTCTCACAGTTAGATATTAGAGTACTAATGCTTGCGATGCATTAACCTGTTAGTACTTGGAATGTGTTTTAAGCAGAGGAAAACTTGGTAAGATTTCCTAATAAAACTTGCTTTGATTTTTTTTCAATTTCATATATTTCACCTTACATATGTTTCATATGTAATGAAACATTATAGTATTTCATGTAATTGAGATAGAAATACAAACTAAGTTACATTAAATCAAAGGAATATTGGTTCTCAGGTTTGCAATGCAGTCATACATATAATGTAAAGAGATAATAAATGTAAATTAGCACATTTGAAGACACATTTTAAAAACTGCTCTTTGGGACTTTTCCCCAGGTGATATTATGATTAGTGCTGGGATCTTCTTTTCTGCCACGTTGGAACTGGGAATATGAATGGACTTGAGTGTTGTTACAAATGACTTGTATTTCATCAATAAAGACATCTAGCTTATATTTTGCTTTGATTTTTTTTCTGTGCCAACAGATTCTCCACTAAATTGTTACCATTAAGACAACTGAATCTAACAGAGATAACAACACTAACAGTTTGATAAATAATTTAGAAACTTATTTACATTGTTACAGAGTCCTAAATTTGTGGGGTTTACACCTAAAGTTCTCTTAGTCAGGGACAGTTTGTTCTGCTTCGTTAGAAAATATATAGAACACTGGTTATTGCTACAATTGTGCTATAAACACTCAGCACAAACCCTGATATTTGCTATAGAAGCTGTAATGTCCTATAGTTTATAGTAGCTATTTACATGTTCTATGGACTCAGTGGAAAAGAAGCGCTATGTTAAAGTATCTGTTCAAAAAAGCATTTATGGTTTGAAAATGTAATTAAAACCAGCTAATGGTTTTAAACATGCTTTTTATTTTTTACAAAATAATCAAGTTAATGCTTGGAAAATCACATTTTAATGGGCAATTTTTCAAATACATTATTTTTTATGGTTGCATAATCTAGAAGCAAAAGCCAATACCCTGAAGCATATCTTGAAGCCCTGATATGACAAATTTAACAGCAGAATCATTCAAGACACTGTCTACAGTTGGAGGACAGGTCAGCCTGCCTAAGATCTAAACCTCTTAGTAGGTACCTGATTGTCTTCTTTCACTTGCCCCCTGCTAGAGGGGCAAAGCAGACTATACACCTAGCTCATGCACCTCGTTGAGATGTATAAAGTTAGATGTGATAAACCTGGTTCCTAGCTTTTAACATTTTGCATGTTAAAAATGATAGGATCTATACCTTCTCTACCTTTTGGGAGCAAACCTGCAAAGAGCAAGACAAAGAGCTTATAAAAAGAATAGTTCTCAAATTATTTCTGATTTAGTGACAGGGTCTGGTTTTCAGTTTCATCTTCTATGATACTTAGCACCTCTCTACACAGTCTCAGTTATGGTCCTCCTCAGAGAAGAAGATCGCATTCAACAAAACAATGATGCTGAAAAATGGGAATAAAGAGATGACTTCTCACTTTGCAGAACTGGCCTCTTTAGTAATATCTCAGAAAGACTATCTCAGGGGAAAAGGCAAATAAAACGCCATAATTTCTATTTGAGCTGCTTCCCTCAGATTTTTTTATATGAAAAGCCCTAGTAAAAACCAATATTCTCAGCTCTGCTGAAAGTACACAGACCCAACAACACTAAATTACCAAGAGAAGATCTAGCATTTAACTGAAACAAATTCTGCTCTCATTTACATCTCCAACAGGAAAGAGCAACCTCACAAACTGCTAGAATTATTTTTGAAAATGTACGCATTTAAAAACAAGTCAGTCCTAACTGATATAATACATCCAGAGGGCAGCTGAATGCCAGACAGGTGTTACTGCCTTGAAATTATCTTCTAGTAAGTGTGACAATTAACAGCCTAACTGCATGTGTTTTGTGCTAATGCTGAGTACCAAGAGACAAAATTGAGGACAACCTGTTACAAACCTGAAGAGACATTTAATATAGGAATAACAGTGTGTAACCAGCTCAGATTTAAGATTTCTATTATGTATTATTTTATTTTCTACAAACCTCAGCTATTTTTACTTCACAATAAAGTGTTAAAAATGAAATAAACTAGAACGATACATGGTTTCAGCTTCAGTTGTCACCACTACAAATAAACATACCTAATAAGCACTGCAGGAAGTCAACTATGCAGTCTTAATGATCCTAGAGCCTTTTGCTAAAGTATACAGTTCATAATCTCAAGCAGATTCCAGAATACTATGTCAATTAGGATATCACGCAGAGCAACACAAAAGGCAACACCAGCTGGAAGCATTCATTGAACCTCATTGTCATTGCAGCAATAAAAGAAATCCTGTTCTACCAAAATGAAAACAATAAAACAAAGATAAGCTGAATTGGGTCAGGAAGTAAAACAATCCCGAGTTGCCAACTTCAAATGGCTGGGTATTAAAGATCTTTGGATAATCTACAAATTGACAGATTGGGGGTTGTCTGACTGGCTGCTACCACTGGATGTCACTGGTGCTTCAAAGAAAAGCCACTGCACGTGCATTTATCAGGCTGCAGAGCTTGGAAATGGCAGTACTGGGAGTTAGAAATACTCTCATGCTAACACTTTTCTTTAGCTTGCTTTTCACTTTTATCATCTCTCCAATTTACTTCAGAAGTTGAAATTGTTCAGTAAGCCTCAATAACACTTAAAGAAGTGAAGGAAGAAAATAATTTTAGAGCTAGCAACCATACCGCTGCAAATATCCTAATCCCAACATCATGTTTTGGTTTGCTTTAAAGTAGGTATACCAGGCCCCCTGGAATATCATCTGTTGTATTTACTCTTGTGTCTGCTCAACACAGACTTGAAAATTTCTTTACTGTATGCTAGTATCTTCATGTTTTACCACACCATGGATTTTACTGGCTGGGTGAAATGGGATACGCACTTACCACAAATCTAAAAAGCACATTTTTGCAATAGATGTGTCCCAACAGCTAAAGCTGGAAAGCATCAAAATTCACACATCTACTGTTATCTTGCTTCAGAATTCAGTCGTGATACAACCTTACTTTTTTACCTACATAGGATATAGCTATAATGAAGATGGTATCTTTATACTCTTCAGACTGTTTATTTTAGTCCAGTGGCAAATCTAGAAAGAAGGGAAAAAACAGCCTAGTCATATAAGCACTGTATTGAAGCATCCTTCTCTGATGACTTGGGCTCTGTGAAGAAACCAAACACAGAAACTAGCAAAGCAATGGATACTAGAGACCAGCATGCAGCCTCGACCCACAGCACACAGGGCAAATATTCTCTCATCCCAGAATCTCTTTTTGTAGATTAATAAGCATTAACAGAAGGGAAACAAAGTGTAGGCATAATAGATTGGTTTTGACAATGGAACAAAGCTACCAAAGGGATACTTCAGATATTCTGCTGTTCAACAGATCCATAAAGGAGTGGGGAAGGGGCAGAACACTGACATAACGACACTTTTCAACACTTTTCAAGGCAATAAGATCTAAGCTATCTGTGAAGAATTATAGAAGATCATGATATCAAGTAACCGAAGGCAAAATGGTAAAATAGCAGATGAAATTCAGTTCTGATAATAGAAAGTGATGAACACTGGGAAAAATAACTGTATGTACAGAAAAACAGAGTCTAAATCAATCATTACGCCTCACCCCCCCATACATTTTAGAATGGATAAGGTCTCTAAAAATATCAATCCATTTCTCAGCAGTGGTCAAAAAGGGAACTACACATGGGAATACTACTGATCATGTTGTAGCTGTGATGACTTCTAGATAAAGGCAATGGCAGTTTTGTAACCAGTAGCATCTCAATACGGGTGGAAAAAACAAAACAGCTTTCAGAACTTGCTGACTCTTCTTTGTCTCTTTGCAGTAGCAACAGCCTTCAAAGCTTACTAGAAGCTGAGAACAATAATTTTGAGTTCAACTTAAGTACGCCATGCGGTTACACCATGTTGAGCAGATAGGGGGTGTTAAGTATGCTAACTTTAATGGGCAGCTTTACGGGAGCTTTCCAAATGCCATGTGTGAACTTGCTTTGATGGAGAAAGAAGTCTCACACTGTTATATATCCACAGATGCTACATACAGCCTTCCCAGGGAAGCTACACAGAAAAATCATTTAAGAATGATAACCCACATGGAAAAATGATCCTACCTCATGTATTTTTTTCAAGAACATCTGCTCCTACGGCTCAAGCAATCCCTCAGCTTTGTTAAGCTCCTCATTAGGAGCCGACTTTCCTCACACAAACATACACTGCCACTGGAACCAGCTCACACCAGGGCAGCAAACGCAAGGCTTGGTGACCATCTCCACAACCAGCAAACAACAGCGCTGCTCCTACAAGAACCATCCAAACTCCCAAATCTTCACGGCCAGCGATATGTTTGATGCAATGTACCAAGTGCCCTTACCACATGCGCCTATGTGACTAACACTAAACAACCCTTTTCCACCAGAACAAACTCTAATCTTGATAAGGGGTAGAAACACCCTGTCATTAGTGGCAAAACACGTCTTACAAAACAACAGCTTCTCTCTGATGTCTCAGTGTTGATGACCTGAGGAGATCTACCCAATGCCTTTTAAAGATAAGCCTCAGAACAAAATGTCATATACTAAATATCTTGGACTCAACAGGGTTATTAGTTTTTTGGGCTATATTAAATTCCCAACTAGCTTCTAGCTAACACTGACACTTTCTTGAGGCAGTAAGTTGCTTCTCTTTCTTGTAAAACTAGGGATCTCATCCCTTTTCTCTAAGTACTCCCACCTTACATCACAGGTTACACACTTCTGTTCTCACTGCTAGTCTAACTGATTTAAACATTGAAGTTGTACTCAAAACAACTGCTCTGAGCTTGCGTTTAACCTCTAAGACTGATGTTTCTAATTCAGCAGAACAGAAAAAAAATCATTATGTTGCTCTGTAAGTCTGTGCTGTACCCACCTTTTTTATACAGCTGCCATTGTGGCCACTCATACTCAAAAGGAAAAAAAGCAGAAGTTGAGAAATTACAGAGAAGGAGAAGAAAGAGGACTAGGGGTATGGAACATCTTCCCCACAAGAACTGCACCAGGCCATACTCCTTGCTTCATCAAAGCAGTGACTGATAACATTAGGAGGTCTAAAACCTTGTGAATGAGGTAGGGCAAATGAAGAGAGTGATCATTCACTGTATCTTGCAATATAACCAGTGATATCATCAGGCACTGGATTTTAAAGAAGTAGATAAATAGGGAACTTGTCACTGAATGCTGGGAAGTCAAAAGAATAACTAGATATTTACACTTTTCATGGTTATGGAAAATGATAGTTCAGATGCGACCCCAGCTCACAATGTGTTAAAATTACTGCTTGCAGGAAGATGCGCAGGGAGGATCCACGCTGGGTATGCACCTTGTTTCTGGCTCTCTTACTGTAACTTCCCCTCTCAAACCACTGGAGCTAAACCAGGATCTGTGTTCTTGCTGGTCTGCGTCTGGAAAAGCTTTTAAAGAGGACATATACTACTGTCTTGATGTTCCCAGAAAGTGGAAAGAATGTGCCATGTAACAAATGCAGGCATCCTCTCCCTACACCAGGTTCACACTCTCCTGGGTGTCCATCTTTCAGATGGACGACAGGCCACAACCTAAGGCAAACTCAGCATACACAGATAGCGAGATATTATTGAGACCATAGTGACATTCGCTGCTGCTTCCTAATTTAGAAAATAGTCTCTCCCATTTCTGTAAGCTCCACATGTTTTTGCATTTATCCGTTTTCTACTCCCCCAAGAAGGGAACAGCTATCTTTCATTGCAGCCATGGCAAGGTCACTTGCTGCAGATTGGGAAGGGAAAACTGGCTGCAATTGCTGGATTTAAGCACAAGCACTCATTCTCCTCACTTGAGAAACTGAGCTGTTGCTATCAATTAAATCTATTTAGCTTTTCCCTGGCAAGCATAAATGCTTGCATACCGTTCAGCTGCTCCCATGTCCTCAGAAGGAAGAAGGGGAAGAAAAACAAATTATAATAATTTGTTTTTATTGTTTTTCACTGAAGTTTGATGCTTTTTATGACCATAATGTTACAATTAATAATTTAAAAGATATTTTTATTTTTTAAAAACAGTTTTCTCTAGTGTTTTGTAAACTCAGGCCACAAAACACTGTAGCTTTGTAAAAATCCAAAATCTACTGCATTGCTTGTGGGCTCAGAATAAATAACTTGAGACTCATGATTAAGAATACTAATTGATTTGATACACCATAGTACATTTATACGTATTATATCTAATAAATTTACCATAACAAATTAATACAAATGCATTAAAATATATTCTTTTATACCACAGCAAGTTTAGTAGTCAAGGGACAGCTGAGACTTAGGAGGAGATATTTCACTAACATTTCACTGTGCACAGACTAAAAACTGCAGCATTTTAATACCCTTTATGTATTCTATATTCTTTTGCAGTCATTGATGCTACATGCTTGATAACAGTAAATTAATTATTAGGAATTGAACACGGCATGTAATAGTATCCTTTTTTGTTAAAAATACTAAAGAAATTAAGATATTTACGTATGTTACAAGAAAAAGCTGTCCTGGTTTCATCTGGGACAGAGTTAATTTTCTTCCAAGTAGCTGGTGCAGTGCTGTGTTTTGGATCTAGTATGAGGATAATGTTGATACCACACTGATGTTTTAGTTGTTGCTAAGTAGTGCTTATCCTATGTCAAAGATTTTTCAGTTTCCCATGCTCTGCCAGTGAGGAGGAGCATAAGGAGCTGGGAGGGAGCATGGCCAAGACAGCTGACCCAAACTAGCCAAACGGATATTCCATACCATAGGGTGTCATGCTCAGTATATAAACTGGGGGGAGTTGGCTGGGAGGGGCCGATCACTGTTCAGGGACTCGCTGGGCATCGGTCAGCAGGTGGGGAGCAATTGCATTGTGCATCACATGTCATTCTTGGGTTTTATTTATCTCTCTTTTTATAATCTTCCTTCTCATTATTATTATTATTATATTTTATTTTATTTCAATTACTAAACTGTTCTTCTCTCAACCCATCAGTTTTACTTTTGTTCTTTCTGATTCTCCTCCCCATCTCACAGCAGAGGAAGGTGTGAGTGAGCAGCTCTGTGGTGCTTAGTTGCCAGTTGGAGTTATTTTAAAAATGAAATCTTCTTTGGAATGGTAACTCAAAACTGCATATATATTCCTGTAATTTGTTAAGTGTGATTAGTTGGATTTTTTTTACCAGGAAACCATGCCTCGCAAGTTGTGCTGGAGTTCTTTGAGAGAGCAAACAAGAAAGTCAACTCATTGCCCATTAACAGTGAAACAAAATTTCTAAGTGTTACTAGGGAAGAAACACAAAACACATCTGTGATGGTTTAGCCCCTGCCGGGGTCTGAGACCATGAGGCCGCTGCCTCTCCCCCACAAAGGGAGTGAAATACAAAGCCCCGAGACTCAGATAAGGAAAGGTTTAATACAACAGAGCAACAGCAACACAACAAACAATAACAATAACAGTGATAACAATGAACAGAGCAAAGTATATACCGATACAGCAGTGAGAGAACCGGCTGCACCAACCCACGGGATCACCGATTCTTCCCGCGCTCGCACCAGGATGTGATGTCAGCATGGCATATGAATAACCCAGCTAGAGCTTCCCCCCACTGCTGGGGAAACTTAACCCTATCCTGGCTAAACCAGGACAACATCAGAAAATGTCACGATGCTATTCTACAGATGTCTGATATCCCCAGCTTAGGCACTGCAAACAGTTCTGGTCTTTTCATTCTCCTCCTCTCCAAAACACTGTAAGTGGAAGGGTACCAGTGATGGACACTGCATCAACACCAGAAGCACTGAGGAGGAACCAGCACAGAGAACCTACAATCCACATGATGTGCACTTCGGGCATTTCACTTCTGCCTAGCTCCAGTGTGGTACTGGGACTGAACCCTCACTGCTGGCAGTGTCCCCAACTCAGGCCAGGGACTCAGATGTCTGTAGGGCAAGACTCAGCTTAGCACAGCCCAGCTGCATGACCTCCACTCAGGTTTATTCATGAAAAGTGTTATGGAAGTGTGAAACAGTATGTGACCTAAAATTATGCGAGATAAGAGAAGGAAAAGCACAGACAGAAGTTTAATTGTTGAGAAGGTAAATGACAACAGCTCAGTGGTTCAAAAGGAAAAGCAATGGTTTAAAACCATTAGGTTTTAAAGGTTTAAAACCCCAAGAAAAAAAAATATAATTGGGAGACGGCAACTCAGCACCTTCGAAGATGATGCAAGGCACATTGGAGGCTCATCATTTTCCTGTGTGGTTGATACCTGCTGTGGAACAGCAGGATACATGGAATATCTTTTTGAGAGGGGTAGCTGGTGGCTTTCTAGTCCTATCTATTGCATGTATTAAGCAATAAACTACACTTCGTATTCCTAAACTGCATATATCCTGCTTAGAGAGTCTCTTGAGGAACAGGTTGCTCATGCAATGTGTCTTTCATTTAAAATAAAGATACATGTGGAGAACAAGTTCCACTTTAGTTTCATCAGAAAAAATTCAGTTTGTGTGCTCCCTGCAGCTTTACAGTGAAAGAGGAAAATTAGGCTATCAGCATCAAAAGCTCACTCCATGGTAGCAACATGTATACTGTGTATTTCACTGCTAATTATATAAGGATGTCAAATTTTTCTGAATTAATTCAAAAGCAATTACACAACTGTGCATTACAGAAAACTCTAAAATACGATTAAGCCCAAAGATGGCAGCTGTGATTTCGGAATTCCCGAGTGACAAATTTCTGTGGACGGACAAAATATTGTAGGAGAATATTATGCAATCCTTTCCCTCTTTTTATACTCTTCCTTCACTATATGTTATTTGAAACTCCTGGAGAGAAAATACTAGGCCAGATGGACCACTTTTAAAATTTTATGTCATTTGTTTGTGCACAGAGTTGTGCTTATGTGTATTCTCACTATTCACAAACTAGTAAATCTTGTATGCATGCCCCTTTGCATACAAAAGAAATAAGTAGTAGTTTTTGTCACAATCTCCTTTCATCTTCCTATTACAAAATATGAGCCTTTTTGGAGGTGGCTTCTTTGATTTTACTTTGCTTGTCATGTTGCACTGCTGCCTTAGCCAGATGGATGACTTTGTTCAAGTACTGCATAAAAATTAGGTAGTATTACATATATGGTATAAAAACTTCAGACACGGTAAAACACTCCAATGTCGGTGTCAGGCAAAGTCAGGATAACCAGGCCTCTCAGTTTAGCCACAATCACACTGGAATACATTTCTCCTTCCTGCCAACTCAAAGACTGTCTTCCAGAGATAATTTCCTTTCAATACAGAAAATTTTTATATTCTTCCCCTGGTCACTCTGTGCTAAAATGACAAAAACAACTGAACTCAATCCACACTTGTGTATTACCACAGGCTTCCACTTCTAGACAAATGTCAGCTGTGTGGCATACTGTCAGCTCTCAAGAGCTCAGTCCTCTTAAAATACCTGTGATTACACAGGCTCTCTGGCTAAGGGAGAATCAAGCTGGGAACAACACGGCCACAGCTCCACCAGGGAACTCTGACCATTTCCGCATTAACATAGGAATAAGGATGGCTTCATACAGTGTCCCAGATAGTGCCATGCACTGTAAAGCAACTGTAATTACTCTTTGGCTGCATGAGGTTTATACAAAGGTGCACATAAGTCCTTGATGAAGGACAGGCCTTTGGTACACATTTTACAATGAAATCAGCCCTCTATGGACAACATCTTCCTAAGACATATATTTTGTCTTTAGGAGGAGGGGAAAAAAAAGGTAATTCAAAAGGTTAATCAAATGAAATCTTTTTTACCAGGACACTGAAAGTCATTTCCTTTGCTAAGAGCCCATGCCTTCTGAATTTCAAATCTATTGTTCCACCTATAGTCAGTCATTTTACCACTCAGATTTTTGTAAGGAAAAGAAATACGGCTATTCAGTCTCCTGATTATCAGATAATGACAGACTTATTTCAGCTTTGAACAAAGGCCAGAGGCAAAAAAATCTGTGTTAAGAAGGAACTGTTTAAGAAGATAATTAATGTAAGGAAACATCAGGGGCTGGCAAAGTGGGAATGGTTGCACAGCCCTAACAGGAGAGCTCATACGTGATCCCGTGTCAGGTATAACTTGTAGCTCCTGTTTTTGTAAACCTGGGTTCTTAAAGGTAGGTTTAAAAACCAAATGTGGTCTTTTAAATAAAAATGTCTTGCATTTAAACATATCATGCATCTACATATCCATTCAGAGTTGATTGGAATTAGCTTGTCTGCATTTTTAAAAACTTGATCACCTTTATTTCACTTAAGGCGTTCAGAGGCTAACTTTAGAGGCCCAGAAAAGTTTCTTGCTTCTTTAGTTGCAAATGATACAAATACGATCTCCGGGACACTGCTCCAAACTCTGAAGGTCTAAAGGTGACACAGCAAATCCACTGACATTTATCTCAGAGACACCCATCATTACAAGGCTTCCATTTTACATTAAACATTTCCAGTCTATCAATTTTCTAATTACCAGTCTCATACTTTACTGTGTGATTTTGGCAATGTTGTTACATTTGTGTGTAACAAAAAATGAATCTTTAACTTACAATTTCAAAATAGGGATAATTTCTTTAAGTTCTGTAACATTTTTTAATTCCCCAAAGCTCTAGTATCAAGAATCTGCACAGATTACTTTTAGAGCAATTTAGAACCCATCTAGGCTGCAATTTTGGCAATAATATACCGATGCACCATAGAAGTTGAAATCAGAGAGGAAAATACCCTCATCTGACCATCTATTTGCATACAATCGTTCGAAGCTCTGCAGTTTTGGGAGGCAGCACCACTGGACTCAAGCCTAGGGAACCTACGCAGCCTACAGCATGGAGGAGCAGCGAGAGCCTGAAGCATGCTGTACACACCAAGACAGGCACAGAGTCTTCCACACCGCACCGCCAGCTTACTTGGGTATACTGCTGTGACATTTTGTGATGTGTGCTGTAGACATGCCCTAAATACTTAATGTCTAAGCACCAACTAATATTTGTAGAAAACAGATGGATTGGAGAAGGTTCCAAATGCCTGAAGCTCTTTTTTGGCCTCATCCTGCTCCTGCATGGAGTATCTGGCAGCTGTACTCTAATGTTTTCATTTGTTTTGATTTAAATTTCTCTTTGCTCCTGCCCTACCCCTTTCTTCTTTCATAGTCTGCTTGTGACTGTGCACATGTGTAGTGTCTGCTGTAGCAATGAGTCCTCACCAATGAATCAGCTTCAGCAAGGCCACCTGCATTTGGCCTATCACACTATTTACCAAAGAGTCCAGGGAGATTTTTTTAAGCAGCACTTTCAGTGCTAGATGTATCTCTGTTACCTTGTTCTATACTAGGGCTTGCTACAGAAATCCTCTTAAAGGTCTTTAATTTTTTTTTTACCCATGATTTAAAATATAATCAAGGTGGGTTTTTTTGTTTTCTTTTAATATGGCCTCTGAGTTTAGCTGATGTAGTTAAAAACACTTCTGTAAACTGCTTCAATTTGTGTACAAAGTAATTCAACCCCTTATTATTGATTTCTACATCTCGACAGAATTTTATAGCTCCTGGAACTTCTAAAAGAGTCTAATCAATCTGAGAACACTTCATTAAAAAGTAAGATACAAAATGAAGGCAAAATCCCTTCAGTACCACAAATGTAGAAGATGAATATAAAAACAAAAAACAGTGCTTCACCTGTTCTCCAATTCTGATTCATCACTTATTCATTATTTGAAGACTGATATTAGTTTGATTCTCTATCATAAGCGAGTATTTCTATTAATGTTTAATTAGGCATCACTGTTACCACAAAAAAGCCTTTCTGACCACTGCAATTTAGGGTTGATAGAACCAGTATCAAAAAGGAAATGTTTTAAAGATAAATGCATGCCATAAAAAGTATCAAAGTTAATTTTCAACTTTTTTCCTGTGTTTTTTTTTTTTAAACTGAAATGCAGAATAAGTTCCATCTGTATGCTGTGATTTACTCCCCAATGTCCCTTACAACCCCTTCAATTC
This sequence comes from Strix uralensis, assembly GCF_047716275.1. Lineage (NCBI taxonomy): Eukaryota > Metazoa > Chordata > Aves > Strigiformes > Strigidae > Strix > Strix uralensis. The sequence continues at coordinate 32,870,970 of NC_133976.1, read as the reverse complement.
CTCCCAGTCCAGATGTTTCTTTCTCTGATTCAAGAAAAAATGAAGTTGGATCACCTTCTCCTCATATTTCCTAACCTCTTATTCTAAGTAAATGCTAATAACAAGTAGCTCACATCTGAAAAGGAATTCCGTTTCTTTCTCATTAGCTTTTTGCAGGTTTCCTCTGCTTGTACCAAATACGATGTTTGCCACTGCAGCCACGATACAGTGTATTACTGCTGTGCTTGTACACCAGCAGTCCTGATAACCTGAGAAATCTTCTTGAAGGGTCATGTCCATTTCATTGCCAAGTGGCTCAGATGAAGAGCAGATTCTTCACCCTGCAGAAAAATCCTGCTGTCAGGTTTCCAGCCCACTCTCATTTTATGCCTGCCCAGATATGGAGGCCACTAGACCAGAGTTAACTCTATATAAATCTGGAACTGGTTTTTTTCCGAAGAAGGCTGAGCAGCAAAATTTGGATTTTTAGAAGAAACTGGTTAGCCTCACTAAACAAACAGTTCAATTGAAGGATGACTTCCTTGAATTTAACAACCGAACTATGGTGGTGTTTGAATAAGTCAGGGACCAGAAAGGACAGCACTGTATTCACATTGGACAGAAATCTTCAGAAGGTTGAAGTTAGCAAACTGAAATGGGGAAAAAAAAGCCAGTACTGTGTCATTTTATTACAAACAAGATGGCCTAACATGCTCAGTTCTGAAGGAATGAAACAAGAGTGACTTTAAGACTGGCCTAGACTTAGAGTCTCCAGAGGAATCTGTAGCCCACAGGATTTTAATTCTTCTCTGGCTCAGAGGCCAGAGAGCACTTTCTGGTGTTGTCTGTTCTGGACTCCAGAACTGTGACAAAGCAAAATACCACAGAGGGAGCTCCACCACATGGGGTTTTTTGCCTGTTCATCACTAAATGTGCTCAATGAGCTTTCAGAGACACTGGGAAGGTTCACACAAGCCTCTTCACTGATACATGCCTGACGTCACCAGAATCAGGTGAACCTGAACAGAAAAGCCTTACAAAATGTATCCCATGAGATGATTTACTGACTTTTACTTAGATTAAACCTGACAAATACTCTAGCTGATATCACCATCTTGAGGACATTTTGTTGATCTGTGATTACCAAGGCACATTACACCACATGCTCTCCCATCGACCTTGTACTAGGAGAGCAACAAGCAAAAGCCAGGCTTGTCCCTGCTTGTGCTTTAGAATAAATGATTCCACAAGGCCTGAGAGCTGTGAGAATGAAATGCAAGGGCAAGAAGAAGTGCTAGTTTTATACTGCTAAGGACTTCATCAGAGTTACTTCTGGCCCTGACAAATAAAGGTGGGACAGAAAGTTTACTTATGACTTCTCTTAAAGATGTGCTATCCCTAATAAATTCCTCTGTAGGTTCCCACATGCCTACAGAGGGGCAGAGATAGAAGGGCAATGAAAGGACTTAAAGACTCAGTCACCAAGCTTGGCATCCTGCACTAAACTGCACTAAAACCAACCATCTATAAGAGTACATTCAAACTGTGTGGGTACTGCACGTGTGTACGCAAAGCCACAGAAGAGCCTGAGGACAATGATACTATGTCTGAGAGACAGGGCAGAAGGAAAGACCTGGTTTGATGCCTGGGCATGCTGACTTTTCATGTCTCTGAGTTAATGTATAGTGGTAGTAAAAAAAATCGAAAAGCAGAAAAATTTCCACTCCCAGGCATATGATAAAATGCAATGAAATGTGCACATGCACCTGATGAGAACAGGGATGGATGCTAGAAAGCAGGCTTCACAGATAACCTTTCAGAAAAGTATTTGATTCAGGGGTTAGTTTTAGAAAAATAAATTGGCTTTGCCTAGAATGAAATTTATAGCCATCAAGGGAGGAGGATTCTGGAACAACCTTCCAAAGAAGGAGTGGGAGCCAAGAGTTCTTAAAAATGGAGATCTTTTTGAAAGAAGTTAAAGAACACAATGCTTTCTGACAGCAGGAGGTTTTTCCTTATTCTAAAATCCTCTATTTTAAAATAAATCTATTACTAATAAAGTACTAGAAAATACCATGTTCAAAAAAATTAATTCAAAAGTAAACAAGGAACGATTTGAATACAGCAGCGTTTTATGTTTCTAGGCTTTGATTACCTCAAGCCCTTACACAGGCACCCGCTGTTTTCCAGATCACTGCATCAAACTCCATCCTTACCTGCTATTCGAGTAATTACATGGAGGTGTTCAACTTTAGATTAAGATCAGCTTGTCATGCATCAAAGGATTGAGAGGCCTAAGGAAATTATTCATGTCATAAGGAAATGTAATGCCATCATTCTTCAAATAATCATAATGAAAGATTAACCATGAGAATCTGACTGTGCCTCCCTGCAGTAAAAGTGGCAGATGGGCAACAGAGGACACAGGTAAGTCTGCAAAGTTCACCTCTGGGTCTTTTCATAGAGAGTCATGGTGTGGGGGGATCAGCCCAGGGAGCAATCAAATGGGTACAGAAAGGCTCCTCTACATTTCAGAGCTATGCATCAACATCGATTTCTGCTTTAAGTCCTTCCCATGGCTGGTCTCCTGCTTCTCCAACCTGGCTGCAGAGCCCACATGCAGCCACAGGACACACTTCCGGCATATGTTAATAAGGTGCAGACATCAAGAAATATTATCTTGGAAAATATTCCCCACAAGTTTTAGTGTAATCGAGATTACCTGTTGATTAAAAAAAATAGATTGATATAAACATCCTTACTTTCAGCTAAGTATTTTGGGTTGCCTTCTAAATATACTGGTGCAATACAAAGTACATGGACACAGCCAATCTGTTATAACATTTTCTAAGGAACTAATTTATCTTAATTATAGCAAGAGTGCAAGACAACCTAACATAATGGCAGAAAATTTATCTAGGTGACATACTAGGCCACTGCAAAGTAGTTAAGTGATGGTTCATGAGCAGGACTTGTTAATTAATTGATCTACAGCTACTCCTCTTTCAGAAAGTACATTTAGAACTGAAAAAATAATATTTGTAGTTAACCACTTCTCTGACAAAACAGCAAAACAAATTTTTCAGTGTTTTTTTTTACTGGACCCATTAGACAAAACATTTCATTTTAATTTCAACATCTTAACTCTTTTTCTTTTTTTTTAATTAAAAACACCTAATTTTACAAACTAAGTATGATTTTAAAATAAAGTGCTGGAAAAGAGCATGTCTAAGCATACTGCATAAGTCCCATCCTTCACCCTTTTTTGGGAGAGAATTGCTTGCTGAATATGAAATCAGCCCAAGTTTTAACTATACATAAAAAGAAATTAACAGAGCACACATTGTGATTCTTATGGTATACAGCCTTAAAGATGTTCAGCATTTCATTCTCAGCCTCATCACAAATAACTTATCCAAATCAACAGACTCTATTCATTTTAAGTAGACTGATCAACACTGCATAGATGCTGTATATAGTAAGAATATTTTCTACAGAAATCAGCAGGGAAAACATTAAAACTACTCTTAAAGTTTTAAACTGAATTTATTCCAAACTATCAAAGTGTTAATAATTGTAAAATTAACCAATTATCACATAACTTGAACCATTTCTGAATTGTCAAGGAAAAAAACATTCATACATTTCTACTTTTAGGCTGTTGTTATCCGTTATAAACACATATGAAGCAACACGAAAATCTGACTGGAATATAGGGGAAGGTCTTAGATGAACCAGTTTGTCTCACACTCTCCTACAGAGTTTGCCTATAAGACACTTACTTTGTAAAATGATAGGGATTCTAAACCACACCACTCTCAACTACTGAGAATTTCTAGTTATGTTTTCGAGGGAACATAGCTCAAACAAATACAAATTGAAGATGAATTGTGTTTTTGTTCACTCAAAAGTCATACACAAGCATGCTATATGGTTTGATAATGAAGAGGACGTTAATCCTGATGCCTTTCATATCCTCTGGCAGTTCCATACCCTGGTGGCATTCCTGGAGTCCCTCACTCCAGCAGTGGAGTGCACCACTGGTACAGCTGTATGCCAGCTGTGAGCCCATGGCACATCTAACTGAGTATGCAACCTGCAAAACTGGCTTGTGGCTACTAGTGATGAAAATGAAATCACTGGGTAGAATTTCTTTCAAATGCAACTACTCACTATTCATTTATGAGAGGACAGAAATTGGATCAAATCAGCAAAAATGTCCACACTGTGAAATTTAACCTTCACTTTCAAGCTTTCAATTCAGCTTAGAAATCCCTTGTCTCATTCTGCTGCCCCAAAGACATCACCTCTTTCTCTCTTATTTTACTTATTAGTTATAAGTTATTACAAATAAGTAGATAAGTTATTTACTTATTCCTTGTTCTTCTGGCTTCCATGAACAACTGCACCTTAGCCTGTCATTTATATACTCCAGCAGGTATGTTCCAGCACAGACATTAAGACAGAAATCTCTCTGAATAATTAGGTACAGTGAGTGGGTTATGTGCAGCCATTCCCAGCTGAGCTCCATGCAGCAAGAAATACTGACAAAGATATACAGAATATTCACAGAAAGACTTCTGACATTTTCCAGTTCTGGAGAAAGTCATTAAAGTCAAGGGCATGGTTATCACCTGTTCTAAATCTTAAGATTCCCAACAAAGGCTCAAAAGCTGCTGTTCTGGGCACAAAATTTTTTTTTCCAAATAAACAAGATGAATAAACAGGGGAGGCATTGCTATTCTCGCATTAAACATGATGAACTTGGGTAAAACAAGATGCCTAGCCTTTTTGATTTGTCCTTCATTGCAACTGACAACAGAGCTAATTCCTTCTAATTATTCCCCATGATAAAGCCTCACTCAAGAAAGCGCCATCACACTGCACAGTCACATGGCACCTACATCAGATGATTCACTTCACAGCAACAGGCCACTGGGCAGGCAATGGGTCTAGTTTCACAAAGCAAAACCTCTTGCAACCTTACCTGTTGCAGTCTCATGTTGCCAGCAGTCTGAGCACCACTGCTCTTTATTACTCAAGGTACCTGCTCCATCAGAAGTTTTGGATGAAATTTAATTTAACATAAGTGAAAGGTTTTAGATGTGCACAAAAATCAGGCTAAGGATAAAAGGGAACTACAAATGGAAACTACTGAATTTCATTTTCCCTTTCATGCCTGAATAAACAATCTCTACTGTTTTTTCTAAGTCCTCTCTTACACAGTTTAACAGAATTTAATAAATGATCAGTGTAACATTTATGTAGGCCTCAATTGTGCATACTTCTATAAGGCTAAAATAGAAAATAAAGTATAGAAATTAATAACACACATTTACTTCTCTTTTTCTTTTTCCCTGGACCCTGATATAAATATCTGGCCATATAAGGAAGCCTGTAACTCATGACAAGATGCACACCAGAACCAGGAAAACAAAGTCACCTGCGAAGCCTCTCAAGTCACAGCAGAGATACAATAAAAGAGTAAAACTCTTAAAGAGTCACCTTGAAAAGTACTGAGGCACAGCATTCATCTTCACCGTGGGGAACAAAGGAAGCACATTACAGCATCCAAGACACACTGTGGTAGTTAAGAGAATGAAGTTTCTCAGGGAAAGCACATATTTCCATTTTAAAATTCTTTTATCCTCATACTTTCCCTGTTTGAGGAAGTTTTGACATGATTGTCTAAACTCCCATCGGGCCGAAAACGAGAACATATTACAAGTGCAAGGGAGGAATGTCATGAGAACACTTTCATGAGCATTTGAAGAAACAAACCAGTTCAAAAAGAGATTAAACAAATTCCTGGTGGATGGGTTAATCAGCAGCTATTAAACACCCACCAGCTGGCTCCAGATCAGGGATGCTCTGAGCAGCTGGAAGCTGGAGAGGTGGAGCAGGGGGCGCATTTGTTGTTAGCGTCCGTTCAAGGCAGGATGCTGGACTAGGTCTGGTCTTCCTATGTAGGAAGTATGGCCTTCCTTATGGCCTTGCATTATGTCACCCAACAACTCTGCACCACATTTTGTTTCACCCAAATTATCACATGTGATGGACCAGTCCTGGGCCTCTCATAAAGGTACAGATGCTTTGTAGGAAGACTGACAGCAAAGTAACCCAACGTTATTAGTTCTCTGAATACTACCAAACACTTACTTGGACCCAGTCTTTGGAAAAGGTTCTTCACCAGCCTCTGGAAAATTACAGTTCTCTTTTCTGTCAACAAAAGCCCATTAAAAAAAATCATCATGGTCTGGATGGTTACCAGGTCACCATGGACTTCGGGTTGCTGTAGTCCAGGCAGACCCTTCTAACACAAATATCAGGTAAAGCAGGTTTATATTTTATGCCAGATGGTACTCAACTGTCTGGCATCTCCTTCTTTAATGTGTTAGCTCGTTACTGATTGCATTTCAGGTGAAAATTAATGTAGCCTGTTTTATTTTTAAATGTGTCCCAAATGGAGATTCAGAGGAGCAGATGTTGGGGGGGAGGGAGAAGGGTGTTTCCATCTTCTTAGTATGCGATGCTAGATATAGCTTCATTATATCTCCTCTAGTATATGTAAGTATTATACTTCCATGCACAAGTGTGTGTGTCTCTGTTCTAATTCGTACTGGTTTATTTTATCTGACTACATGTATGGACATATAAAGTCTAAAAGGATTTTTTGTTACTTATTCTACAAGATAATAGCAAACTGAGCACTAAAAAAACAAACCAAAAAAAATTCCCAAGAGGCAACCCCCAAAATGATGAAGATGAACCTGCATTGTAATTCTGCTAATAAGTGACAGAAGGTACAAATCTTCTGAAGAAACTATCACCATTGCCAGAGATAGTAACCTCCTGATTGTGGGCTGTAGTCTTGGCTTGTGGCATAACCCAGAAAGTCCTGAGGGGTCTGGCTGCATCCCAGCAGCCTGTGATCTACCTGCATATGGACAGCTAGCTACGCTGTCCCGAGCCTCCACAGCACTGCACACGGCAGCTTGTTCAGCTGCCAGCCACACTGCTGGTGCAACCCCCACCTTAAAATCTGAGAACAACCATCCAGATGAAGACCATTGTGCATCTACTTGGCAGTCCTGACCCTGACAGTGCTCCAGAGAATCCAGCTGGGACGCTGTAAGCCTGCCGCTTCCCCAAAACAGCCTCTTCTTCCAGAACTTTGGGATTTGGGGACTTCTCGCATCGGGGATAGCGCCTTTCTGCTTAACAGCCTCGCTGGATTGCTCTTCCGCAAATTTGTCTCATTGCTTGGCCCATGTGAGAACATTTTGCACCTATACATCCTGTAGCAATAACACCAATAATCTAACCATTCTTTAAATGAAAAATACATTGTTTTATTTATTCTGATCCTTTTCTCACTACAGAACAAGGAAGATTTGAATGAAATCATTACAAGAAACAGTGACAGTGATTCCTATTCACCTTCTGCACACCCTTCATAATATTACAGAGCTCTCCTCACTCCGCTCAGACATCTCTTTCCAAGGCTTACTTTACATTACTTTAAAGACGCTTACTTTACTTTTGTGCTATTTCATATGTTTTGAAGAGTCTGGATATTACACTCAACAAAATTCTTCCTGTTTCTTATTTCTTGTAACGTCATGTCAGGCTGTCTCTTTTCAGCAATACCAAAGAACTAATCAGACTAAATATGAACAACTAGAATACAGAAAATGATACACAATGAATCAAGCACACATTTCTTTTTGGTGCTTGCTGTAAGTAAGCAGATGGACACTAAAATATTCTAAAAGCAAAATGAGAATGATTTGCTCTATATGGGTAAAATTCAGGAGGAAAGTGCCACAGTGCACAAGAACCAGAAATTTAGTCACCCAGACAATGCATCCACTCAAGTACACCAAAAGTTCACTAAAATTATGTTTCTTCTTGTAAAATGTACATATACACATGCTCTGCTGCTATAAGTGTTAGTCCAAGTTGGAGAACCAAACAAATCTGGAGGACTTAACCAAAGTACAGCTGGAAAAGGCTCAATTCAGTGCCTTGCATTTAGCAGTGGGCTGCTATTTTTGTGGTAGATCCTGCCCTACCTCTGCAGATACAGCTGACAACCTGCTCAAAGAATGTAAGTCCCAGGCATGGAAGGAAAGCTATCCTCTTAGCAGGCAGAAATGTCTAGTCAAGGAGTATTCCCAGTGCAGAAGACTCTTGTATTCTCTTCATTTACTAGGATCATGAGAGGACATGTGAGCCTCTATAGAAAAACTTTCTTTACATGGATTTCCTCATTAATTAACTGGTCTCCATTTTGAAGCTGTGTTACAAGTTGCAGCCACTTGTGCCATTGTCATCAGGTTGAAGACACACACATTTTAGAAGAGTTTGCTCTGAAGTGCTGCAGTCCTGCCTTTAGTGACAACGATATGCAACAGCATCCTTTCAGCTCCTTCCCATCAGGATGAGAACCTGTTCTCTTCTCCCGTATTCAGTGAATTAACCAATAAACTACAATTTCATATAGTACATGTGAAACGCTTGGGAGGCCAAAAATAGGCTGAATGATAGATTCCTCTTTCTGGATTTTTCCATGCTTCTAACCACTAAAATCATGAAGCAAAATACACAGGAGAGTGTCATATATCATTGGTGTCAAATTATTAATTAGCTAAGTCTAACTTTTCCAATGGGAAAGCTACCAGTAGGTTTCACAGCAGCTCTGCAGGCTAGGAGGAAGGGAGGAGAGGAGGTGTTAACACTCTTAGTGTATTGAAGCTACCCTACAAGAGGATGAAGTACTCAAGCTCAAGGGTTGAAATTTCCCAGAGAAAGTGGGGATGAAGTGCTGCGGCCCCAACACTGATGCTTGTGGCGCTTTAGGAGTTGAGGTTAGGTATCACTACATGACACCTGGAACAGGGGAGCAGAGGAGACAGAGCAGGGAGAGCAAGGTAGCTCTAGGACGAGGACTTGAGAGAGGAGGAGGAAGAAAGAAGGAGAGAGAAGCTCAGCAAGAAGTGACATGCCACTTTTTCTTGGTGACTTAGCTCTGCTGGAGTATATTTCCATGCCCACTGCAGGCTGTCCCAGCAGGTGAAACGGCATCAGCCCACGCATGCCCTGCTGGAAAGCACCGAGTGCTTAGCTAGTAAAGGTGATGTAAAATGGGAGAAAAAACAGGAGTTCACACACCTCTTAGTTGCATAAACACCTTGTTTCAGGGTGCTCTGACAATGCACATATTTAGCCACAAAGATGAGTAGAACTAGTAAGCATTTCTCTAACACTAGCAGCATGCATGTCCTCTTCTTGTTCAGATACTTTCCAATTACAGGCCTCAAATCAGGTATGGGAACAGCAAGGAAAGGAAAGAAAAGACAAGTTTGGAGTTCTAAAAGGTAAGTAGTAGAGCATTCCTACTTCCACTGCAGCATGCGTTTCTGGTAAAAGACAAAGCATTTGAACCTAATCAGCAAAAATATTATTTTCCTCTGCAACAATAGTGGATCTACGTAACTGCTTCAAGCTGAGTATGAAGCTAGTAATGAAACAAACTACAGAAGTAATCTACAAATGCAGTTATGATTAAGATAAAGCTACATTACTATCACAAATTTAGTGATAGGAATTCCTGAGCTCTTACATTGTGAAAAAATATTCAGGAACCTGAAACACAAATTTGGAACTACTTGTATGTGACACAATTCTGTGACACTGCAAACAAATGCAGAAACAGCCGAAAGATAAAAACTTAATGACTCATAAGTTCAGCTTGCTTGTCCTTCTCCCTTTTTTTGCCATGAAGTGGTTCAGGAGAGAAAAAAAAGATGTCTTAGAAGCCAGTTGGGGATTTCTTTGGGTCCTAAGATATAAAAAGTATTTATTTATGCAAGTTAACATCAGAAATTCTTTTTCCATGAAAAAACTCCCAAAATATGTTATTAATGCAGGCAAGAAAAGAAATTAGCAGCTATAGTGTTGGCATTAGTAGCCAATGTGAAGATCTTGAGCTGTGTGTAATTCATAAGCAGTTCAGGTACAGCTCCTATGCATGGCTTATGTCCTCTATGCACAATGTGGTTGCTGGGATATCTGAAACCTTAACTGTGGGAAGAAACAACCAACATCTTGTGTTGAGGCTGCCATTGCCAGTTTATACTCAGCCCCATGAATCTCAGTGCACGGAAGCAGAGGAGTTTACATTTCTGTGCTATGATTTCTATTCATATTGAACTTCGTTTTGAAGTGTCTAATTCATGTGTGATGTAATAATCATGTAAGATATGATTGTTTGGGTTCCCTGGCAAAATATGATTCTGTATAACCAAGTATCTGATCAGCAGCATCAAATCGCAGTCAATAGTATCAGTAAACCTATGGACTCCCCATTTGTGATCTTAAATGAGTGTAAAAAGTTGGCAATGCTGTGACTAAACGGGCCTCACTATATCCAGATATTGCATGACAAAAAGGCTCATTACAAGAACTTCAAACTCTGTGTCAACCTAAATAATCCTCCAGACACTCCAAACAGACCACCCCCTGGTTAAATGTGAAGGAGTCTGGAGAAGCTCTCGCTTTTCCTCTAAAGAGTTTCCCTTCTCCATGCCAAACCCTCTTCCTCCTGCATCCCACTGAAAGTCACTGCAGAAACAACGTCAGTGGAAGTTTGTACTGGTTTCATTCCCGTTAAACTACGTGTGAAGGTGGTGTGAAGAAAGGACTCAACTTGAGACACTCTAAGAAACAGGTTTCCTAAAAGAGGTAAAAAAAGTAAAAATACTACTGATACCTCTGTCCCATTTGGCACAAGAAATCAGACTGCCAGTTCCCAGCTCGCAGCCCTTGGCTGTCTCCTGGCCGAGACTTCTCCCCTGGGTCGTCTCTGAAGTTTTCCCATCAAAGAGCACGAGGGAACAGCATGCTCTGCCCCAGGAGGAGGACAAAGACTGGCCAAATTTCTGATGACTCTGCAGTCATTCCCTGCAGCTATGAAATCCCGCTCATCCCCCACTAAGAACATTTTCAAAAGGGCCCTGTCTTCCAGACCTAGAAACTTAAAAGAGCATACTTAGGAAGAGTCCAGTTCTGGCTCTACCAGGAAAGAGTATGTACTTTGGTCCTTAAAAACAGTTGAACCTCCTTCACAAAGCACAAGCTAGAATTTGGCACAGGCTGGATACAAGTTACTGAAATTTTTAAAGCACTTTGTGGTGATGGTCTCTAACATGTAAGCTCATCATGAGTTAAAAGATTCCATTTAGTCAGATGTCAGTGTGCCTATGCTCTCCCAAAGTGCCTGCTGGGATATCAAAGTGATCATCATTACTGTGGCCACATATGCTCACTTATTAACACAGTTCTTAATTTCTATCGGTTAATCCAATCAAATTTTGTATTTCATTTCTAATACCATTTTCCAGTCAGTAACAACCAGTATGAAGCCTTGTGACACAAAAATGTCAAATTGCTGGCATTCATGTGATGGCAAGAGCACCAGCAAGACTTCTGGAGTCTGTTGGGCTTCTCCACACAAAGAGCACAAGGATAATTTCATCCAGTACCAGGGTGCAACAGGAACAGCCTCGTATCTAATGAGTAAGATCATCATTCCCATCCCCTTTGAAGAAGGATTCAGGATGGGGGATCAGTTACCGGGCTGAAGAGAGATGAACACTGTGGTCAGGTCGGATTCCAACACCTGGAGAAAAATCCTGTGTTTGAACTCTCCATCCTGAAAGATTTGCACATTTCTGTGCCATTATCTTAATGTAGTCTGTCTGCTTCAAACACTAAACCTTGAGGAACAGATTTTGCTGTCTATGACAGTTTTATTTTCTGACATGCTGTTCCACCAGTTAACATGCCCCTGTAGAAGGCAGAAGGAATACCTGTACTGGATACACACTTTAAGACACTAAACCCATTTTTAAAATAAGGAATGAGATGTAGTTCAAAAAGCTCGGCTGAAAAACTCTAAATAGTTTCACTGACCTACATTAATCAATGGATTTATAGCTTTCAGCTCAAAAGACAGGTGAATAATTATTTTTATAAAGTAATCTTTAGTGTGCCAGCCCTTTTTTTTTTAGTAAAAATGCTACCAATAGAAATCCTAAGACACTGGCTCCTCTTACCAGTTTCTCCTAAGTGATTAAAGATCTTGTTTCCAACATATTGAAATATTACTGTACTGTGAATAATGTGTTCAGCAAATGGGATAAAGGCGTTTCAGTTCTCTTGTTGCTCAGCTAAGTCAAATGAGTTTCTGGTGCTATCAATGAGTGATGTTTAACAGCACTCACCTCCATCATCCCTTTAGTGTTATTTACAGGGAAATGCTAACAGAAGGAAAACGTGGCTATTCTCAGCTACAGCTGAAAAACTGGAGCTCACGGAACAGATTTGTTGAGTAAGCAGGTATTACATACAGACACATGCATACTGACATATTCTTCTGTTAATAAGCACTGATGAAGTGTTCCTAGGTTACTTGCTTAGAATGATCCTATGCAATTACCAATTTTTAACTGTCTGAAGCTGTATTTAATCAGTCATAAGCAATCTGATTATTCTTCTCCACCACAGTAGGAAATGAAAAAATAAATAAGTGACTAGGAACAGTGTATAACACAGTGAGTTACAGGAAAAAGCACTTTTTACCGTGTTATTAATAACTTAGAAGCATGTTCCTGTTAGCAAAGATATACAACAAAGTATTTCTTTATTGCTAATGTACTATTTTGCCACTTTTGGAACAATTCCAACTGCATGATCATTTAATATGCATTAATTCCTGTTATTAATTCCTCTTATTAATATGGATTATTTCTGCTTTCTCTTTCCAGTAACAAATGAAAACCAATATAGACCAGAAGAGTAAACTTTTCCTTTTATTTATCATAGAGGCATAACTCAAAACTATGACAATGCTACTTTACTGCAACAGGGAGTGAGAACTGATTTGTGTTCAAGTTCACACAATGCCTAAGCATCAGCTCTTGAAGCTTCTGATTTTCCTAAGTAGTCACCCCTGCAGTTATTTTACTGAATGGGTCTGTTCTGCAGCCAAGAGCAAGAACAAAATCAATAAGATCTGGTAGCAGGCATCAATTCTCTGATTGCAAATGTGTTTATTACAAGACAATTTTCCAGAATTAAGTCCAACTTGGTTAAAATTTGCAAAGTTGTGATTTAAGAAAACCAAGTACTGTAATTGAATCTTTGACGTTATAATGAGAACAAGAAAGACAATATTCCAACAGGTTATTAATGGAGACTTCTGTCTATATTAAGCTGCTTTTTTTCTAACAATATCCCTTATTAATAAGATGCTTGCGAGATCTTCTCTTCTTAAGCCTTTTCTCTGTAGAGTATCCTGGATTATTTCTTGGTATTTTAAATTCTATAATTACCCAGTTATCTGAGGAGATTGGGGAGAAGAAGAACGACAACAAAAAATTCTGCTCTTCCTCTAATTACCTATATTAATAGCAAATAGTTGCTAGGCTGCCTTTGTTTTCCTTGTTTTTTATTCAAGCTGTTTTCTCTGTAGTGACTAAAATATTTATATATATTCCTCTGAAAATCTCAGCCAAAGAAGCTAAAGATCATGGTCCCTAGTGAATTTCAATGGACCCTGGATACCTCTCTCAAATGCCTTGGAAAATCCTAGCCATTATTTCTTAGAGAAAATTAGTATTTCCACTTCTTTACCATTTATCAGTATCTGTTTTTTCCTCATTAAACCCAGGCAATTTAAGTACCTGTTACAATGGGGAAAAAAATTGACATGTTGTTATATGATTAACATCTGTCTGTATCACTGTGAGTGTAGCTGTGATGCTTTTTATCTATGATAGTCAAAGAACCTAAGTAATGTTTATTCACTGATACATCTGGAAATAGGAGCAAAACACTGAAACAGCTGAGCAGTATTTCAGTAAACCACATATATTCTGAATTCAGTATTTGAATGTGCAACCCTAAACTGTATACATGTATCATTCTCTCTCACAGAAATAGGTTTCCATTATTTTACGTAGTTCCTGTGATACACAAAGTTAGGTATTTCCTAATTAACCAAATGAGAGGAGTTTAGGAAGTTTTTTTCTGCTGTTATCAGTTTTCATAGTTGAAAGCCTGCTCAATCTGCAAATTATGCATTTCAGGTGATATTTCATGGCAGAAGCAGAGAAAATATAATCAATCCTCCATGGCAAATGAAGAATGACTAGCACATTTGCAAGCGGCCAGCTATCATACAGATCTTCCTTGTTACTACTGTGCGAGCTCTTCACTGATGTCACTGCCATCCCCCCCCGGTTCCCAGTCTGGAGTTCACACGCCCAGAAGCGTGTCTGCACTCACCACACGCGAGATGCAGTGTCTGCCAGAGAGGATTTTTAATCTCTCTCTCTCTCCCCTCTAGATGCTACTCTTCCCTATACGTGTATTTCTCTTCCGCAGGCTTCATCTCGCTGCAAGAACTGATGTGTCTACAGCCAGGGGGCCAGTGAGCACCTCCCAGACCTGCTCCGTGACTCAGCATCCAGCAGGTCTTCAGGATCTCAGAAACCACCATCGCCTCTCCCCGCCGGCTCAATATATCCCTTATCCCCGAGACAGCCAGCTTTCCCCAGCGCGACAAGGAGGGGTGATGAAAGGACGTACCCCTGGGCAAGAGCCGGCGGGGTGCAGCTTGCCAAGGCGGCAGGGCATCGGCTCACCTGCGGGGCTGTAACAAAGGCAGAACGGTGGGTGCAAAAATGCCACTTCAGCCCGATGATTGCTTGACACGTTTTCAGTTGAGCAATATTAACAATGTCTGATCTCTGGTACGGCATTTTTCCAGCTGATTATTAGGTAATTAACAACCAAATGCACACTGTTCACTGAGGCAGGGGTCCATATGTGTTGCTGTGCAATGTGGCATAAGGACTCAGGGATCCAGAACTGGCCCGTCAGGTGTTATTAGATGTAAACGTAAAATAACAATGCAAACTCCAAATAAAAAGGCATTTACCCCAGGAATGGTAGCATCCTGTTGTGACTGCCTGTAATGCTTACTGGCAATACCTGGCTCCTTCAGATCACAGAGCAAACAGCTTTCAGGTTTCTTAAACTAGCTATTTCTCAATACTCTGTGACAACACGTCACTTTGAAAGTATGGGTACATCTTCAAGTTACCGAACACAGAAACTAAAGCATTGGTACTGAGTTTTCCAAAATGTGAAAATCTACAAATGCACGAAATATTAATGATATAGAAATTTTTAAGCATTTATTGTGGTAAACCATTTAATAGGCAAGAATAATGTAATTGAACTTGTCTTCTTTTAAAAGGTGGTATCTGTACTGTACATCTACGTTGGTTAGATAATTTTCTTGAATATATCCTAAGCTGTCAAATGTGCAAATGAGAAGAATGTAGAATGCTTTTTAAATCCTTTTTTTTCTTTTATTTCCAGCAAATTATATAATTAGAAATAGCTGTCTTTGTACATAAAATCTCTCACAGTACATAGTTTTCTGAAGGACAATAAGGACAGGCTTGTCTATTCATTGAATGACAGCCCAGACTTTTATCTAAAATGTAACAGTTTGATCATCTTAGTTATTTACAGGACAGCCAAGCAATAGATTTTGGGACTCATTTTCCTGACACACATTTTACTGTAGCTTGCAAACGTTACAGAAAATATACAGATAGAGGAAAAAGAAGTCAATGAAATTTCATTGTCATTATTCAGTTAGGACCTCTAATGAAATAGATCATGTTATTATATTGATCATCTCAGTGACTGTCCTGCCCCTCCCCATAATGCAGTCATCTATAGCAGTTAAAAATTGATCAGAAATGCACATTCTTGAAGAAACTGCAGGATTCAAAAAGTGTACCAGTATGTACTCTCGGCAACATTTAAACAACCATTTAAAAACAATCAGACTAGTAGGATCCATGCAGCCATATCCACCCAAGAATCCTGACTCTGCATTCCAGCGCAGATATCTGAGTCAATGTAACCACACTGCATCATCACAATCCTGCCTCAGCATATTCCCTCTTCTGCACTCAAATCCACAAATAAAAAATATCCCCTTTTTACCTTAGATGGTGAATTCCTGCTTGTCCTTTTGTTCATAATAACTATTCCAAGTTTGTATCTTTGAAAAATACAAGGATGGTTGCACCAATAAACTTCACAGATCCTCTCCTGCGGCAGAAAGCAAATTAAAAAAAAAAAAAAAAAAAAAAAAAGACTTCAAACTGTGACCTCAGAGCAAAGCACAGCCGTTAGCATCCCTCAGCCAACCTTCTGTAGAAAGCAGGTTAGACAGCAGGAAAACTGGCTCTGTACATGGCTGCAATGCTTTCAAATCAAGCATTCTGTGCTGTAAGCTTGCAGATTTATATCTTCTTAAATAGGCCGTCCCACTCAATGCTGCTTGTGTGCATGAAAATATGAAGCATTTCACTGCAGTCACTTTATGCAAGAAACTACCCCAGTCATCTTTACAATCTCTGTCACTCTGCTCTGAGACTAAAGAATGAGCACAGCATGCATAATTCATGCATTAAAATCTTCCGTGCACTTCCTGCAGCAACTGTTACATCCAGTAATGGGATATTGATCCGCTCATCACTAAAACAATCGGGGCTGGGCAATTGCTTTGTTGCAACAAACAGTAGTCCATCCAAAACTAGATGCAGACACAGGCTTCCCCCCTGCAGCACTCAAGCGTAACTCGCAACATACATGGCGTGGCATTTACATATTGCAGAGTGTTTAATTTGGACTCTGCATTTCTTTGACCTTCGAAAAATGCTGCATTATCTAAGCCTTTTATCTGAAGTCTGTATTCCCTGCAGTCTGTTTCTCTTTTTAACTCTATGCAGCATGAGAAGCCAGTATGCTTTCCTAACCCCGTGTTCAAAGCACAGGGAACCTCCAAAAGCAAAGAACAGATATAATAGCTTTCTACCCCAAGACACATCTTTGCCCTATATACACCTGCACCTTGTTTGTACCAGGAGACTAGATCACTCTCACCTGAATCCTTTTATTACAATGTATATACTATAGTCTATCTGAATAGAGGCACATATGCAGAATTTTTGTCTAGCACAACTCACATAATTTGTATCTGTCAGATCAATTAAAAAAAGTCCCAAATTTCTACTTCTTCCCACAGATCTGAACATCTTCCAGCCTTTTCAGCACACTCCCTTTCCTCGCACCCCTGTCATTTAAACAAGACTCATCCACAGTTTACCAGCCCTGTCATCAGCGTCTGTCTCCAGCAGCCTCTGGGCAACCCTACCCTTTGACTGCCATGTGCTTCTCCCTCCATACACAGGAAAACCATGACTGTCACTGTTTCAGAAGAAAAACACGAGAGGGAAGACAGACAAAAGGAAAACACTAGAGCCATGACTAAGGCGACAGTCCAAAGCAATATTTAAAAATAACAAGAATCTTTAGTCACCCTGATGTTGACAATTGGCATAGTTACCAGAGCATGAACCACACAGACCTGTAGTTCTCTGAAATCCATGGAATTATTCCTTACTCTTGATGGAGTTTGGGTCTGAACTTTCATCACTAAAATACATCATCATCACTAAAATAAGGAACTGCTAATGAGGTTTATTTGAAAAGAAATTCAAGAGGCTTGTAAGACCTGTAATAATTATTTCTTCCTGGGATCAAAGAAGATACAATTGGCAAAACAAAAAACTTTGATGGGACTGCAGCATGAACAGAGACACTCCACATATTGATGAAAATCTGAATCTGGGGTAAACTATCAACTCTCCTGCAATTGTACACATTCAGAGTCCTCCCAACTAAGTTAATGGAAAATTGTCTGGAGCAAGCAGGATTTGGCATACGGTCTGGAAACTAGAATGAATAGAGGCTTTTTTAGAGGAAAATGGGGAAGAAGTTTTCCTCTCACCAAAGCAATCATCTTCCAGTATATTCAGTATCTATTGTTTTCCCTTATGCTAAGGCATGTCCATACATTTCAGTTAGCTGGCAAAGGTGCCGCCAAGAAATTATCATATGCCTTTCTGGTATGTCCTCTCTCAACAGCTACCAGGGCTCTAATATAACAACAGTTAATCTCCACTTTGTGATACATCAAAACCAGCAGTTTAGATTGTCATATTCGTCACTCATTACTATACCCTGAGTGCTGGGTCACAATCATCTCTGACAAGCATTAAACTAGAAGTTACAAGCCATACCAGGAAACCTGATGTTGTAAACCTGACTGCTTAATTAATCAGATTAGAATGGGAAGAAACCTCACAGAGATGAGATTCATGCCCCAGGTCATGCAATCCCCACAAGCTCGCTCTGATCTTACTCTAATCAGTTTTAAGTGGGAAGTTTACTGGGAAAAAAATGCTCATGTAGGCCCTGCAGACTAGCTCAGCCTACGCTTACCATTACAGTGGACATCTGCCACTTCTTGCTATGTTGGGATTGTGCTCCAGATAAAGATGTCTAAATTTGGATAGCTAGCAGTGCATGCCTACACAGGAGGAAGATGCCCATCCTCTGTCAGAAGATTGTTAGAAGCTGTTTGGCTGTCCAGCTCTTGCGGTCTAATTAAGGGTGAGTTGAATCATTCCCATCTCCACTGACTGTATCAACTAGGTTTCTGATGATTATGATCAGACTGCTGACATGTGAATCACATGTAGATACTAACATGTAGACCACTCAATTTAATCATCCCAGTCTGTCACTGTATCCACCCTGCATGTGGTTTAACAGAATACTTCTCTGGCACAGGGCAGGAGACATGGTATGTTTGGGCACAGGTACACTTTGACATCTCCTACTGTCCCTATTCAAGCTATGTCTGGGATTCCATAAAGCCTCTCAGCAATTGTTTAAAACTGATTTCGTATGTAAATGCCATGACACAAATGCCATTTTGGACACTTCTGTCCAGAATATGAATTTTGATCATTGACTCAGAAAGAAACTAACTTTCTGCATTTTATAAAGAGCTAAAGGTAAATTACACATTGAATTCAGTTGATATTCTGATTTGAAATTTGAAATGGAAAACATCTCCATGTTGATGTCACTGGTATTGTAATACATTAGTTAAATTAATATTTTACATATTAAAAAAAACATTCTTAGAATTTCTGCAATCTTTGCCTGGTATTTTGAAATTTGTATGTAATCTGATGGGGTCCTCAAAGGAAGACTAGAAGCTTTGAGGAATAAAGTAAATCTTCCCTCCATCAGAAAACTAAGCAAAACTGGTGCCGCTTTCTTTGGAGAATCACAAGATAAGAAGGGTTTTACTACTCAGATGGGTAAGGTCTAGAACAGGGCAAATCAGTGTTTTGTTGAAGTTACTGGTGTAAGCAAACAGAAATATGAGTGTCTGTTGTAGGTGCATTTCATTACATTGAAGTACTGCCTATGTATTTCACTGTCTTAGACATGTATCCAAAAGAAATCTGAACAATCCATGCTGATAGAACATTAGCCTTCTCTGTGTAATTATTGTATTTTTCAGTATTCCCTGAATTGAATTGCCAATTGTGAAAAACATGAAATTAAAATGCCCCACTCTCCTTGCTTTATTACTCTGGTTCCACACTTCTATATAAATGATCCTACCAGGCATTCACATTGTTACTATGTCTAGGTAGAAATCAGAAGCTCAAAGGCATAAACACAAAGATTTATCCTTCATCATGAATACCAGTTCCAGTACAATACACACAGCCTCCCAGCCCTCCTGGCACATTACCCGTTCAAAATAGAAACTCCAGACTTCGGAACCTTCTACCCAGTTTGAAATGGGAAAGTGCTCATGGATCTGGAAGTTTTAAAGATATGCTACACAGTGGACTGTCAGGTAGTCTCAATCACAGGATCCCATTTCTAGCAGAGCATATTCTGAGAGCACAAAGCCATTTAATGCAGCCATTTCTTGTAGATGTCTTACAAATCTTCATTCTATTTCAGTAACTAGTTGTTCAAATCCCACTGTTTCATGCACCTCTTTTGTTATTCTCCCTTACTGTACTCTAACCCCAATCTTGGTTCATAGACTCATAAAATCATTTAGGTTGGAAAAGACTCTTAGCATCATCAAGTCCCATCATTAACCTAACACTACCAAGTCCACGACTAAACCATGTCCCTAAGTGTCACCTCTCATCATCAACATCTTCCTCTTCTGCTCCTCTTCTTACACTGAGCAAAAGCTCTGTTCTTCCACAACAAATTAATTCTGTTCTCCTTCACATTTTCTAGGTAGAAAATGCTTATTCTACCATACATTTATCACATCCTCAATGACTGTCACCTCCTTCACTCCAGTTCTCAAATCCTGTCTCTACTCCTCTTTCCACATGCCTATTTCTCCAACAGAAATCTGACAAAACAGCAACTTGATTTTTCCTTCCTTCACTCTCCCTTCCTTTCCCTACCTCATCCTTGAAGCACAGAAAATGCTTGTGCTCAGTCCTGCTACATGTTCCATCCTCCTCAGAGCCACAGCTATCTCAGTTCCATGATTTCCTTCAGAAACTCTCATTTCTCCATCCCTGCTTTCATTCTCTTCCCATTCTCACAGCTTTTTCCTTTCACAAAGAAAAAAACTCCCTAGTGTTTTCCTTAGCCTCATTTGCTTCTGCAGCCATCATTGTATCTTCCTGCTTTTTTTCAACTCTGTACAGCTCTAAAACTACTGCATGAAGTTCCTCTCTTCGTTTCCTGCTGACTTTTACCTTTTGCACTCAAACGTAACAGCTCTTGAAACCTCTAGCATTTGTAGTTATCCAGACCTCAGAAACTGGGCTTATTTTTCATTCTTCCTGACATGTCAACAGTTCTTCATGGTTGGGAGTTTTTAATTCTGAAGTTTTGGCTTCCTTGACACAGTCTTATCCTTGCTGTGGATGTCATTCAGGGGAACAACTTCATGCTTTCTTCTATGCTCTGCAGAGAATTATTTGGCCTTCTTTCCTCTTAAAACTTTACTCTGGTACAATCTCATCTATAAACACAATGTCAACTACCTTCTCCTCTTTGGATGCTACACCTCTACTCCAGTGCTCTTAATACTATCACACTCTTTTCAAACTGGTATCTCAGCCACTATTTCTGATACTGTAAATACAGTTAGCTTAAGATCAACATAGCCAAATTAGGGTTTTTATTACTTGCCCCCCCACAAACTCATCCTGCCAGATCCTTCCTGAATCACTGTGTACAGCGGCACCACCTAGTCCATCATTTAGGACACCTGTCTAAATGTTATCTCCAAGCCAGATCATCCTTAGGTCCAGACCAAGCCTTGCAGAATCTTTCTGCACAGTATTGCTCATATACAATCTTTTAATATGCACTTGATTAATACCCCTTGTCCAGATGCTCATCTTCTCAGGACTAGATTAATATAAAATCTTGTCCTCTGGCCTGGACAAACACAGCACCTAATCAGAGTGCTGCTGCAAAGACTGTTCTGGTGTATCACTCTGACTGTGTGACCTCTCTCCTTGCAACCCTCCACTCCCTTCTTTGGTATCTCAAATACAAGCAACTTCATGTTCCTTTCCATGGACCACTCTCATTATTATTCTCACTTGGTACTGAACAGCCAACTTAAAATTAGTCTGAAAGTTATTTTTCATTAGCCTGTTGTTAAATTTTCAGTCAAGCACTTCTGTGCTTCCTCCCATTACACTTCATGCTTTGGAAGAACTCTCTGTAACACCTGCAAAGTCACTGCATTACCCTCCTTCAAATCCTTTCTTAAATCTTGTTTGCTATGATAATTATAAAAAAATTGACAGCATGTAGGCTGCTCAGGAAAGCTGAGACCACTATCCTCATGGATTATTGTCTTTCACTGTTTCTTTGCAATTCCCCATCTGTCTTTGCCTTTTATGTCACACTTTCACTCATAATTACTTATGAGTAATTCTCACCGGGAAAGGGACAGACTTTTTATTTTGATTGTTCAAAGGGGTCTCTGGTTGATGACTGTGGCTTTTCAGTACTACAGTAATCAACAGGACTGGAGGGCATAGGAGATTGAGAGGCTAACAAAGGTTATCTCATAGAACCTGGGGAGTCAGGAGCAGAATTTGCGCTGGCCCACAGTTCCTACAGAGGAGTTGTGTGAGGTTGAACAAAATCAAGGATGCCAGTTCAGTCATTTAAGCTGGAAAAGTGATTTTATTTCTCTATGGACCACTTTGCTACCAATATTTAAACATGTTCCCCAACAAAACAACTTCTGCTTTACTCTTTAAGTCAGTGTTCTATCAAAAATACTAATTATATGAAAATGCTTTATTTAATCATTGTTCTGAAACAATCAAAATACTCAATAGTTATATAAATTGTATACCAATGTAATTGTCCCTACTATATATATTATACTGTATTCTATTATATAGCACAGGTTTAAAATATCATACTATGTATTATATAGTTATAATTTAATATAAAATAATAACTATAGTTATTATTACAATAGACTAGAGACTGCTATATATACCTGCCATATTTCAGGTGTAAAAGAGATTCTGTATATACTGAGAAAAAATGCCACTCTCTATGTTCACACGTTCTATATGAAGTCTAAGCCTTTCTTCTTCTGTGGAGGTCCTCAGTATGAGGAAGTTGTAACTTTAAATGTCATTTGACTTTCAAGAGTCAGCCACACATACAGAGCTGGAGAGAGTACTACTTTCATATCCTCCTAGGCCTTTGGTTTCAAACAGCAACAAAGGCTGTATCCAAGATAACACACAAGACTTCCCTCCAAACGCTTTCCCACACTTACAGAGTGATTTACTTCAAATCGCTGCTGCTTCAAAACTAGCATGAAGTGCAGCATGACTTGCTGCAGTATATCCCCTACAGACTGTAATACTGATGGGAAAATTCTGTTCTTCAGGTCTTCACTTCAGCTGGTCACATCATTCTCCTCAGGCCGACAGCCCAAGCTCACTACAGTGCTGAACCTCTGCATACATTTTGAGCTCTTATGCTTAGCAAAAAATCTGTTTGATACGATCTTCTCCTATATCCTCACTACTGCTGGTTTTGCACTCTACTGTATGTGCTTCCTCTATGATGTTTCTGACCTCTGGATTGATTTTTCTATCCATCATTAGTTAAGAACTCTCTTAGTTCAGTTTATTGGTCCCCATTCATCACACTAACAACTTACAACGCTGGATAAACAAAGCAAGCTCTCATACTTGACCCAGTAGCAATTCCCTGTTGGGTTGCCTGGCTTTAAAGCCAGACCCTTCCGATATCCTCATCCAAAGACCCACAAAAATTCAGGGAACACCGCAGGAATCAACTGAATTACGTGTTCTGGCAAAAAGTGGAAAAAGCCGAATATCCATTACAGTAAGCAGAAATTCAAGGCCACTGCCTGTGCAGAGCATAGCAACAAGTTCAGGGCTGCCAGCTCTTAAAGTGTGCAGTTTAAGCCAATGAATGTTTCCAGTTGACTGAAATGCTTTAACTACAAGCTGTTTACCATACAAACAAGAGACAAAACCGTTGCATCCAAAGATCTTGCTGGGGTTGCTCTGAGAAGGGCTGGGCAGGAGGGGGCTGCTGGATGAGGGCGGGGGCATGGGTGGCTGGGGACCATGGGCAGCCCCTCACCCCTGGGGCACAAGCCCATGGCCCCTGATCAAGTGTGAGGCTGGGCTGATTGCAACTGGGGCAGCCGTTGATTGGGATCACTGGACAAGGTCACTGAGACGGGGCAGGTCTGAGGTCTTGCCAAGATGGGAAGGTGGCAGGGCAGGGGCAGAGGGCAGGGGCAACAAGACACAAGTGCAGCTGAAACACAGCTCAGGCAAGGTCCCAGGCAAGGCCAGCCCTAAAAGCATATCCTAGAGGAAAGGAAGAGAAAGTTCTTACAGCTTTCCTACAAATTTGATCCCAGGATACACAGCTCCACCATTTCAGAGTTGGGTTGAACACTGGGAGCTAACTCCTCAGACAGGGAAGGAGCCACACAGCCTGCTGGTGCTCTCCGGATCCTGACATCTGTTACGAGCAGGAATGAAAAATGATGAGATTTTCCAGGAAGACTGGTGAGGTGAGGGGGGTGGGGAACAATAAAAAGAAATACTCAAAAGAGATGTGAGGTTTGGTCTAAAGCTACGGGAAGTGAAGCTATGGAAAAAGTGTGAAATTGAAAAGCCAACCAAAAATGCCAACAACATCAGCAGAACAGTGAGAGAAAGGCCCCCATGCAGGCAAGGACAAGTGGGGGAGTGCAAACATGGGGAGACAGATGTGATAAAATGGGGTCGTATTGAACAATGGGAGAGACTTAATGGCAGCCTGGATATAGCTTGAAGGACTGAGATCCAACAGGATGGTCAAGGCTAAAGCAAGGAGAAAGAAGGATTCGAGGCAGTAGCGCTGACTGTCACAGAGTTTATTTTCTTTTGCCTCCTGTTTTTAGGTGAACGTGGTGGTGATTTTTTTGATCTGTAAAATGCTCTTGACATCCCCAGAGATCAGCACATGTCAGAAGAGAGAGACTGAAATCACAGACAGTGCCAGCATGCCCGCTCTGCCCCTCTGCCCACTGCAGCAGGCCACTCTGCTGAAGTGTATCCAGCCAACTCCAGAAGCATGGGGAACAGCTGGGTCCCGACTCAGCAAGATCTTACAGCCACAGGTAAACCTGATGCCCTGAAAAAGTGTTTTAAATGCCAAGCGAAGATACCAACTTACACTGCCAGCAGCAAATTAATACTCATAACAAAGTACACAATACTCAGAAGAGTTTTACTCCTGCTCACTTTGTAATCTGCATATTTGGAATTTTATCTGTTTTCTCCTCAGTGTGCAAACTGCTCAGAGAGGGCATACTGCATGACTGCTTTTCAGAGTGGACTGCTGTCCTTCCTGTAACACTGATGGAGGAAATGAGGGTGACTTATCCCACAACAACCCACTGAACGCTAGAAGAAATACATTATTTGCTTCTTGATTTTACTCCATTCCCTGCTAGCTCTGCATGTCACACTACACTTCTGAATGAAGAAAATGTCAGTGTGTTCCCTGATACGCAGCATGGGATAGCATTTGGCTGTGTGCAAATCACAGGAAAACTGAGGTGGGAGGCCAGTATTTAATCTTCTTCCCCATGTCAAGCATACTTGCCAGTCAGTACCACCCAGTGCTTTCAAATGCAGGTCAACTTAGATCAGTAGCTTGCCAGTAAAGAAGCGAAAGTGACATAAACTAAACAGAAAGCCTCCTACTTCCCTGCCACCAACAGCCCGCACTGTCAGTGACAATCATCCTCTGCTACTCACCACCAGCACACAGCCCTCTCTCCTCTTTGCCAGAGCATGGCTTTTGACTTTGTCATCTCCATTTGCTCACAGTTCTCTGAATCAACAGATGCTCCACCACACAACACACACTGTTAGTCCTATCTGACCAGAGAGAAAATAAACACACAAATACAGATTGCAAAAGCAGTTCTTTTTAGCTTGTGAACAACTACGTTTCTCCAAATAAAAACCAAATCAGACATTCAGGTTCTCCCAGGAAGGGTCTATTCCAAGGTCCAAGAGCAATTATGTTTTTAATCATCTCCCCTCTCCTTAGAAATGTGCTATGAGAAATTACTAACTGCAAATGCACAGTTAATATAAAATGAGCAGTGCTAAATGCGCATCGTAGATTGCAGGGGGAAGAGCCTAGCAATTAATGGAAGTAAAAAACTCTTGTCAGTGAGAACTTAGTGGGAACTCAAATAAATCTGTAAATTTCACCACTTTGGGGAAAAACCCCAAACTAAGCTACACCAGGATTGTCAGTCCCTTCAAATTTGAAACGAGAAGTTCTTTCCTCTAACTCTTATTTTCTAACCTATACCAATGCAATCAGTTTACATGGCTTTTAGGATTACTCTCTCCTCCCCAAACTGTAATCTGCATAAACTTTTGGTTTTTCATGGGATCTTTGTTCAGCAAAAGGCAGATTTCACCAACATATAGAGAACAGGATACTTCCACTGAGGGATGGTGGAACCTGAATGAACAGACTAATGTCTAAAACTTTCTCTGAACAGATAAAGGAATAGTTGGCAGCACTTCTTAAGAAATACAACATACAAACTATAAAACATGAATGGCTGCGAACATTATACAGGGTACGCAAGCTGCTTTGCTTGTTTTAATAGAAATAAAACCAATGTTACTGAAACCAAATTCCTAACCAAGACAAAAAATAGTTGTATTTGTGGAAGCAAGAGCTCAGTTTCAAGTCCCAAAGTGAAATGTTGTCATGTAGGGGATATACTGTGGGAATATTGTCTTGAAATGAGTAAACACTAAGTACGTAAATAACAAATGAAGGAAACCTTTGAATGGGTGTCATCTATTTCTGAAAGAAAAGTACTTTTTGGCCAAATGACTAATGTTGCACAGTTTACTTGATGTTAGCAGTAGAAATCAAAGCAAAAAAAATCCCAGAATAAATCTAATGAGTTGATAGTATCATATACATGTCTTATGTACACAGATGTAAATGCTCACCAACTTTTTTTAATACACAAAAATTAACAATTCCACATATATATTAAAAAAACCCCGAACTTAAGCAATTTAATGTAGATTAAGTATTTCTATTCATTGGCTAATTATTTTTTCTGCCATAATTCCAAGACCGAACTTTTTTGTTTACGCAGATGAGGGAATGGCTGAAGGACTGCAACGTTCTCGCACTGCTCGTAGATACACTCACATTGCTTCGCTGCAGTGTGGATGGTTCTATGAAAAGTAATTAAAGCAAGCTTTCTGGAAACCCTTCTGTGAATTACCGAGGTCTGCAAAAACTAACGGTAGATCCTTGACAAATATGGGAAATATGTTCCATATAAACTGTAAGACTACATACTGTGCCTTATGGGATACATCAGCTAAAAGACAGCAAAAGTAGCAGTTGAAATACTGCATTTTGATAGCTCTCAATCTAACTAGTCAGGTAAATAATTGAAAATTAACTGTTTGGGCCTTTGAGTTTATAAAAGTTAACCTTTATTTATTTATTTTACTGTTGAAGTATTAACAGGCAACAAAGACTAGTTCTTTGACAGAAAAATGCAAAATGTGTTTCAAAGGAAAAGCAGCTGTGGTGAATAGCTTAATGGACATCTACAGTAACCCACCATAACGTGTCTATGAAGGTAGGCAGCAACATTAATAAGAAGCACAATCTGTGCCAAAATACCAAATACCCAAGCCTCCTAGTTATCCCAGGTGAAGATTTATCTTCTGAGGAATATAACAAGATATCATGTTAGCTTAATTGTATGCTTGGAGGCTACAATTTTTACAGTTTACAAAGTGATGGACTCTATTCTGTACACAGAGCTTTTACTTGCAAGAGCAGTACAAGCTAAGGGTACTGATAAATAATGAATTTGTGATCAGATCCTGAAATACAATTGCAAATACACCATCTGTCACTTAGGATTTGATGAAATGTGATTGATACAGCCCACTTGTTCTATAGCAGTTTCATTATATAGAAGTTTCACCAAATTTCACACAGAAAGTATTTATCTCTTCAAGCATGAAGATGATCTAAAATAAGAGAACTGTGGGCATACAACTTTTAAAATAACGAACAAAATTTATCCATTACAGAATGAAGTATAAATGTATTTAGTGGTCTCTATAGAGGAAAGAGTTAATCTTGAATTTAAGAGTGGAATTGGCCATATTCCATCTCCTCACCCTGTTTTCAATGTACTTTCTGCCAAAAAGCATGTAAAAGGTTTGTCCCTATCAGATTGAGTAATGTCCTAAGATAACCTGACAACAAAGAAGGGGAGGAATCTTCTGGACAATTCAATTATGATCTTACCCGGGTATTTCCAGACTACTGATATGTTATCGCCTCTTAAAAAACTGGCAATCGTTTGCAATAGGAGCACTGAATTTGCTAGATGTCTCCTACCAGAGTGTTCCTCTCATTTCTTAATATAAAACAAAATTGCTGCTATGCTGCACAAAACATGGAGCACAAATTAGTGACATTTAAATGACCCATGCAAGCTTATAAACTATGGTCAAGGTTTGAAAAATCATTTCTTTAACCTGCAGGCTCCAATTCTGCCATAGAGCTACAGGCAATTTCTGTTAACTTCAGCAGGACCGCAAGGTTGTTCAAGTGTGGGAAATGTTTGTTTCTTAGGAATTAGTTATGTTTATCACAAAGACATACAAAGACATCTGTTATCTCTATAAGAACAAGTTGAGGTATCAATAAACGCTACTGTTGCTTTAAAAGAAACAGTACGACTTAAATTGTGGCTACCAAATGGGACACAAAAATACTTGTTGCTGACACCTATCTAAGGCTGGATGGAGGAGGTGGGTTTGCACCAGCAAGCAGTAAATACATGCATCATGGGCATTGACTATGCTGTTCTGACAAAAATCTGTGTAAGGGATGCACTGCATGAAGGACAACACAGTCTGTCAAAACCAAACTCTATATAACTCTCCGACAACTGAGGTTTCAGTCTGCTCTATCTCCACCTCTAGTTCCTCAGTGATGTATGTGTACCTTGAAGGACAGTACATTTTAATTTGTATGTTTTCAGTAAAAACAACGTCCATAGTGTATTTTGTAGAGGATGGCAGGAGGGAATTGGGTTGCATGCCTGTGCTGCCCTAGTATGCGGAGTCTGGGACTGAAAACCTTCAGAGGGAGGGAAAGAGTGCGACTTCTCTGCAGGCTTTTCTCCCCAAGCTGAGCAAGCTCACAGGGTGCCCTCTGCCTTCCTCGGTCAGTCTCCCTCCCAGGATATCACCCACCCAGCAGTGGCCTGCCATGCAGTCTGGGGTTAGTTGCTGAGGTGGGGCACAGCAAGCTGGGACCCTGTAGCCCAAGGCAAGTAGGAAACCCCTGAGAGAATCAGGGACTTCCCTGTGGTAAGGAGCAGATCTGCAGCCAACCCTAGTGGTTACAAAAATAGGGGCAATTGGAGGGGACCGCACACTGTTTGCTTCACTGTACTGGAGCAAAAAGCCAGGTCTGCAAGGACACAGAGGGAGTGACTGTTTTCAAAGCCTTTTGTTTTAATCTGTTTTACCTACAGTTTTTCCTAGTTAATGATACATTCATTCCAGTTTATTAATTTGTGTCCTAATGAAACCTATCTTATAAATCCTGTTTGGTATATTTGAGTAGGCCGTCAGATCAGAAAAAGATAAACCTCTGTTACCTCTGTTCTCCAAACACAAGCCTGTCACATGGATTACAAAAAAGCCTCTGACTGCTCAGTCCATCTTTTTGTTATCAAGGAACACTTCTCAAGCCATAAGTATGCTTGATGCGTTGTTTAGTTTGATATATAGCTTCATCCAAGAAAAAATGCATGAAACTGGTATTAAAGATAACCAATAAACAGTATCAAGTGTTGTGGTGTGGAACTTGTCAGAAAGATGGCACATATCAAGATTTTATTTGTCACGACAGAAAGACCAGAGAACAAAACCACCAGAGACAAACTGGAGAAAATATGTGGCATCTATGACTCTCTCTGTAGTGCCACAAGGTGTCTGGAAAGTACCTACACCGTTCATTTTAAAAGAATACTTTAAAAACCCATCTAGACATATAGCGGTACAAATAGTCGGAACACTGCTCTGTGGTAGCCTTTGCCCTTCAACCAAACTAGGTAATTTTTGTGGGTTTTCCTTTAAAATTTCAGACTCCTACTACTCTTAGGCAAAAAAAAAAAATTAAAAAAATAAATCTTGTTACATCTCCAATTTTCATGGTTCTCTATTCATTGCCCACTTTGGTCTATGTGTCGTACTACAACACACACCATCGTGACTCCAGTCACATTCTCCACATTCTTTCCAGCTTCCCCTCAGCCACAGCATCAAGCTTCTCCTCTTGGATACCAATCAACCCTGCACTGGGAGCAGTGCTGGTACAGGAAGCTAAGGTGTGGGGCTTGTGATCAGACTTGTGGCACTCAAGGCAGGCTGCTGCTAGGAGAAAGGGCTTCAGCTCCACGTCACCCAACTGGATGAGGAAAAGAGATGAGTTGTCCTGGGTGCTGACATCCAGAAGTTTCACTGGAATTCTCCTAAGCTTATTAAAATAAAATTTAAAAAAGATTATTAACAAGTAGCATTTTATACAAGCAGAAAAAGACCTGTCCTTGACTGCTTCAGCATTCAAAATTGCCACTGACAGCAATGGACACCTGCAGTATCTCCACCACGGCTCTTCCCAGCAAGTTCATAACAATGGAGAGGCAAGAATCAATGATGCGTAAGTCACCAGGAAGGATCAAGGGGGTTAGCGCTACAATTTATCTTCAACATGCACCTCTAAGAGCTATAGAAATGCCCACAGGAAAGTAGGAAAAGCTTGTCAAAATGACCCAGACTTGGTTTTGCCACTCACTGAAGTCATTCTTATTCTCAGATTCTCCTTTTTACTAACAAAAAGACCTAGATCCAAGATCCTTAGTTAGGTTCCTAACTTCTCAGTCTCTGCTGCTTTTCTTTCTAGATTTGAAAAGGAAGAGATTTTACCTTTTAAAGGGTAATTTTTAAAAATCAACTCAAACTGTCTTGTTTTTCTCAACAGGAGCAGTTTTGAAGGTTCATTATCTAATCCCATGTGAGCAAAACAGTCCACCTCCAAATCACAAAGGATGTCTCTTTACCAGTAATAGTAATAAATGTATTACCAGTAGGCAAGAAAGTAAATAAATTGCATTAAGATTGCTAAGGCACATTTATGAAATACTGGAACTGAGGCTCTAATTCCTGTATGCAGTTAGGTTCACAGGGGAATTTATAGAGTAATACTATTCATTAATAATTATTGGCATAATTTCCTTATTATGATGATCAAGGAAGCTTTAAAACACTCATTTGAATGAGGTAACAATCATATGGGCCCTGATCCAGCAAAGCACTTAAAAATGTTAAATTTCGTCATGAAAATAACGAACTGGATTTGAACAGAACAGACATGCTTAGGTTAAGACAATCTTGGCTTTGTTAAGCCTATAACAGGAAAATCAAGAAGAAGCATTATAAAAGTAATACAGGAAATCCTACCAGAACTTTGCCTCAATATTACACCATTATCATACGTTCTCCAAGGGGCTACTTTTGTCTGGGAGACTACCAAGTAAAATAAAGAGCTTTTATCGAAACTGATTTGGGGAACACCAATCCACTGCAGTGCCAAGCACACTTAAAACCAATATATACCAATATAATAAAACCAATATATAAACCAATAACAGCTAGACAATCACAAAAATCTGTATCTGGTATGTAAGGCTGAGATTCAAGTGTCTGACCTGAACCCAAAGCCTGAACCAGGACTTCCACATCTGATTTTGAAACATGTTTTCTTCTTTACTCACATTCTTCAACAAGCTGTTGCACAAGCTCCTTCAGAGACAAAGACTTGGGCTAGGTATCTGGTAGTTCAGTTCCAGTTTGTAGAAGAAAAGGAAGAAACAAAGTAACACATTTTATTAAACATCTTGGCAATGTTCGCCTTTGGAGTGGGTAGGAGCTGATCACAGTAGTTATGGACAAACTCTGTAATCTTTCTGGAAGGGATCCTGCCTGCAACCAGCTCCAGAAAGGCTGCCTCTAAGTCTGTGAGCTTGTCACAGCTTGTCAAGACTCACAAAAGCTATCTACCCATCCACTTAAAAGAAGCAGTGCACCTCTGCCTATGCCTCTTGGCTGTCACTTGCCCTCTGCTAGACAGAGACTTCTCCTTCTAAATGAATTCAACACAATGAGGAACGAAACGTAAGATGAGGAGTTTCACATAAAATCACATTTCAAATGCTCTGTTCACATTCCAGACACTTTTATAATGTAACCTACCAAATTCTCAGTGTAGGTTCCCACCTTTCTCCTGTTCATGAGCAGCCAGAGAACACTAGGTTCTACTCCAGTGCACACAGCATTCAGAGAGACACTCATTTCCCATCTCTCCATCCACTGCCCATTTATATAACACACATTTTTAATTAGCCTTCACAACTACCTTTATGCTTAGATTATTAGTGTTCCTATAGTAATGTTAATGTGTTTCAACATACTTACAACCTTTAATCTCAAATCATTCCACCTCCCTCTGCCTACATGGAGCATGCATAACAATCAGAACAAAAGGACATCATATTCAGGAGTCAAGAAACCAGGAAAAGATGTAAAGGTCATTTTATCACTTACATGTTGCCTGACGTTTCAACTCTATTAAATATAGCTCAGCACCAGAAAATAGGATTGCAAACATCATTAACTGTATTAAAATAAATTATATTTCAGTTACTGAAAAGACAGTGCACTGCTAGTGCAATGTAAATGGATTGCCTGACTCATTCAGGCTGAAGGTTAATCCTAGAAGTTTCAGAAACCAAATGGAATAAAAAGCAAAAAATCCCCACACCACCACTGAAGAACATTTCATTAATTATATGCACTTCTGCATATCTCCCAAACTTGAGGCAAATGCTTTACAAACTAAAACAGGGTGTCAGTCTAGATTATGAAGTTTATGTATATGCCATGCAGTGCAGGATTGTGCAGAGATACTCTGCTAGCTCTGGAAGCAGCAGCAGTAGCACTGTGCCCAGCCTGCTGGGAGAGAACAATACCTGATGTGGTTGCTGCACCACAATTATATGTAACAGTCCTTCCCAAATCTGCACTGGTGGCACAAACATACCAAACATCTCTAACGTGCATTGCATAGGCTGGCTTGTACAATACAAACTATAACTGAACAGAGTGGGATAGCAAGAACTGAGCATGGAACAGATGTTATGAAAGACAAGTGTTTCAGCAATTAGATCAGACGTAGGATTTTCCATATTTCATTACTATCTTGACATTATATGCCACACTCCAGCTATGTCCTGACTTGAGATGAGACCTGAATGATAACTCCTCTTTACTGCCTTTTCTTCTCCCCCTCTCCTCTCGAGGTGCACCACTTCCCTTTCAAATGAAGGCTGGAAAGAAGATGTATTTAAGGAGTTCCTCTAACATAAAAGGCTAGCAGATGAGAGGGCTGTTGAGTGTGCATGCATCCCAAGATCAGGATTTTGGGGTGTACCACAGATGGCATGCATACTGTGGGCATCCAGAGCTTAGCTTCATCTACTCAAATATCCTGTTTAAGAGCAGCAAGTAGGAGACTAAAGAGAAAAATGTTTGGACTTTCTTAATGAACACCTTTGTCCTCAAACATTTCTAAGTTTATGCCCTTAAACACAAAGAAATGTATCCCGCTATCCTCTCTCATGGAATAATCATTGACTGTTCTTTGGAATTTTATTAACCTCTTTAGATATAATATATTGTGGTGACGATGTCAATAAATAATTTAAGTAAAATATGTTTCTTTTATTAATTTTAAATTACTTTTTAAATAATTCTATTACTATGTCACTTCTTTTTAAGTATTATTTGAAAGATTAAGTGGAACTTTATACACAGACAGTCAACTTCTGTTGACCATACTGTAGTTCTCCAGTTATACCTTCCCTGGAAGTATTTCATCTGCAAAACAAACCGTCCTAATCAACTAATTACTTTGTAAAATAATTAGCCTGTGTATCAAAACATTTCTCTAAAATGCCTACCTATTCATATTTTCAAAGGTATTGTCTAACCTGTTCCATACTTTATTTGTATATTGAACAAATGTTTTTCCTGAGCAGTCTAATATGATCTCTAGTTCTCTGCATTGATTGCTACTGAAAGCAAGCAACACAGACTACTACTATTCAAATTAATCTTCCCAGTATATCTTTCCTTCCACTTGATAATCTCAAATTTGACTGCCTTTATGCTTTGGTTTTGCTCCTAGGTCATCTTGTTTGCTCTGTTTGTTCAGACTTCATTCAAAGTATTCCTATTTTTATTAAAGTTAATTCCTGTTTAGGTGTAATACCAGTTTTTCTATGTCCCACACCTTAACACAAGCCATCTGCTGAGCTGTCTGGCACACCGGTGACTCGAGGAGGACAAGAGCAGGCCAGTGGCAGTTGTGTCCTCCCCACATTAGGAACCTGCATCTCTGACTGCCTGTCAGACGTCAAATTTAACAAACTTTACAGCACTCTGAAAGGTTGTTTTTTATCCTCAGCCTGCAGAAGCGCATTATTTGAATTTTGTTTTCAACTCTTCTTTGTTCTGGTTAGTTTGATGCCCAAGGCCATTCAAGGTTTTATAAAATCAAGACTTCTGAACTAATTTTATGCTTTGTTTTTAGAAATTATAGTACTCAGATTCTTTTGTCACAATACAGTAAGTAAATATATTGATATTAATGAAAATAAGAACATAAATTACTAGCTCTCAGAATAATACCAAGTATTTAAATTCACTGTGACTCCATACTGAAATCTAATTTTTTTTAAATGGTCTTCTGGAGTAACATGCTTACCATATTTCAGGGAGCACTAATGTACTCTGTTCAAAGACCAGAGAAAAAGATTTCTGAAGCTGCAAATCAGACTAGTGTCAAGAGAACAAAACCAAAAAATGGTTCATAGCTAATAATTCTAAAGTATGAAGCAAAATAGCTTTAGCTGCATTAAGCATAATGTACAAAGACTCTCAATTTCCCATTCATTCTCATCTCAGAGGCATCTCATCTCTGAAACTGCGTATTTGGTGAATTCACTAATCACATTACTTGAAAACTGAAATATGAATGGGGGAAAAAAAGATATATGTAATGAGTTGTTCTGCAACCAACAGATGTAATGAAACATGATTTCCTACAGACTTGAATCCTACTTCTCTCACAGCCCATAACCAAAATAATTTCAGCTTCTCTCCCACCACATGTACTTCCTGACATCTCTTCTGGGCAGGAGACAGCACCTGCTGTGCTTAGCCTGGAGGTATGTATATGTTGATTGCTGCCAAGGAGAATATATAACAGCTTTCCACTCAGTAGGGCACTGATTTGGGTTTTTCCCCTTTACTGAGCCACAGCCATCATGAAATTTGTAAGAACTTAATTATTTTCAAGACTTGCAGAAGACTTCCTTCCCATGTTGCGGGAGCTAGATGAGCAGTTCAAAACCTGATGCAGAGGACTGACAGACAAAAAGTGATTGCACAATCCTTGTCTCCTTAGGAAACAGTAAAATGTTACACCAAATTAAAGCTTCATTACATTAGTGGTGCTGTCAACACGATCTCTGTGAAAAATTTCAGCAGCTTATTAAATTTACTGAGGTATATAACATAAATGACTGGCACAATATAGTTAAATATACATTAAAAGTCTATTTTAAAATTTATATTTTGAATTTTATATGTACCATACACACTATAGCTTTTATATATAATGTGTACGTATGTATGTAACTATATATAAAGCATGAAACAAAACCGCAAAAGTCTCTCAATTGTATTGATGATTTTTTTTTTAACTGTAGGCCCTCATCAAAATAGAAACCAACCTAAAGAGGTGATGAGATAATTCTGATCCTCGCACACCTCCAAGGCTCAGCAGTTTGAGTACAAACTGATGGCAGTTGCTACTACAGCTACATCTGAACACAGCCCCAGGTCTCTGCCTAAACCAGGCTGAGCAAGGAGCTGGAGTGGTTCACAAGCCAGCTGCAAGAGCCATTTTATTAGCTACTCAGTAATGAGTCTCTTCACAGGTTTTACTTCTTTCTTACATTTTATCATGAATATAAACAAGCTTTAGTTTTACTTTGTATTGAAAGCAAAAGCCAAACAGGATTTGTTTCTCACCCACCCTACTGCTGTCTCTTCCATGCCTTCCCCAAGGGTGGACTGGCTTTGACCTGAATCACAAGTCTCTGAAATCCTGCTCTTTAAGACCCAGAGTTGTTTAAATATTTTCTTCCTAAAACCCACATGACTGTTTATTCTATTCTTAGTTATACCCCTGAGTGATAATTAGTCCAGAGTTTGGTTTGAGCACTTTGGACAGACAACTCTCGTTTGCTTCACTTGGCTTGCAGTCAGGGAACACCTCCGAAAAGCCCTCTGACACCCTTCTGGTCTCCGTGCTCCTCACGGGGAACTTCCACATTCTCCTTCCCAGATCTGCTCTGAGAGTCATCATTCAGAGTTCAGCTGCTTGTTTTACCCATAAAGTCATCCACAGTGTGATCACTCCTGTCACAATTTCCCAGATGCAGTTTGGCTATTACATGCAAATGCCTCTTATGAAATGAATATACAAAGGTAAACGAAAGCCTTCTGTCAAAACAGGGCGTGATAAAGATGTTGCTCACAAAACATATTCCCAGCCTGCACAAACATCACTCACTTTGAAAAGTATAGTCTTTCATTGTTCTATAAAACAAGGGAAGAGAGCTCAGAAATACACAGGTTGCATCCCAAACCTTAAATATGAGCCTCGAAACAATTTTTGTGAGAATTGGTTATCAGGAGGGAAGACAAATAAAGCTGAATCTCCTTAACCACCATAAAACAAAACACACACCATTGTTCCAGTTTTCTATTACTTTTTAATTTAAGATTAAATTCTTTATTAACTCCAATGTGCATTGTGGCTATAGAATATTTTCATTTAGAAGAACATTTTCATCTTCAAGCTCTGTCATGAAGCAGAAAAAGGAACATTTTCAAGATGCAATCCTGTCTGTGGCCATAAAGCAATGTGCTAGCATTTGCTGCCATTTTCTCTTTTCCTTGTGCTGACCTGGGGTAGCTGGTGGGCTTGTCACCATCAGCACTTCACGTCCGTTACTTTTCACACAGGAAAATTATTCACTGCTTATAGGATTACGGCATTTTTTTGCTGGGTTTATGAACAGGCTGGTAGGAACCCATAAGAACTGTAAGGGGCAGATGTGGTGAAAAACCTCATACCTTCAGTCTTCTCTGCCTTCTCTGCCTTAGGCAAGCCTAAGAGAAGAGAATAACTGCTGGTGGGAAAGACAAGAAAAATCCTGCCTAAAATCTTGTTTCTAATGTCAGGTTAATGAGCACTGGAATTCAGTGGAAGCAATTACTCTAGAAGGAAGGAAACAGTGACAAAGAGAAAAATGAGCTACGAAAAATGGGGTAGTATGGAAAGGAGGAGAATGAAACAAAAAATCCCAACAGAAAAACAGGGATAGGAAACACTTGCATCATCTAGATCAGTTTGTATCCCACAGCAGTATATATACATCACCTTGCATAATTTCATACTTTGAATACCTATTTTTGACAGAGCCCTAGAAATAAATTTAAGTTTCAAAATGAAGTTATCTCTAGTAAAAACAAGCAGTCCCTGCAGGCCACCACCCATTGAGCTTCTCTGCCCCTCTCTGCATGAGCTTCTTCAGAGAAAAGACCAATTCTAACATTTCTTTGGCCAAGCAGATTTCCTTTGCCACAACTCAGATGAAAAATGTGTCCAGCTCTCCAGAAATGCTTTGCAGTTAGAGTCTCTGGTGATGGTAGACTCAAATCCATCAAGAATATCAGATGATCCAGCTACCACAAGGCTCACCTACAGCTGTGGAAGCCACCTTTCTGATCTATTAACTACTCCTGGGAGAACAAAGAGCCAAACTGGCTGCTGCCAAAAAAGACTCACTGCTTTCCCATCAGCTGCCAACACAGTTCTTCTCACCAGGAGAACAGCACAGAGGAGACAACAGATGGCCTCTCTCCTGTCAACACCCAATGCGCATCTAGAAGCTGAACTCATAACACCATTATTCAAATTAACATTAGATTTTTTTGTTACTTTGGTAGCAGCACAGTGATTCCTAATCTAATTTGGAGAAATAGTCACTGAAATCTTAATTTTGTTTTGGCATCTGCAATGCTCTGCACTTAAGGGGAGATGCTAATAAGTTTTTGAGAAGCTTGCAAAGGTTAGAACAGTAGCCAACATACACTGCATATTAGCCAAACACTTTACAGGAGTTTATTGAGAATCTCTGAAACTTATTCTGGACACAAGAAAAGAAAATCACCAAAACTACTGTATCCACTAGAGTTAACTAAAACGGGTATCATTCAGAAGAGACCAATACAATTATAATGTACCTTGCTCATGTATATGCATGAATATATGTGTGTATAAGCATATATGCAGATGACAGACAAGAAGAGATAAGGAACAGTTAGTAACACTGCTGTTTAGATTACCATGATTCAGGATTAGCAGAGCAATGTAACTCAGCAATTTGTTATAACCCATCTGCAAAATCAGGTAGGCACCAGTGAATCATTTGTAATTCATATTTAGATCAAATTTTTATCCAGCTCTCAGTTACAAAGTAGTATGTTTCTGCTACCCTTTTCCAATTTTAGAATAGTACTATTTTAAAGAACTAGCATGAAATCTTATTTATAAAAATGGAGAGCTGTATCCCAAGAAGCTCTGAAGCAAACTCAGCAAAGACCAGGAAACCAGCTGAACATGCACTTCTGGTGTGACGTTTTAGCCATCCCCTAAGAGATAAGCAGGAGAATTATATACTAATACATAATTATCCTTAGAATTAATATGTAAGTTATGCTTTTTTATTTGGTATAATTAGGTTCAGTACATGACATCAGTGAAGTCATTACTAGTATTCTGCATTTAGTCCTTGAATCAACAACTCAAAAGGATATCTAAGATTAAAGAAAAATTTCTAGAGAAGTTATATAGTCACATCCGTGAAACTTGCCTCAGACAAGACGTAAAGAACTTCAGCCTATCTAGTTTATACAAAAGAAAGCTAAGACATACTAGAACATTCCACAAATACCAGCAGACAATAACAGATTTCATACTATCTATAATGTTTTAATGTTTAATTTATTTTTAAATATATCTTAACACTGGGTGGGATTCATCCAGCCTATCATTTAAAAAGACTGTAGTGTAAACATTAATCTATGATCTCTTCATCTGAAGTCCCCTTACAGTTAATAAGCATTTCTAATAGTGCAAGTATCAACAACTGGATCATCTTACTAAGGCATCTTTAAAAAAAAATCCATGCAGTTCAAATTAATGTCTGTGTTGGAGAAAGGTTCTGTGGTTTGCATTGTCTAGGGATCATTTTTGAGTCTTAAAATCTATGAAGAACTACTGCTTTGCATAATTCTCGGAAGCTCCAGTAAGCAACTTTTTGCAGAGTTAGTCTCTTTTTAATGAAAAACATACACTGTTCTCAATGCAAAGTGAAAATTCACATATCCAAGATGTCAGAGTCCTGAATGGTCTGTTACAGTTGACACACTGTTTTCATGCATATGAATCTCTTCTCATTTACTTGTGAAAGAGGCAACACATAAAAATAGTTACCTTAATATCCTTGCCTTGATTCAAATAGCTTTCAACACACCTGGGATGTGTATGCCTGACACAGATCCTTCCTTCCTCAAGAAAAAGAGGTGATATCCATGACTCAACCCCAGTATCAATACCAGCAGTTGGCTAAACAAACATCTGGATAATATTCCTCCCACTGGCCCTGCCTAGGGAGCATGGAGTGCCAACACATGAACAAGGGAAACGTTCTGAGCATCTGGAAGGATTCTGCTCGTGATCTACAATAAATTGTGTTGTTCATGCAAAAAATTCTTCTTCTGAGCGAAACACCAGTTTAATTTCCCTTTGTAAATGAAGGGCTATGAGTTATTTTGGGGACTTGTATACACAGTCACTGTCATTTCAGTTACCGTGTTTCCTCTAAGGCTACTGGCTTTCATGACCCAGTCTAGCAAAGACTCCTCTGCACATCCCCAATTAGGAAATGTCTATGCTTGACCCTCAATATTTGCTGCTGATTTGATAATGATTCTATTCAATGCTTCACAATAGCTACATATAGGCTTCAATAATGTCCATAGCAAAGTCAAAGGATTCTATCACTAGTAGCAGCAGCCCTCAGGAGGTGTCTTTCAGTAGCATGCCAGCCACATTTCAACCCCAAGGTGGGTGTAACAGTACTGAGGCATGTTAAGAGGCTGAAGTGGTAACCAGATTAAAACATGTATGTAGCTGCAAACACAAACTTTAAAACAAAAAGATTAATTGTTGAAGGCACACAGCGCTACCTACTTCACAGTAAAATGAGTTGAAGACAGAAATACACTTGAATCAGGCGACCTTAGTTGGACATACCTTGTCTTTTCACAGTCCCTATTGTGTCAACTACCAGAACCTTGAACAAAATTTTCTGAACAGAAAAATGGCAAGATAAATTACCTGGGCTGTTGCAATGTATCAGTGCATGAATCAATAACACCGTCTCCCCAAATTTGCAGCAGTTTTAATAGATACTCCTGTGCATGGTGCTATTGTTTGAAAAAAATCTGTTGGTTTTCTTTTAAAAACAAAAATCTCAAAAGCACAATTAACTACACTGTTCAGAAAGCTGGTGCATATCCAAAACAGCTCACAGGTGAAGACCTTTCATGAAGAAGACAATGCTATACATTTACATTTCTGCCAGTTACACTGGCGGCTCCATGAAGAGGAGCAGACCACTCCAACAATACAGCTCAAGGAGAAGAATGTGGAGCAGCAGGAGCCAAGGCAGTTGAGTAATTCATCTCTCTTGAGAGAAATAAGACACGATTGCACTCTCTGTACTGGCTGGCACAAACTCTTCAACAACAATGTACTATGTGGAAAACAGACTGGCCTTTGTACTTTGTTTATGCCTTTACCAAGAGCATCACTCTTAAAATACTTCAGTAATTCAAAAATAATGCGTCTAATATAAAAGGCTGCTGCACAGTTATAGAAATTAATGTATGATAAGCATAATGTATCCTATGAAGGCCTTTCCAGGAAAATGTTGATTTTAACTGTTTCTGCTCATTCAAACGTATTCAAATGGAATTCTGCAAGATTGTTGAGAAGTATTTAGTCTGAAGCAACAGTTACATCCAAACATAGATCTAATTCTTTCATACTCTGAGGCACTGCAAATGCTTAATTTTAATGGGAAGCGACTGCTTTACATCATAGAAATACAACTATATGAAAGGCATTACTTTTGAATGTCTGGGTATTTAATTAGCTCATAGCATACTTCAGAGAGCTTTTTCAGATGAGATGCTACAGCTTATGCAATAATTAACACAACACAACACCAGTACATCCTGCTGAATACCCACCAAATTATATACTTGCCTCTCAACTTCCTCTTCAAAGAGATGAGAGTCATCGCACTTGGTCATATCACAGAATCACACCTCCAAGTCAGACCGTGGGAGAGGCACACAACGGGCACCTTGTGCTGCTTGCCTGCAGCCAAACAGCGTCCTTCTAAGTGCTGAGTCCTACCAGAGAGCGCTCCTCTGCTGCAGCTCAGCACGGCTCAGTATCTCTCCCAGTCCTCAACGAGACACGAACGACCGGCAGATCCTACACAAGGCTGTCTAATCCCATAAAGTCAGAGAGTAAAAGGGAGGCTGCAATGTCGCATTACAGCTGCGCTGCCCTCCCCCCAGCCTCTCTGTCATTTTACATGACAGGCACTGTCAAAAGATGGTGATCAGAGCTATACACTTAGCATGTGGCCTGCTCCCTCTCTGCGTCCCAGGAGCTCAGGAGACAGGCAGCTTACTCCCAGCTGCTTCCTTCCCCAGGGAAAAGTACTGGATGGGGAATTACACCTGACCAGCAGACTTGCAGCTGCACAGACCCACAGCACTACCTGATGGGCTCACAGGCAGGTGCCCTGTCCCAGCAGGAAAATAAGCAATGCTATCTGCCACTGCAGGGAATTGCAGACTCCTGCACTTCCACCTCCCACTCCTCCGTAAGGACCTTTGTCCTTCATTTTGCCTTTTTTCTCAGACAAAGAATAAAAGTAATATTTGTCTTTACTGATAGCAGTTATAAATTAGAAACAGCAGGAGACTGTGGCCATTTTGAATGAAGACAAAAAGCACCAGGTACATCCAGCTGCTCCTGCGATCATGAGCTCATTTGTATAGAACACAAAGCAGGGTAACAGTTGCTCTTTAGTAAGAGAGTAACAGCATGTGTCATGCCAATTATGGGCTTATTGGTAAGGAAAGTATGATGACATGTACATGGAAAACTGATCACGAGGAGCAGTGCAACAAAGGTGGAGAAAATCAAACAGAAAAGGTGCGTGAGACTGATTTGATGGACCTCACCTCAGACACAAAACAGGTTTCATGAACACCTGTCCCATGGAAAAAAAGATATAATAAGGCGCATTTAAGCACAGAGAATAGAACCACTATGAAAGTCTGCTTGCAGCAGCATGCATTGCTACAGGCTTGAGAAGCATAGTCTCCTCCCGCACCACCACACAAGTCCAGCTACTAGCTGTCAGATCTGGCTGATAAGAAGCTTCACTTATACCTGTAAATCAAAACAAGAGCCTAAGCACAGTTTCTGTAAGGACTAGAACTAGTACTGTCTGGTATGATGCTAAGCACAGTGCAATAGTATCCCCTACTCAGTAAGGTGTACGTGAGCTTCATCCCATAGTAATCATCCAAACGGAAAGACACCCACCAACTTCTAGGAACTCTGATCAGGAAACTGGAATCACAAATAACTTTTAATAAGCTGCAGTTAGTCTTCAGTAGTGTAGAAATCAGCTTTCTGAACGAAAGAGAGCTCCTTCCAGAGATTATGTGATAAATGAGGGTCCAAAGACTGAAGTCATGCCTAACAACATATACCATTTCACTAGTATTGAACAATACAGTATACAAAAAGTCACGTCATTGTAATTTGGAAACAGAGAAAACAGCCAGATAAATATTTGACTCTATAAGAATGAATTTAACAGTAAAAATGGAGATTTGGGGTTATTTTTCGGACAGGTCAGCTAACAGTGACTACAAAATTAAGTCTGATTTACATTAATTTTTTCATTAAATTAACTGAAGCAGTATGTAAAATTTCACAAAAAAAAATGCATAAGAAGAATTACTGTCATTTCTTATATTGCACAGATCCCTTGGGTTCAATCCTAATACACAAATATTCAACAAAACAGTTTGTCAACATATCAGTCAAAGACACCAAGGTTCAGACTTCCAGAAGGATTTGGGCTAGAGACAGGGACCTACAGGATTCAGTGTAGCGCTACTCTGAGCTGGTGCTCTCCTTGTCCAGCAGCAGAAAATTAATCAAGTTATAAAAGGCGAAGATGCAGAAGTTAAATGTGTCAGTACTAAATAACCTTAAGCCAAGGAACCATGTTTTGCCATTAGGAGCCGTGACTTCCTCTGGTCCTGTTCTACAACAAAATAGTGGATTTCACTTCAAGCATTTAAAACCATATACTGAAAACTGTTTCCAAAATTGTATTAAAACTTTTCTTGTTTATGTTCTTATTTGAATGATAGTCTTAGGAATATAGATTAATTTAATGAAATCTTTAAGTGGTCTAGTGATCTTCAGGGGGAAAAGAAAC
Source organism: Strix uralensis (assembly GCF_047716275.1). Lineage (NCBI taxonomy): Eukaryota > Metazoa > Chordata > Aves > Strigiformes > Strigidae > Strix > Strix uralensis. The sequence goes on along the minus strand of NC_133976.1, from coordinate 32,827,517 downwards.
ATGCCTGCATCCCCCTTGTGAGAGACGAGAAACCAGGCCTGCGAGAAACTAAGAAAAACAGCCTGAGAAAGCAAAAGTTGAGGCTGATCAAAGAAATGCCTCAAACACTCGCAAGACAAAACTATGAGTCACAGGGTGCATTCTGTGGAGGTCGAAGCTGATAAGGCTGCCCGAATAACACAAGATGGGACTGGAGGAAGACAGGACGGCTCTGCTCTGGTGCACCTGGCCAAAACTTCAAGGGCCATCTGTCCGGTGAATGACCTTTGCTTCATTATCCACGAAATGCATATTAAAGTTAACACCCCTCAATATGCTAACGAGGGCTAACATGATCATGCTAATTACATCATCCCATGAAACACCTTACCCCTCCCTGTACATGGGATACGTAGGTATGTGGGTCGACCTAGGGGATGGACCCAAGGAAAGTGGGTATAAATCAAGAAGCAGGGGGGGCCTGGGGCCCGGGGCTGGAGAGAGAGTGCAGTGAAGCGAAGAAGACGGATGCCAGTGAAAAAGACAGATGTCTCCTGTGCCTCCCGGAACCCTCGTCGGCAGGATCAGCGCAGAAACCCAGACCAGTGATCTGTATTTCCCCATTCCCTCTATCTCCCTCTTTTCCCTTTCCTATTAAGAAATGCAAGGCATATTGTATTGCTTGCCACAACTTGCTATATACTTAGCCAACTATCATGTGTTCAATTAGTACATTGTGAGTGGTTAATAAATGTTTAGACTTTGAGACTTGTTGTCCGCTCCATTGGGGATTTGCGAATCTGAGTCACTTGTCCCCCTCGTCTGAGCGGGATGTGACATCCCTCATGAAAACCTAAGCATACTCCTATAGACAGCTAGATGGATTAGAAATCACAATGCCCAGCTGAGCTGTCACTGTTATTTCAACTGCTTATCCCACCAGACTAGCTTCATCAGAGGCATGTAATGTTGCTTAATGCAGTGTAACATGATTTTATAGGTAGCGCAGAGTCAGTCCACCTTCATACAGTGAATGCAGTCATCACTGAGCTATGAGCTTCCTATCGCCCAGCAGTATGTATATACAGAGCCAAGTCAGGAAGGACTTTAGCCCACTCTAACCTGATCACTGGGTACCACCTTCCATGTTTCAAATATAAATACACTGTAGAACCCAATAGGTCATTTCTACATAATCAGTGAAAATACAGATGAGGTCCTATGCTTCTGTATTATATATACAAAAAGTTTATTTGGTGTGGCTTTCACGGCAGATACAGTCTCAGAAGTACATACTTCAACCCTCAACTAGAAACTCATGGATATACATTTCAAGTATCAATTCAAACCAGAGAAGTATTTGAATCAAAAAACCTTGCCAAAAGACCTAGTTCTAAAATGTTATAGTTAACATTTAAAAACTAATCACGTTGATGAGGTCAAAAGCACAACACTACTTCTGTGCATTAGTTCAGCATAAATTTCTGAATTAACAATGTTTTTATGACTTTTTCCATTGCACTGGGACTAATTATTTGCTACTAAGAAGGTATATCTTTCACTTCATTACTTAAACATGGTAATAAATAATTATTTTAAAACTGGATGTAAGAACTGAAAAAAGAAAAGTCACCAACCTCTAATAAGGTGGACTGTTTCAATGCAGATCCAGAGGCAGTATCTAGAATTGAATAAAGACAGGGTTCAGTTTTCTGCTCAACTCTCAATTTTTCAATTACCAGTTCTGTTACAGTTTGTTATGCATACTTTTGTAACATTCTATTACAATCAGTTTTTCCCAGATGTTTCCTGCAATTCATAAACATGCGGGTTTCCAGTAAGTCACTTTCTTGCATAAAGACATATTAATAAAATCCTACTCAAACGAAAGTTTAAAAGCAGAGTGAGCTTGTGTGATTTTATTCTTCCTGATTACTTGATATACAAGCTATTATAGGCTGCCTTTAAAAATAAGCTTGGGTGCACATTTAGCTATTTTTCAAGTCATTAATACCTTATCAAAACAACTTGACCCTAGAGCTCTCTCCTGCAGTAAATTACACTGAATGCCTGCTCAGATACATGCTGGCATACCATCATCAAATTCCTGCTTTATTTAACACATCTCATTCTTCCTTTTACAGTATCTCTTCTGATCCCCCCTTGTATTTGTCTCCATCCAGCAAATTTTGGTGTGCCCTTCCAGAAAGATTCAAAAATCTTTACTCAGCTTCGACTTTCGAGTTCTTCTTCCCAAACCTTCTCCGATTCACAGCTGTAGATACTGTCAAACTATCTCCAAATTTTCATTTCCTCTCTTAGCAGTTTGGGTGTAATATCCACTATACATCATCAGTGAATCCAAGGTTGGAACTACACTACACCGGCACTACTTGCAAGTTTTCAAATGCTTCCAAGACATAGTGCAACCCAAACACATCATATAATACAGAGTGCTCACTTCAGAAGTTGGCTACATAAACTAACAGATTTCCACTTCACTCCCATGCCTGTATTCTTGTAACTGTAGTTCACCCCTGTTCTACAAAGGATTTTAAAGTTGTGTTAACTGCCAAATGGACAATGATTTTATGTGAATGTGAGGTAAGGAGTTTTTTAGATATATAATGTCCAATTGCACAGGTGACATAAAAGATGCAAGCACTCAGGCTCCGAAGCTACCACTCTGTAGGTAGCTTAGTCAAGGTGTGCTCGCTACTCTGTTTCTCTTGTGCTCTGATATACCTACCCTTCAGTGATTTGATGACAGTTTACAAGACTGGAAATGTAGTAATTTCTCATAAGGCTTCATTAAGTTGTGTTATTTAACTTCTTTCCACATGCTGTAATGAAACACAACTTTCTTGTGGCACTTTAGTTTAATGTCACAGTCTTTTCACTGTGCTGAGAGGAAAAGAAAGATGATGACTGTGTGTTTCCAGCCTCACTCCTTCTCCCTCTTACAAAGTAAGTGTACATGTTAAGACATTGGGGTTTAACCCTTCTGCTGCTGCTGATCTGGACACAATATCAGAATATTCCCCATCTATAAAGAACATTTCTATTATTTCCATCTCCTTGTAAACTACTCCTGAGAGTCTGTGGACAAAAATAATTCAAACTAATCTCACAGAACCACATACACAAAAGGACTCACTTTGTCATGCCTAAATTTTAATCTCCATTCACTCCCTTGCAGAGTACATATTTGCATGGTCATAAGTCTTAGCAACTCTGAAAACTGGTTTTCAAGCAACACATTTATCTCAAGTAGGAAGTTCTTAGAGTAACAAGTTATTGAGTACATCATCAAGATAATGCAATATATTCTGTAATTTTTTCAACACAATCTAAAGGTTTACATGTTTGCTTCATAATTTATTAGCCGGGGTGGAAAATAAACTAGACCACAGAAAAAAACACCTCAAGGTTCTGAATGATTTTCTGAAATGGAAAGCATTTAAAGAATGTCAACTTCTCAATAAAGTTCCTTCAGTTAACTACGTATTTTTCTAAACTAAAGGCTTGTGAACTATTCCCTACCGTATTCAGTGAAATACCCTAACAGTACAACAATGTCTTTCTGTAACTTTCTATATATTATTTTCCAAGATCCATTTGTGTTACACCAAACGCTGTACTTGTTGTTAATAGCTTTACATTCATTCCTTTCAAGTGAATCTTACAACTGATGTGCAATGTAGGAAGAAAATAAAAGGTCAAAGAAATTAAGAGACATGAATTTTGTCCTCAACAGGGCAAGACATGGTTAGAGGTAAACTGCAGTAGCTATTAACACCTTCCTTCCCTTTCATCAGTAACTCTGGATATTACTATTCCATCATTTGTGAGTATTTCACCTCTGGAAGTTTTAACTTTACCTTTAGTAATCAATGCATTATGGAAAAGCCTGTCAAACCGAGACAGTTGCTAAAATACAAAGACAGACTATCGACATTAGGGAACAAGAAATGCATTTTCCAAGTGTGAAATGCAGGGGGACTACAGAAAAAGTACAGGGCATAGAACTGTGTCGTTTTAATTTAAAACAAAACATGGAGTATCTAGAACAGTGCTGTTATCAGGGGAAGAGATGAAATACCCAAGAATAGTCTGAAAAACTGCAAATTAAATATGTTTAACCTTGCAAGTTTAAAACAGAATATAAATCTTTCTTGCTTATATAGTTAGCGTAGAACCATCATAATTTTTAAACTAATTTCCTGAAGAATACCGTACACACAGACACAGGGTGAGAGGAGGGGTCTTGTAGCTTGGTATACTGACCCAGACAATGCTGAGCACTGGATGCTTATGGACAGAACACAGGAAACAGGACAAAGGATTCTTGCTCTTTTGTACTCTACATGACTTAAACGAGAGACAAACACACCAGTAAAACCAAATGCAGATTCAGACAGGTCTAAAAGTGAAAGAGCTGTGTAGGCCTGTAGCCCACAAATAAAAGAGAGACAGGCCTATAAATGGAGTATTTTTCTCTCTTCTACCCTCTAGAAAGTATCTGTTGACACCTATTAAAAAAACCCTTTCAACAAACCAGACGAGCACTGCCAGTTTGAATGCACCCAGGAGATACCCAGGCCTGGAGTTCAGGGACGTCCCGGGGGGTGTCCTGTCTTGCTCCTAAGTGGCAGGTCATGCTGCTCGGATAACTCACTGCTCAGAACCTCCCTGCTTACCATGGGCACAGGAGGGAGATGCTCCAGCAGGGTTCACTCCTGTTGACAAAATAAGTTGTCTTCCACAGACGACTCTGGGAAACTTCACAGTATACTCCTCTTTCATATTTAAGCAAAGACACCGGAAGTGTCATTATTTGTATCTATTGGTACCTAAATTGAGCCCCTGAGTCAGCTCTGGTACTTCCACCTGTTTGTTTCATTTTACAAGTACAGACAGACAATATTCATCAGGTGTTACGAAAATGTGATTTGATTATTTCAGCTCATAACATAATGAAGACAGGCAAAAGATTTTTTTTTAATTTTATCACTTTTTTCCCATTCACAGTGGGCTGTAAAAGATAATGAAGTAATATGCTTGAATCTCCATACATGAAAATTTATAGAAAACCACACCGAATTTTAGATCATCTTTGCAGGTCTAAATGCACTTCTTCAGCCTCAATCACAGTGTGAGGCAAGAGAGAGAGCTGCGATGGAGAAAGATTACTGCTTAACTCAATAATGCCTAAGCCATCAGGAGTAGCTCTTGAAAAAGTCACTTTCGGTCTTTGCTAATTAAAAGGACCCATCAGTTCAGGACCAGGCACTGGTTGTGCACAGCAATAGCAAAAAAGGGTCATTATAAATTAACCACCACTTCGGAGAAAAGCTTTTTTGTAATACTCGTTATATATATGAATCCATTGCGGAGGACACTAAGAGTATGTCATACAAAACATCACCAACGGAAAAGAAACACGGGGAAAGTAACAACTTTACCAGACTGAAAGATCATTAATTTGTTTACATCAGAAAGATACTTATATATCTATTACCTACTTAGGAATGGCTTCTGGATGAGAATACAGTATGCAATCCTGCATAAACACAAAATGCAATGCTTTTTGTGCATGTCAAGGAGCTTAGATTTTCCAAGCTCCTAAGCGATACAAAGCTGTTATCTATCTAGAGATATTAAGGTTCAATTGAAAATCAATACACTAGTTTGTCACACTGAAAAAATGACGTTAGTACCAACATTTCTAAAGGCATAAACTGCATTCAGATTTAAGCTCTGACTCAGAATGGTAAGAAATTCTGACATTTTTCTAGTAGCTTTTGTCAAAACTGTTAGTGATAATTTGCCTCCTTTCTATAAAGCTTTCCTCTGAATTTCCACCTAATCCTTTTAAGTATCCATTTTCATGTTCCGACACATATGGCCTTTCCCACAAGTCCTTCACCAAAAAACCCCACTTGAGAACTGCAAAACAGATTATGTAGTTTAGCTCTTTCTGTAGTCTGTGATCACAATAGCTAGAAAGCTCAACTTGCTCTTACCACTTATGATAGAAAATTAAGCTAACAAAAAGCTCAAAATTACAGTGAATGAGAAGCTGTATTCAAAAATGTATAAAAGTTCTTCCATATCTTTCAAAAAAAGATAAAGCAAATTCTGGTTCTGTCTAGGCATTACTAAAGAACAGAAGCCAGAATAAGTATTCCTTGACCTACACAAACAATAAGCAAGAACAGTTTCATAGTGCCAGCAAGAATATAGCTCCAGTACAATACAGGAGATACAACCAACACAAAAATGGTACCAAACACTAGATAAGAGATACCACTTTGTGGCTTGAAAACCAAAAGAGAGCAGTATTGAAAAAATGTTCCTTTTTTGTCCTCAAATTAGAGTTTGGGTAGTCATGTCAAAGATATACCTGAAAAATCATACTTGCCACAGACACCAGTCAAAAGCACAGATAAATTCATCTCACATTGTTGGATAATTATAAATTAAATGGATGGTTTAGACGTTAATTGAATTTTACATCAGCAATTTGTAATGCAAGCTCAGAGCTTATTCCTTTTTTTTTCTCTTTTTTTTTTTTTAAATTTAGATTTCAGGAAGATGCTTTAGCAAATGCTTTCCTCATATAAAAGAAAAGATTCCTACTGCCTGTGACCTTTCTGGGAATGCTACAGAGGTAGCATTGAAAAACCCAAAGTAGGTTTTCCCCATCAGACTGAGAGTCTGCAAACCCATCAGTGCACTCTCCTGGTTCAGCCCCAGCTCCAGAAGCGGGACAAACAGGCAGCAGTCTGAAGTGCTGGGGCAGGAGATGGAACAACCCAATGAGGCACACCTTGCCTAAACCATCACCCCAAGCACTGGGACACCTCCTCTCTCCTCTTTCCCCAGCATAACCCCCTCTGGGGGAGCTTCTCCAACTTTCCAGGGGAAGGAGGCACAGCTCCTGCAGAGGAGCAGAGCCCCAGCCCACCGGAGAACAACATTTCTGTCTACTCATTCTCATTGCACAGGCAACCACAACAGATGCTTTCTAACTCCTAAGTGACTTGCTCTGCTGCCCAAATTACCTTTTCTAACACAGTCTTTTTTCAAGTAATTTATCTTATGTTAGGTTTTTTTTTTAATCTGAATTGAGGTTTTTTACTGAAGGCTAGGGAATTTATAACAGTAATACACCCACCTGTCATAAAAAGTCAAAACAACCTTTTGCAATACTGCTCCATGGAGGCTGCGTGTCTTAAAGGGCAATTTCAGAATTTGCTGAGAAACAACAGAAACAGGAACGCGAAAAGAGTCTCTTGACCCTTCCAAAGGAAATCAGCCTGCAAAGGATTTCACTGATGGCAGGATTTCTTGTATGGAGGTAACAAGCAAGAGGTGACTCTTCCAGAAAAACAGGCAAGTCAGAGAGGTCAGCAAAGCTGGAAACCTAACCAAGCCAGCTTCCAAAGACATCATTCAGCTTTTCCAGGAAGTTCTAGAAACTTCTGTTTCTTAGAAAATCTTCAACTTTTAAATACCCACATGATCTTCTAAATGTCTGAAATAGCATTTTGATAACCTATTTAATATGCACACAAGTCCAACTTATGCAATCCCTCGTACTGAATTTCCCATTCATTTACAATAAATGTGTGCTTGTAAACTGACTATCGTCATCAATTAAAAAAAAGACATATAAAGGAAGTACTTCTTTAATTCAGAAGATTCTTCCTGAAAATTTCAAAAATTAGTTCTTCAGAGTTAATAGTTGTTTAAGAGGCTATGGCATAATCTGCTAATGTGCTTGATTAGAGGCCCTATTATTTCAAATCAGAAATCTTGAAGATGCTAGAAGCCATACGTTTACGTCTAACATGTCATTCCCAGACACACAAATTTTTGCTGACATAGCCACAGTGCAACCAGGGTTTCTTTACTCTAAAAATGGACAGAAGGTCCAAGAGATGCAAAATTTTTATGAAGAAAAAAATGTGCACCAAGAAAAAGAAACTGGTTCATCAACTAGTATATACAATTCTGAGAAAACTGAAGTTACTTCCATTTCATCAATCATAATTTCAAAACAAGTATTTCTTTAAGGACATTTAAGTAGAGCTATAAATATTGTTTGGTGAAGTATACTGACCCAGCTTACCCTCTTTCAATGGGTACAACTGTACATTTTTGTGCAATTACTATAAAAGAGAGAAACTTTAAGAATCAGCATCCAGAAAGTAAAAAAAATAAAGAAAATAAAAGCCATGCAAATACTGCAAAGATGTACTTACCAAATATAAAAATATAACCTGACACACAAAATATGATTTATTAAACCTACTGCTCATGTAAATCATCAGAGAGCTTATTTTAACAAAGCCATTTTTAGAGGGTGATCACTGAAGTTTTAATGTATGCTTTATTATCTAACTGGGGAAAATTTGCATGAGCAAGGGACTAGACTCGTTGACTCAGTAAGCATTTTCCAGCTAATATATGTATAGTATCCATCCGTAAGAAGCAAGAACTGCACAGTGGATATTTTGGCTAAAATGATCAGCAGTAAAAGTGAACAAACATGACATTTAAGGTGACATTTAAGTTGTTATTTTCCAACCCTGGAAACCAGGGGGTCACTTTCACTCTTTACTCTAGGAAGAGCTTCACATCAGCATCACAAACCAACAAGAAAAACCCGGATCTAAGTTTAATTTCTTCCACCCAAGGTTTGTGACGCAGACACACAGCTGAGGGTGATCACCTCGTCTTCCCCCACACAACCTGTGTCACTCTCAAAGCACCCATTTGATCTGAATCTATTTACCCTAGTTTGGATGGATCCTTAAGATGACAGAGAGGACTGGGTACTGGCTCCCTGTCAGCTAATGTAAAACACAGGCCATCACCAGGAGGGACTCCTGAAACTCGTCCTGGTTCATTTTCCTTGCCTGTCTCTGCAGTCTTAGCTGCATGGAGCAGATGGGAGTTTGTTCAAACCGTCCTACAAAAATTATTTTAGTATGCCTGCTGGGCAGAAAACCTCACCATCAAGTCTCCTTCAGACTGGGGCTATTGTACACATCACACCAGCTTTCCTTAAGCTGTGATGTTAACCTAAGTAAGTTCAATTGCTGGAAGTCAGGCTTAGATTCATTTAAAAAACGGGTGCATTCAAAGCCAGTCTGCACTGGTATAAAAAATTTCAGTTGATCAGATGCAAGCTCACTATTCAGAAAGCTCTTTCATGCCACATTACTCTCCCATTTCCAAGGACTATGAAAAAAAACCCCCGAAACTTTTGCATAAACTATTAACTGTAGGATCATGAAAAAAAATCACAAAACTATATACAACCCTAGAGTAAAACCAAAGTATAGTGCAGCATAGGCACAGGAAAATACCAGAGGCATCAGCCTGCAAATACAAATCACAGTGTAAAGGAGTAGGTCAGGTAAAAACAGTTTGAGCAGTAACAAACAGAAAAACAAGTATAATGTGGAACTGGGAATCAATGAAGTGCAAGTAAGCCAATTGTGCTAGAAAACTTCTAAAAATATCTCCAAGTGGATTTATGAGAAGGCAGTAAGGGACCCCCACTGTTAGCATGAAACTCGTCCTAGCACCAGTGTGCTAATGACTCATAACCTCACTTGTCTGCCCCTCCAGTTCTCCTTGAGGAGTATTGACACCACCAGTCTGCAGGCCCAGAGGATGCTGAAAGGGTGAGTGTAACACCAGAGAAGGGAACAGGTGCTAGAAAGTCCATGTCTTAACTGTATTATTAACTATAAGGACAAAGCTGGACTAACCTAAGAGATGCATTTTGATTAAAAAGTTAAGACTTTAGTTAGGCTAAAAATAAACTCTTAGCTCCACACATCACACACTGCTCCTTCTCTCCCTGTAACAGGAGCACAACACCTGCAGCTCTAGGCTGAGCACCAGAGCCCTACATTGATCAGAGCTACTGCAACAGACAGAAAAAAAATACACTTCCAGCTGCCACCACTGAGTTACCAGGTTAAGCAATTTTTAAAATTGCTTTGGTTAATCACATCAACATACCATCTTCTACTAGCTGCAGGCTGTTTCATTAGATATTGAGGTCTGCAAACAGGGAGAACTAGATCTGTGAGCACTGGAGATCCAAGCTCTTGCCTTTCTACAGGCGAGTCCATTGTGAATGCAGGCTGTAAACAAGGCAACTTCATAGGGCAAATAAGAATGCTATCAGTGTGCTGAGAGCCTCTGCAATGCTTGCTCACCATTTATTCTGGATGTAACTCATGGCTGGAGCTGGAGTCACTGCTTTCGCAGGAATTAAAATTGAGTATTAATAGTTACGTATTCATACCGGAAGTGCATCACAAAGCAGACAGACAGATACGGCTCCTGCCCTAGAAATTACAAAGGCTCTTATTCTGAAAAGATTTACTCTATTCACGCAAGTAACCCTGCAGGACTGGGGTCTTATTCAGCCTTTCATCAGAAACTGAGCTTATACGAATAGCACATAGATAACGCCTTCACTTCCAGTAGCAAGTCATTCATTTTATATCATTGTTCTACCACTAATTTAGCTGTAGTGTTGCTAAGAGGATTTCCAATATATTAAAATGTTATCATTATTAAAATAATACACACAATTGCATTTGAACATTATACTGTCTAGTCCAAAAAATACAGCAGGAGATCCTCTCCATGTATTAGGAAATCTCTAACTTACCACTATCAAGCAACAATGTTACCCAGCGGAGAGTATGAAATTCTGTTCAAAACCTCCTTCATAAACCATTCTTTATGTAAAAGAGAAATTTATTCTGGCAAGGACAGAAAAATCTGCCTGTGGCAAGCTAAGAATACGTATGAATTCCTGTTGCTATAAATATAAAAAAAGGAAAAACAAAGATACTTGCTATTTGACAAAGACACAAAGAAAAAGTTTCTTCTTTTTGATTAAATCACAGAAGATTGTTCTAGACAATCTTCAAACTGGTTTTACTAGTGTTGTTCCAGAAAGCATGTGATAACATAAACTTTACCAATGTAAGTCACCATCCTACCACACGCTATAGCACTAGAAAACATTGGAAGTCTCTTTGTAACTGCTTGTGTGTGTGAGATGTCACATTCTGGCAAATGTCTCAGCAGGGAACAGGTTAGCAGCACTCTAAACTGCAAGCCCCATCATTTCTACATTACTTTAATAGTGATCAAACATCAGGAAACCAAGAAAAGCATCTATTTCATAAATACCCTCATGACCCACGTACCATTATTAACAGTTGGGCAATTAAATAAGCTTCTTTAGAAAGAGGAGGATATTTAAATGGCAACCAATATTTTGAATTAGGAAATTTTATTCTACACTCAACATCCAGAAGTTCCCTCTGTGCCATTCATTACTGTGATTTTTTTCAAGCTCTGACTTTACTGACATGCATCTTTAAACTGTCTGTTCACTGAAGGACAAAATGAGATCATTAGTTACCGGATTTCAGTGATCCAGGCAGCATATTTAGACACTGCATAGATTTTGCCTATACATTACACTTTGTGCATGAGATGCAGCAGATTTTGTGGGGTGTCCCTGTTCTAGCTGTATCCGGGTTTGGTCGCGACCCGAAATGACTCAGACTTGTGTGAACTATTATACGTGTACATCAGTAAAGAATTCAGTGGTATTTCAGTGAGGTACCAGTATTGCAGCTCAGGGTGGTATTTCCAGTATTCTTTACAAAGGATGTTCTTCACCATTGACCAGAGCAATTGCTGGCTCACTTAAGGCTAGATATGAAAGTGCTTCCCTATTTCAGACAAAACATGTCAGGAAGTGAAAAAATCAAATGTTTACTGACTCCCTCATTCTCATGTATTGTAGCGCTACTACATTTGCTCAGAAAGATAATTTGACAGTTTGAAAAAATGGCTGCAGTAGAAGCATTTGCCAGAATAAAAAGCATCAAATCAAAAACATTTGTTGAAGTGGACCAAGATCAAACGATTTATCAAGGGCCTCCAAGTTTAGGTTTGTCAGAGAACTGTAAAATATTTCTGTTAGTAAAAGAAAGAAAGCATCTTTTACCATCGAGAATAATGTTAGCAAAGCATATTCAACCCGCTCAGGCAGAGTTATGATAAAAACCCTGTTCTCCTCTGGACATGGAGACCTTCAATCTGTCACTGTAGAATTTGATAAAAATGTTCCGAGAACTGCCAAAAGGTTCAGATTTAATTATCAGTGGAATCAACAGAAAGAAAGATTGCAGAAAATTATGAGTTCTACATCATTTAAGTTTTCTGATTGCTGACTTCTGGGCTTCAGAGGCAGCCTGCATTACCTTCTAAACTCTATTTCATCTGGTCTAGAAAGAGTAATTCATTTCTACTCTAGAGAACATAAAACTGTCACCACTTCAAAGTATGTTCCACAGGCCTGGATTTACTGGGGAGAGCAAGGAGTTGCATCTGCCCTTGTTTCTATCATGCAGAACACCAATTAAATGAACGATGCAATTCTTCATTACAGGATTTTCAGCTACTCAGTGCATGCCCAAGAACCAAGAAGAGATACGGATTTAGCTCTACTTATGAAACGAGAAAGCACATTATATCTGCTCCTTGGGAACAACCAAACAATTTTTAATCATGACTTGGATATAAATGGAGTAGGATTTTCTTAAACTTTCTGCCAGGTAGCAGGATGACAAATCACTTATTTGGTCTGAGAACTCAAACTGGAAAGACGAAAAGAAAAATCACCAAGAGTTCTGCAATCCTCAAGGTACTAATTTGTTTCTCTGAAAAAATCAGATGGGATATTCAAAATACCACTACCACAAGTATCAAGCCTCAGGAGTAAATGTACTACTGTTTAAATGGTTTGCAATAAAATAACTTTAAAAAAAAAAAAAAGAAAGTGTTTGGGTGTTAGTCTTTATTTATTGTGCATGGCACTGAAAAGAACTCTAAAAGCATGATACATTAAAGGCATTTCATTTTTATTTGTGAAATACTGTTAAGACATTTATCATCTTTATTAAGAAAAAGAACCTGCAAAAAAAGGACAGGAAAAATGTATACTTCTAGCTGTACTAGCAAGTAAATACCCTTTTTTATATCTGACTTGTGTTTCCACATTGCTTAACAATTCAAATGTGCATAGTAAAATGGCAATTTTTTTCTTTGCATTTCTTTAAATTCCTGTAGAGCAACATAAGTTGCTACACAAGTAGACAACTGAAGCAGCCTTACATATGTGTGTCCTACAACTTCACCTGCCTGCACTGCCTCAGTAAGAAGTCCAGCTCCTTCCCTGGTGCTGCAGGATCATACAGCATCCCATGGCGCCTACAACTTATCTCCACATTCTGTAAATCATCCTCCTCTTAGGCTGTTCCCATAACCTGCTATATATCTTGCTTAAGATCTTGACAAGGCGTAGTCTGCGGGTGTATGTGCTCCTGGCAGACCAGGTAACCACCCTCTTCCATACTGGGGCCAGTTGCAGCCATTTTGGAAAATTCAAGCCCTCCATCAAGTTTGAATTTGAAATTGTACAACAGGTTCAAAAGTTAACGAGAGAAACACCGGTGAGCGCACAGTACAGTGGCCTAAGTCTCATTTCCTTAAAACCAGGCTAAACAATATGCAGGATTATTTTTTTCATTAAATATTTGTCTGGAAAACTAGATACTGATGAAACCCTTAGCATGTCATGGACTTTCACTGCCATGCTACTAATGTAAATCTCACATTTATATACAACCAGGATAAATCAGCTTCTCTTGAGATAATAAGGCCTATTTACCATGTTTTTTTCACTTCCCTGAAATGAATCAATTAGTGAAAATATTATTTTATGTAAAATTAGTCCACTGAGAACTGAACTAAATCATCAATTCCTGTCACATGAAATACCACCTCTAAATGTCAAATATTCATCCTGGTAAGATACTGATCACTTGGGCTGGATTCAATCTGAATTAAAATTGAAAACATTTCTGTTCCATTACACGCACCCTGATCAAACCGTCCTTCCACAGAGGCATTTTTTGATGTTAAAAAGAAACACAACAAAGAATGCTTCCTTTAAGTCTAATACATCAGAAATAATAAACACTTCCTTTCTTTCCTTACTGCCCAATTTTTGAGATACCAGCGCATATTCCATGTTGAATGATTTAATGATTTTATCTTTGTGCCTAGTGAATTAAAGCGTCCTCTGTAAAACCAGTATGTATCATTTCACATGGTTAGGCAAAACTGGCGTCCTAAACCCAGAAAATTCTAACTCTGTTTACCACAGCATCCCTAACAGTCCATCTCCTCATTCTTCTATTAAGCCTCCCCCTTGGGCTTAAAACCCAAAAGTTGTAAGAAACCTATCTATGTATTAGGCATGCAGTCAGATCACACCTACACAGTACCCCAAATTCTTGGATCCATTAGAGGGTGTGTTACACTACCAGGGAGTCATCTCCCTTCTGAAGCAATACAGTAAAGGCATCAAAATATGTATCTTAATGTTATGGTATATAGATGTGGACTTACGATTAGCTTTGTAATAAAAACATAAGATTCAGAATAATTCTCTGCTGACCTGTGCCGCAGAATAAACTAGATAGCACTATCACCTTTAGACCTGCCTATCTCAAAGGAAGGTGACATTTTAGTGGGTATAGATGGAAATGGAAAGTCCAAGGTAGATGGAAGGCAGCTTTTCTTTCTCTGCAGAGCTCATGGCTGTTACAATTTCCCCAAACTGGAAGGGAGTGAGAAGGATGACAATGTAATCGTTATTAACTTAACTATAGGAATACTGTAAATGTCGGAGGCTAACTGTGCTGAAGTTCTGATCATCTGTTTTGCATTTCTATAATAAACAGATTTCTCCATTTAAATAAAACATGGAATTTTAGGATTTTGGATGACCTCAACTGACAGGGAAGAAAAGCAAGATAATCTCTCAGGGATTTAAATGGGCCCATGTCATAAATGGTACCATGTCATGGAAAATGAGATTAGGATTGTTAGGAAAACACTATGAGAGCCCTCCTGATTAACATTATGTATATTATGTCAGTCCACAGAAAGCCCAGTGAGACAGGGGCTCCATTAAGCTATCTGTGTCATGTCACACAGCACATCACGGCTCAGCCTGTGGGAAGCTTCCACTCAGCCTGTGGCTTTTTTTTTTTTCTGATCCAGAAGATGCAAAGCAGCTGACTGGAAACAGCATCCTGTACTATTTGTATTTCCAGCCTCTGACATCAACAGTGACCATGTCCTCCTAGGTTTCCCCTTATTTTATGAACTCAGAGAAGGTCATTCATCTTTCCATATCACAAAAGTACTACAAGAACAGATGTATACTGTTTAGGAAACTTGCTCTCTCAAGCGTGGTGCTTTGAACCTTGGCCTCCCCAGCATGGTCCCTTGAAAGCAAGGAGCCTATGTTTGGTTTTTGTTGCAAAGCTGATGAATTATATGATGTGCAGCATCTAGATTTGATTTACCATTTGCTTTTGTCCTCTGAGGAGCACACATGCATCAGCCATATGGTTACATATTAAGGCTAAGCTTTAAAATCAAAGGTTACATAAGACACAATGACTTTAAAGGAAACTTACCATTTCACTTTTAACACCATCAAAAGACAACATATCTCCCTTTATACCACTGTCAAACTCCATTTCTGTTTGTGTCAAGGCAGAGTTGTGCCTCACAGCTGGCTGAACCATGCCTGGTAAACTTTCAAGCCTCCTGCAAGCTCTGGCCTGGCCTAAGAGGATAGCTTATGAAATCAGTCTATACTGCCCAAGATAGTAGGCTAAAAGCCAAAAACAGCCTTAGAAAAGAAAATGATGAATACCCCATGTTCTAAAGATTGATGGACTTCAATACATACTTATATTTCCCCAAAATTAAGTTAATTCCTTCAATGTTTAAAGTGTTACTAAACATTATTCACACTGAAGCCCCTTTGCACAACTGACACACTGGAAGAAATCTTCTCCACAGCCAAGATATCATTTTTACTACAAGTGAGAACTGGCTTCTCCATTCTATTTCAGATCCCTCATTACTAGGCTAGAAATTAATTTCTTACATTTTTTTGCTTACATGGTAATTCTCAAAAATAAATCAGGTGATGAAAAAACAAAATGGTACAAATTTTGCAATGTTTTGTTTCATTGTCCTTAACAAGTCAGCACTTGCCTATGAGTTACAAACTCATGCACCAAACACATTGCAAAAATATAACTTCTCCACCTGGAGAATGAATTTAGAGATGTAACAACTTTTTGACAGTCAGTAAATTAAGGTTTTATGAAGGGAATTTATCCTGTATGCTACACATTCACTGTATCAAATACTTCACAGTACCCTACAGAATTAATTTACTGTAACAAAAATGTAACAATTGGGGGGGGGGGGGGGGAATACATCACTAATGAAGATGATGAAGATTTTATGTGGATGAGAATGTCTACAAAATCAAAATGTTAACAATGTTTACAAAATATTAAGGAAGTGCCTGCTACAAGACCAACACAGTAAGATCTGTACAGACTGTTGACGTGTCTTTGCTTACTGATTTTTAGGGTGGTTGTTTAAGAATTTTTTTTTGTTTTCTTTCCTGGCCTACTTCCTGTAACTATGTATTTTTGATGAAAAAAAGAGGTTGAGTATACTTTTTAAGGGTTTATATTTCAATTCATTAACAAAGATTACAGAGAAGGCTAGTCAACTCCCCAAAAAGGCTGGTTTCCATTTGCCCGAGCGGTCCAATCTGCCCGTTCTTCTACTTTTTATTTGGTTTTTTATTAAGGAAAATCTGCAATCAAACACAGCAGGCCATGTTTTTCTCAAATCTAATTTCTGCTGTGCTATTTCTTTTTGAAAGCTTGGAAAATTAGAGAGGGAAATAACTCCCCAACTCCCATGACTATTCAGTATGGTTTTAAGAGAACCCTGACCAGATGAAACTCATTTCACTAGACCACAGTGTTCCCTAGAAGCAAACTACATTTCTGAAATTCACATTATCAGATAATTGCCAAGAAAGCTACATTTAGCAGAAAACAAAGAGGAGAAAAAACTTGCTGTGATTCAGATGGACATGGTGACAAATTCATTGCTAAAAGTAAGGCATATTCAAACTGGGAATGCTTTTAATAGACTTTTTTCACAGTTAAGTCTATTCAACTAAGTGAGACTCTAGGACAGCTGGGAACCAGCAAAAATACAGCAAGAGACTGAAATGCTACGTTCAGTTTTAATTGACACATCACAAAATCTGGAGGTCTGTTCTGTATATGCAATGCCATCCAAGAAAAATATTAGTATTTCATGAATTCTCATTCTTTTAAGGTTAGAATCCTGTTGTGATTGGCTCTGCTGATTTGGCATCCTTAAGATGGAAAATCTAAACTTCTGGTCTTCTGTGTCATACTATAATCAACATTATTATTGCTTTGATTCCAAAAGATGTTTTATCTTTCAAAACTAAAGCTATTTCATAATTATGGATTTGCTTTCAGATTAGGAAATCCACTAAGCAGCCTTTTACCTGGTGTCCTGGTTTAGCTAGGATAGGGTTAAGTTTCCCCAGCAGCTGCGGGGGGAAGCTCTAGCCAGGTTATTCAATACCATGCTGATGTCACGTCCGGGCGCCCAAACATGGGAGCATGGGAGAATCGGTGAACGCGTGTTTTGTTGCGATCGCTCTCCTCACTGCTGTATCGGAACATATCTTGCTCTGATCATTGTTATTACAGTTACTGTTATTGTTGTTGCTTGTTTTGTTGCTGTTGCATTGTTGTATTAAACCTCTCCTTATCTCAGCCCAGTATTTCACTCCCTTTGTGAGGGAGGGGCAGCAGCCGCGTGGTCTCAGACCCCGGCAGGGCCTAAACCACCACACCTGGATAGGAAACTGATATTCTAAAGTTAGATATTTCAGCTCTGATACTCTGATGAGCTCAAGTTGCAGACAAGGTCTGGTATTTCAGGCAGCCTACTGCCTAAAACTATAAAACACAGCTGTAAAAGCACAGTTGCTTTTGAATAATCCTAGGAAAAGGAAAGACAGAAGGAATATCTGGAAATGAAACAGGCCATGTACATGCTGATTTCCTAAAAAGTCAAGGTTTGCATCCTAGCAACAAATCAGCATGTGCTTCCCCTGAACTGTACAGAGACATCTAAGTGGTTCTGCCAGAGTTAGCCTTATTAGTGTAGCAGGGTCAGTGGTGAAGCACAGCTAATCAGTCCTGATACTCACAGCTGCTTTTTGATAGTTACATTCCAGCCTGCCCATCCACTTAAAAACTATTAGCAGTCTCCATTACAAAGGACATTTCCTTTTCTGCTCCTCTAGAAAACAATCAGTTGTCTACAACGCCATACTATTTGGCCTGAACAACTGCCTAAGGTGCTAAGTGACCACAAGCACATCAAAGCTAGCCACTGCTGCTATAGCTAAAGCCATCCTCTTCAGCTTTCTAACCCAAAATTCACAGAATCACAGAATCATCTAGGTTGGAAAAGACCTTGAAGATCATCTAGTCCAACCATTAACCTAACACTGCCAGTTCCCATCTACACCATATCCCTCAGCACTATGTCAGCCTGACTCTTAAACACCTCCAGGGATGGGGACTCCACCATCTCCCTGGGCAGCCCATTCCAACACCTAACAACCCATTTCTGTAAAGAAATACTTCCTAATATGTAGTCTAAACCTTCCCTGGCGCAACTTGAGGCCATTCCCTCTTGTCCTATCACTTCTTACTTGGTTAAAGAGACTCATCCCCAGCTCTCTGCAACCTCCTTTCAGGTAGTTGTAGAGGGCAATGAGGTCTCCCCTCAGCCTCCTCTTCTCCAGACTAAACAACCCCAGTTCCCTCAGCCGCTCCTCGTACGACATGTGCTCCAGACCCTTCACCAGCTTCGTTGCCCTTCTCTGGACACACTCGAGTAATTCAGTGTCCTTTTTGTAGTGAGGGGCCCAAAACTGAACACAGTAATCGAGGTGCGGCCTCACCAGTGCCGAGTACAGGGGTAAGATCCCTTCCCTGTCCCTGCTGGCCACGTTATTTCTGATGCAAGCCAGGATGCCATTGGCCTTCTTGGCCACCTGGGCACACTGCTGGCTCCTGTTCAGCCGGCTGTCGATCAACACCCCCAGGTCCCTCTCTGACTGGCAGCTCTCCAGCCACTCCTCCCCAAGCCTGTAGCGCTGCTGGGGGTTGTTGTGGCCAAAGTGCAGCACCTGGCATTTGGCCTTATTGAAGCTCATCCGATTGGCCTTAGTCCATGGCTCCAGCCTGTCCAGATCTCTCTGCAGAGCCTCCCTACCCTCAAGCAGATCAACACTCCCACCCAACTTGGTGTCATCTGCAAACTTACTGAGGGTGCACTCGATCCCCTCGTCTAGATCATCAACAAAGATGTTAAACAGGAGTGGCCCCAAAACCGAGCCCTGAGGGACACCACTCATGACCGGCCACCAGCTGGATTTAACTCCATTCACCACAACTCTTTGGGCCCGGCCATCCAGCCAGATTTTTACGCAGCAAAGCGTGTGCCCATCCAAGCCGCGAGCAGCCAGTTTCTGCCCCAAATTGGAATTTGTTATGCTCATCATGACTGATTTGGAATTGATAAAGGAAAATATCTGAAGACTTTTCTAAAGTCACTTTACTCTCAAAAAATCTTCTTTTTTTTTTTTTTCCTCATCTCAAACACTGCTTATACCAAAGTCTGTCTTGAAAATCCCCCTTCAGAGATCATAGCTGTAGGTGGGAGTTGAACTGTACTGCATTCTTGACAGATCTAGCTAGACATCTGAAAGCAGCCATAAACACTGAGGAATAAAATAAGGCTTTACAGCAGTGTCTTCTTGGATGCTCTAAGTGTAGAGTGTTTAACTAGCTGCCAATTTGAACCTTAAAAAAATGTGTATAAAGTCTCCTGTGTTTTATAGAAATTTACAGAAATTGCTCTTATGGAGTTCCCCAGTACATCATAAATTATTTTTCACACCTTTTAATTGCAATCTCTTGGCCATCCAAGAGATGCATACAGTCTGCATCTTAACTCCTCCCCACATTTAAATAGAGACAAACAGAACTGTTTCAGCTTTTTTTCCAAATTTTAATTTGGAACGTTAGAATTTGAATTAAATAAAAAATAAAATCTACTTTTTCTCAGTGAAAAGAGAATCAGAAGATAAGACAGATGAATCTTGGTTAGAAATATTTCAGTATTTTCTTTTTTCATCCTGAAAAACATATTGGAAAACCATCCCTTTCAGTGATTTTTTTTTTTTTCCTTTGACTTCTGCTACTATTTACTTTGCAAGAAAAATCTTCTACTATGTATCTTCCAACTGAAGGACAAGAAACTTATGCCATTTTTCTCAGTTACTAACCATGGGACTTTCCCTGAGTATTTTCCAGAGATACTATAAGAACCTATTTCTTTCCTGGGTAAAAGAAGAGACAACACTAATATAAAGTCAATAAAAATCACCTGTAACTGTAACTTCTACTTACTCTATGGATCCTCACTTACTTTAATATCATTTTGTGATATGTTTGGCTGTATGTTTCGCTTCTCTGTGCAGGCCTTTGAAATAAACTGGTTTATGCAGCTTCACTGAATGCCAAGTGGAGGAAGCAGAATCTAGGAGAAAGCTCACCAGTACTTTTCGACAGCATTTTTATTAAAGGAGCAGTAAGTAATGTCTCCTGTCACCTTGTAATGTCTCTTAATACAAAGAAGAAAAAGATGCTTACTTGTCACTAGAGACTGAGAATGTAATTTGTCCTCAGTATTTTCTACAAGAATGACTGCTCTACATCTTCTTTGACTGCTCCATCGGTTTGTAGATTGCTGAAGAAAAGCTTTCTATTTTAGTCCACACATTACCTTGCAAAAAAACCCCATGAATGCTGGGAATAAATAGTATCGAGAATAGAGTCAGCATAGCAGAATATTAATTGTTAAAAGGAACTGCCGATATTCTAAATAAGAATGCACTATCCATCTCTGAATTTTGACAGACAAGAGTTGAAAACTCTTGTGTATTTGTGACGTAGAGAAAAAATGCTAAAGTTTCATTTAGTTTCTGGTTCAACAACTGCTTTTCCAAACCTTCCCCAGTTGAAATACTCCCAGGACTCTGGCAAAAATCACAGAGGCCAGCTTGCAGCAGATGATGACAGCATAACATCTCCCCTCACTTAAAAGACTTTTGTTTACATAGAAGTTCAATAATTCAATAACAACTTGAGTGTGCAGTAAATGAACAAATATGAATAAACTTACAACATGGCAAGAATGGCTTATAAAGACCCTGGGGCAAATACTACAGTTCTAAATCCTTTCTAGCACGTGGGGAGGAAGAAGGGCCCGTGATACTAGGAGTCACAGCTTTGCGGGGAAGTGCAGCAGAAGCTGTACGGGACACTGGCGAGAGGCAGAGCAGGTACCTGCCCAGAGGGAGGATTACACTGACTTTTGCAGGCATTGGAAGCCAGCCAGCTCTACTAACAGAGAGACACATGCATGACACCGAGTCCCAAATCATGCTAAACATAGACACAGTGATGCTGAATCACACTTGAGGGATTAAGCACCTTCTTCCACCACTCCCCTTTCACATCAGCGTGGGGCCAAACTCTTTGTCACCTGAACTATTTCTGATTGCTCTCTAGAGTACCAAGTGCCTCTCCAGCACTCCTACCATTATCTTGTGCTTCCACAACAACAAGCTTTTTTATAGCAGGACATTTGATAACATTGCCCAAACTAGCCCTGACAAAATACACATTATGCACATGAATAGGCTGAATCACAGGTCTGGTTCTGGCAGCTGTATGACAGTGTTATTACAGTACAACTACACCAATGCCTACAGGAAGGAAAATATGAGCAAGAGAAGATTTACCTTTTCTCCATTGATATTAAATACTTTGAAATTACACAATGAAAATGATGCTTGGCTCTTTGCTATCACTGCAGATGAACGCACACATAAAAATGAAATCCACTGGACCATGCTGTCATTTTTTCAAAGCACATCAGCAAGTTTGGGAGAGGCAAGGAGAAAAGAAAGAATCATCAGCTTATTGCACTTCACACCATGAGTTTCTCACCTACAATGACCTGTACAACCTGCTGGAATCCACAGGCTGCTCATGGCTCCATTATTAAAAATGTTTATTAAAAATGTATCTCTAGAAATGAGTGATTCTGGCTGTCATCAGGGGGAGTAGTAAGTGCATATTGACATTAGTGCACCCTTTAAAAATCTGTGGTTTAATTCATTCTACAGAGTACAAGCTTTAAGGACAAGTAAAATGTTGATCTTTATGGGATTAATTTTGTAGTGAACAAAAATAAGCAGATAAAGAAAGGTTGGCAGCATAATTTAAGACTGCTTTAACAACTATTCCTTCTCTGCTACAAGCACCATTTTCTCTGGATTCCTTGGTCCTCCAGTGTCGAGTTTAATTCCCTTCCCCAAAAATTCTCTCCCTTTCTTCTTATACTTTCATGATGTGAGTATGTCATCTCCTTAGGACACTCAGTATAGTCTACAGGAAGATCCAGCATCACATTTTCCAACTCACACCCTGCCTCCACACCACAGCCCCTTCCACCTCCATTGCTACCACTCTGTTGTACCATAAGACCAGCAGGGCAGGCATCATTTTCACATCTCTTGCCATGGTGCCTACAGCAGAGTCTACTCAACATGTAGTTCAGATAACTGATAAATGATTTAGACAGCACAGTATCCAAGCTCCTTTATCATATTGTAACAGAAACCCATGGTCATGCCATCCAGACTGGGTATGTACGCTAAATGGACTGCCTAATATAGGCAGTTTAACTCAACCATTCTTTCATATATGAACCAGGATCCAGCAGTGCCTCAAGAGTAAATGAAAATGTCAGGATGCAGCACACTGTCCAAGCCAGTCCTGCTAGCTCTCCACAGGCCATTACAGCTCTGTGAGTGCCTATCTCAGTGAAGAATACATAGATACAATATCTCGAATTGCACACTTGGTGTATCTGGCTTGCCATGGCACTGTGTCAAGCTAACCTATGTAGTTTCTCAAAAGGGTTGATTTACTTGGACAGTGTAGCTGTATATAGGTATCTCATGGTGTTCTATTGCAGATGACAGTTATAAGGTCTAAACAGTAGTTTTCACCCTCATCATGATGGCCATATACTCAGCATACACAGATTATAAGTATACAACATACTATACAATCACTGTTGTATAGTTTGTCTTCAAACTCTTGTGTAACTTTGTCTTCAAGTAAGGAATAATCAACACATACCTAGTCTATTATGTGTCTTAAACAATTATTATCCTCATTTATATACACAGGAAGTGATATATTTACACATAGGATCTAAACTAAACTAAAAGGCCTGAAGTTACAAACCGAGACTGTGGTGCAGGTGGGTATTCACAGACTACTGCCCTCCTCACCAGATAATTCTCACAATGACACTTCTGTCACACAGTGACTAGCAATGCCCTAAGGCGCACCAGTTGTATTACAAGAATGATATTAAAATATTCTTGCTAATAAAAAAAGAAAACTATATAAACCAGCAGGAAAAACATGTAAATGATGTCATGCTTTAAAGTGAAGAATCCCTCTTAGTGAGAAAGGTTATTCATATTGAGTCAGACCTTTCAGGATTGCAACTGCTTCCATTTTCCTACCTTCTCATATGACATTGCTATAAAGTTTTTATTATTTAGTATAGTCTATCACTTGCTTTGGTTTTGTAAATTTCTATTGCATTTTAGAAAAAACAGTTCATGTAAAATACCATACAATGTCATGGTTTTCAGAACACCATTTATTCCAGTTATGCCTTTAAATGGACAATTTCTCTCTCACTTCATGACAGGCTGTATTTTCCATATAGAGAGTTTGGCTTATATTTGATATTTCATCCTTCCTCCTGAGTGCACTGAAGAAAGGGGTCAGAAGCATGAGAAACCAAAAAAACCCCACACGAACATGTTGGTGTGCATTTCTGTAAACCATCCTATTCCTTGGAAAGCAATTAGATGTCAGGTCCTTGAAGAAGGCTAACACACACATGCTGAAGGATTCAAAATAAGCAAGAAATACTTGGACGATGCAGCCTACAAATACAAACAACACCCTGCTACCTCTCATGGTTTAACATATCAAACCAGAACAACATGAGAAATATAAGAAGAAAAATGAGAAGAAAAAAAAAGTCATTATATATAGCAGCCCAGCACTGTTCAGCTGTATGAACCTTGTAATGTAGTGCTGCAAGATTTGAATTTTATGCAGCATTCACGGTATTTCTACAGTCTACATAACACACTGAAGGCTACGTTTTCAAAAGGAAAGAAACCCCCTACCAAACTGCATGATGATCAGCCATCACTAAGCATGCTAAACATAAAAATACATATATTCACACACACAACTGTATAAAATCAAAGCCACTTCTGTTTTTCTAATGTATTTTTTCTTTTTCATATGAGACTTTAAAAGTGATATTTGGTTATTGCCTGCCAAAAGAAAATCCAGTGAACCTTAGCTGAAGCATTCCTTAAACTCTTTGGGAATTCATGTCTCAGACCTTCTTTTCAGTCCTGTTTAAATCTTCTCTATGTGGCTGGAGTATTTGATTGTTTACTAGTCTTAGCATTCACAAAAGCCACAGTCTGGAACATGACTTGCAGCCAAACATGCTCTTTGACAACACCTGTAAGCATAAAGCCCAATGACTTAGTTGGCTCAAAAAAAAAAAAAAAAAAAAATCCTCTTCTGTTTTACTGTGGTCCAAAAGGTCTTTACAATTACCTGTCCTCTGGAGACCTCAGGGAAGTATAAATGGTAAATTATGATGAAAAGATACAATGACCAGCAATTTTTCTTTTTCTAGATAGAAAAAGCCTTTTATTCAGTACGTAACTGCTGGTCTAGTAATTTCTTCAGTGATAAAGAACTGAATGGTATTCAACCAATGCCAGAATTACCAGGTTTTACTTAGCAGATAGTCAAACACAGGAGCTGATTGCAGGCCCTGGAGTCTGCTTCCCCCACAGCTGGACACAGCACTTGTCTCCTGAGAAATTACTTGGGGAAGCCAGCAGGCTTTAGAACAGACTGTTCTTAAATGCAAAGACTCTGGTATCTTATAAACAACATATTTAAAACACAGGATCAGACATATTTTATTATTGTAAAATTAGGAATTCTTCACATATTTGTACACAGCAGATGGACTACTTCCTCAGATGGCACAGATAAGGCAAACACTTAGATGTAAGAACACATAAAGCCTTACCAAGGACAGCAGAGCATGGTTGAGTTTCACTCCAGAGCAACATCAGAACAGCAGATTTTAATCTAAGGCAGCTTTTTCTTAAATGTAATTGGATTATCTCTGTCAGTGACGTTTCTCTTACGAGGAAGGAAAGAACACAAAGTCTTGTGAAGTTTTCCATGGCAAAGGAACTCCTGGTCCCAATATCCAGTGCTGCTGTCCCAACTGGAGCAGAACTAGTTGGCAATGAAGGCCAAGTGCTGCATAGCCAGGTGTACTTTCAGTCTCAAAACACTGAATCTTACATTTTTTGGGCATCTCTTTGTTATGATCCTAGCCCAAAACTGGCTAAATACAAGGTAGAAATATTAAACCATGTAGCTGACTCCCAAGAATGAAATAGTAATGTCAGAGAGCTTTTCCTGTTGGTCTTTGAAGAGACTGATCAAAACCTACAGTAAATCTGAAACTGAATCATATTTTTACTATGCAAAGAGAATTGATCAGCAACATAAAAATAGGACAGCAAAACAGTAATTTTTCTCCATTATAGGAATTGTATCACCCAAAATAAACAACTTCTTCATATCCACCAGCTGCATGGCAGAGTTGTTTCCAAGGCTGACAACTGCCTGCACTATTTATGTAATTTAGAAGTCTGAAGTATTTATCCTATTAAAATCCAGCATGTGGTAGAGGTCTGGTTTTGTTTGAACAGGTCCAAGGCACAGGCTAGACCAAGAATGAGGTTTTTTTCCCTAATGCTAATGGAAAAATATTATTTTATTGAATTTCTAGCAAGTAATTGTTTTACTGAAAATAACAACTCAGGAAGCACTGGAAGTAACAGTTTGATAGTGAGACAAATAAATTGCAAAAGAAGTATTTCCAAACAAATTTAAACACACTGTAAATTTCTTATTTTATTTGATCTTCCTTAGTCATCTGTCATTCTTATTATGCTTCTGTGTACTTTTTTCTGCATGTACCATATTTGTTTTCAAACCAAAACACTCCAACAAAATTAATGAAACAAGATATTCTAACTGAACTTTTTAAGTGTAGATTGGCTAAGTAAGGATAATACTTGTTTCATATTCAGAAGGACACATTTTTGCAACCTTCTCCATATTTACTTTTATTTTAAAAACACCAGAATTGCAGTATTGCTGTTTTATATAAAACATGCAATGAAAGTTTAAACTACGGTTGTGCCAGGAAATACTACAGCTTTAATATTTACTTTTCTGTATAATCCTATCAAAATTTCTGTGCAACCTCCCTGTTTCCAAATCTGAACATGTCTCTAGTAACTTTGGAAGGATGGGGAGAATCAAGAGAAGTGATAAATCTTCTTATTTCCTCATCTAGTTTGCTGTCTAATCTCACTGCGTATAGAGAACTCATCCTTATTTTCTACGGTTCACAAAAAGAAGGTAAACTGTAAATCCAACAAAAAACATCTGTGGTTTTGCCTACCATCCAAAGGGAATTTTAATTGTTAACTATACAGGACTATTCCCCTAACTATTCCCCTTTGGCTAACTATTCCCCTTTGGCTTCAAGAAGCTAGGTTAAAAGACACATCTCCAAAGGAGATACATATATGCATGTATATATATATATATACACACATGCACATACATACTGTACTTTCCTGCACTTCTAAAGAGTTGAAGAGCAGTAACTGTTCAAAGCGTAGGCGTCTTACATAATACACATCTCAACTCTCAAATCACTTAGAGATACTGATACAGTATTTGGGACCAGCAGTTCTACTATTTTAGTGGGAAACACCTCTTAAGACGTTCTTTCAAAACTGAAGAAACTTTGATAAACTGTAATAAAAATCTCAAAGGTAAGAAGTCTAGGCTTGGAAGACGCAAGGAAAAATTAGCTACAGCATACAATTTACAAAATAACAGGGAGCATGTCCATTGGTAGGTACATTTGCAAAATCATATTTAGAATCTCTGAACTCCAACATCCACATTTTGATTCCACATGTTTAGAAGTAAAGCTTACATTTGGTCCAGTGAGAGCACTCCTATTTCAACCTGGTGAGCCACACACTTGTCCTCATTTAAACATAAGAAAACTCGTGTCTGAAATGTTTTCATGTATGCACATGCAAATTATTAAAACTCGTATAAGATTAAATGTCAATGCTTTCATGGTTAATTGACACATTATCTAATATTTATTTCTACAATTTCATTGCCCTCTAGTCCCTGCTCATTTTGCATTCTGAAGGAGAGAAGGGCAGTTTTTCAGCTGACCTAATGAAAACACTGCCATGACAAATGAGAAACCAACCTGTGTGGAGTGGAGTCCAGCTGGAGAGAATGCTAATTCTCTGCCTCAATACTGCCTTCAAAGAGATTATTCAAGCCTCTCTCTGACATGGAACACAGTGATCAGCCAGCAAATGCTAGAGATGAAAATAACGTTTCTCTGTTTTAACAAAAAGGTGAACTAAAAAAGGCAGTCACTCATGCCCTGAATGTTTACTATTAGCAATAAACAAAGTGACTATCTTTAATGCTTATGCAGTAACTGTCATTGATAGGTGTGTTACTGTAGATTTTGGAATTATTATATCAGTATAATTTATCTATATGAGGCAAAAAGGAGGAATAAAATAAGCAACAGGAACTTGATGTTTAAAAAAAAATAAAAATTAAAAATTACCTGTTACTGAAATCTAGGAACTGCCTGAGAAATCTGGGAAACAGATTTAAACTATAATTTTGCATACACTACACACACTGAAGCTCTGAACTTACTGTCCTTTTAAAGTGAGCGAGTGATTTACAGAATTCAGGTATCAGATACTGCAAAAACACAAGGGTAACTGCAATGAAAAAAATGTGGCTCAGCCCCACTTTATCAAAGATGTGTGAATGGACCAAAGTCAGCAAATGAATCAAAAGACTAAACCTAATGAAAGTCTTGTTAAGATGACAAAATGTATCACTGGAGAAATGACTCAGAATTTCTGAATTTTCACCTGCAGAAAAACAAAGTATCAAACTGCGGCACAGGAAGTAACCTACACCACCATCTACCCCATCTAACACATTAACAAATACTAACCTTTGTTCGTGAACAGTAGTCTTAACATATTTTAAACTTACAGTAATTAGTGACATAGAAAAGTCAATATATTTTGTTGTAGTCTCAATTTAAAAAAGGTCTTATTGAAAGCAGGCTGGTGTTATCTGCTGTAGGAATATTTATAAATAAAATCATGACTATGGTGTACTCTGAATGAAGCAGAGTATTACCCAGTAATAGTCAAACCTGGCAGGGCCTTCCATGACTTATGAGTACATAATGATATAAATATCAAGCTTTCATATAGTGCTTTCTATCAGCAATATCAAAGCACTTTAGAAAAAGAAGCATTGGTATTTCCATATTACGTGCTGGGAAGTCAGAGAAAAATCATCTGACAGACTTAAACATCAAGAAAAGACAAATGCCATTTCTATGCACTGAAGATTTTATGTAGTTATAGGCAATCATTCATCAAATTTTATAAGCATTTAATCTCTTGTTAGAAAACAAAAAGACAAAACTAATTCAAAAAACAAGATCTGAAGTATTTAATGGCATAGACAACTTAATGGCAAATTTAAACATGCATCAGCATCTGAAAGTAGGATTTTTTAAATTATACTTGCATTTCTTTGTTTGGTCATGATAAATTAATCCATAAATACTCAAATTATGAAAACTGCTACAATTATACTGAACTCTCTTCTGGGGTCCTACTGCATAGAAATGTGTCGTGCATCTAGAAATATAGGCAGATTAGATTTCTAGTGAGATTTTTTAAGTTTATCTGTAGAATTGATGTTATTTGGAGTAGTAAAATTGTGATGCATTAATTTCAGCATAGCAATATGGGGCTGTAAGTCATAGTAAGAAAAGGTCTCAATTTTATCACTACATGCCACTGATCATGCTGGCAAAGGTACTCATTATTTTGCATGGAGTTCAGAAATCATTTAAGTGACATTTTTTCCATTTTATTTAAACTTCTCTCATACCTTTCCTATTTTACTTAAAAAATAAAAACAGGCTTGTCTTATAGAAATGAAAACGATTTTAAAGGCTTCATACACAATCACGTAGTGTGTTCAAGAGAAATCACACCCATGAAGGGTATTCCTTTGTAATTCAGTACGGTGACAGCAAAGAGTAGGTGTCATTCTAACATAAAGGTAGATCTACACAGTGGCAGTCAGAAGATGCTATTCCTATGAACAGCATTCAGACTATTCAGTATATGTAGACAACAATTAATAAAATAATAACTTATGTGCCACTGGCCATTCATGTGGCATAACATTTTCAGTGCTGGTTCACTCTGACACAGTCCTTGAGTTGTCAAGCAGTAACTTTCACCCCATCACAAGGGGCCTTGCAGAACTTCTGAAGGGCTTTAGCAGTTCATTCCACTCTGTAAATATTGTAGCTAATGCTGGGGAAAGCAGCAATACACATGATGATGCAACTAAGAAGTTAGGTCAACTCAAATAATTTCTTGGGGAAATCATATTATTTTTCAGTACAGAATGCTTGAAATATATATTTTTTTACTTATACACACACACATATATGTATTTCCTGACAGGTGCACTGCAGTATCCTCAAAAAAAAATAAGCTCAAACTGAAAGACACAGTCTGGAAAGGAGATAGGGGAAGAAAGAAAACCAAACATAGAGCTTCATCTGATGGGTGATCTGTAAATTAACAAAAGCCAAACCCTTTCAAATGTGACTTATTAATGAGCAATGTTTAAAATTTCATTTTGACTAATGGAAAAGATATTCACACACAACAAATTCTACCAGGCAGAAGGAGGGGACCTAAGAGATGGGGGAGGCTGGAAACAGGTCCCCGCTCAGGGAGGCAGGAAAATCCTCTCCCGACCTCCCTCACCCTCCATGGTGTCCCTTCACAATAGATTCGGGACCCTGGAACTTTTGAGTGAAGAAGAGAAGGAGGAAGAAAATGAGACAAACAAGGAGGAAGACCAAGGTCCACCAAGGCCGGGTCATTCTAGACCAGGTATTAAAACCAGTTCTAAAAAGAACCCCAGAAGAGTCATTGTAGTGGGTGACTCCATTCTGAGGGATGTCGAAGGCCCCATATGCAGACCAGACCCGCTGAACAGGAGCCAGCAGTGTGCCCAGGTGACCAAGAAGGCCAATGGCATCCTGGCTTGTATCAGAAATAGCATGGCCAGCAGGGACAGGGAAGTGATCTTACCCCTGTACTTGGCACTGGTGAGGCCACACCTCGATTCCTGTGTTCAGTTTTGGGCCCCTCACTACAAAAAGGACATTGAATTACTCGAGCGTGTCCAAAGAAGGGCAACGAAGCTGGTGAAGGGTCTGGAGCACATGTCGTACGACGAGCGGCTGAGGGAACTGGGGTTGTTTAGTCTGGAGAAGAGGAGGCTGAGGGGAGACCTCATCGCCCTCTACAGCTACCTGAAAGGAGGTTGCAGAGAGCTGGGGATGAGCCTCTTTAACCAAGTAACAAGTGATAGGACAACAGGGAATGGCCTCAAGTTGTGCCAGGGAAGGTTTAGGCTGGATATTAGGAAGTATTTCTTTACAGAAACGGGTTGTTAGGTGTTGGAATGGGCTGCCCAGGGAGGTGGTGGAGTCCCCATCCCTGGAGGTGTTTAAGAGGCGGGTTGACATGGCACATGGGGATATGGTGTAGTTGGGATCTGTCAGTGTTAGGTTAACGGTTGGACTAGATGATCTTCAAGGTCCTTTCCAACCTAGATGATTCTGTGATTCTGTGAAAGAGAAAATCTGTTTATGGAAAGAAGCACGAAGCAATGGTGGAGCAGAACAGAAAGCAAGATCTTGCCTTCCTTCAGTATCACTACCCAAACGAGATGGATCTGAAAAGGTCTCTTGAAGGTCATCAGATTGCGACTGTTTCATACTAACTGCTGGTGAAATGGAGACTGCAGCATTTGGAGATGTGCCACACAGAGGTTTCCAATGTGTAGTTAATGCTAGAAGTTTTCTCCCACAAGTAATTTGTTCTATTTAAACAGCTTGCCTCTTTTGGTCCCTTGTTCATATTTGAGAAATTCCATGCTGTGGTTTAACCCCAGCCGCTCACTCCCTCCCCCCTCTCAGGTGGGATGGGCGAGAGAATCAGAAGGGTAAAAGTGGGAAAACTCATGGGTTGAGATAAAGACAGTTTAATAGGGAAAGCAAAAACTGCACGCACAAGCAAAGCAAAACAAGGAATTCATTCACCACTTTCCATGGGCAGGCAGATGTTCAGCCATCTCCAGGAAAAGAAGGCTACAGCACACATAACGGTTACTTGGGAAGATAAACGCCATCAGTCCAAATGTTCCCACCTTCCTTCTTCCTCCCCCAGCTTTACACGCTGAGCATGACGCCATACGGTATGGAATGTCCCTTTGGTCAGCTGGGGTCAGCTGTCCCGGCTGTGTCCCCTCCCAACTCCTTGTGCACCCCCAGCCTACTCACTGGTGGGGTGAGGTGAGATTGACTCTGTCAAAGCACTGTTCAGCAATAAAACATCCCTGAATTATCAATGGTTTTCAGCACAAATCCAAAACATAGCCCCATACTAGCTACTGTGAAGAAAATTAACTCTACCCCAGCCAAAACCAGCACACATGTATTTTTTAATTCACTACAACGAAGCAAAAGACCACCTAGATGTACTTTTCTCTGTAGACTACAGTGACGGGGTTTGCTAAATGCTTTCCATCAAACAAGCATTACAAATTCATTGCTGGAGCTGCCAATTTAAGCCAGTGTCTGCCCTTTCTGAGAACTGAATCTTAAAGCAGGACATTCCTGTGACAATCCTACTAGAAAGAATAGGTTTTCAGATGTCTAAAATTGTTGAAGTCATTTAAGTATCTGACAGGAAAAAAACCCACATCGCCAGCATTACATATAGGACACATTTCAAGGGCAGAACTGAAAACAACATTTATGGATTGTGCAGACACAGCAGTCCCACAAAAAAATTTAATGAAGGCTTGCTATCTATAGCAAAGGATTTAGAAAACCTGCATAGTCCACCTGACTCCTAAATGTAGTAAATCAAACTCCATAAACTACACAGTTCTTACAGTCTCAGAAACAAGGGGTATCAAATGGTTGTGGAGATTTCCAACCTCTCCCATCAGCCAGATACAGGCGGTGAACTCCATAGCTCCGTTGTATTTAATATCCTTCCCACAGGGCACACAATTCTTGGTGCTGCTACAGGTATTCGAAAAACACTGAAACAATTCATCCAGGAACTGCTGTTAACTGCCCCCCAAAATGCTGCTCTGACAGAGGGCATAATGCTTCACCTGTGGTTCCTCAGGATAGATTCCCTACCTCAAGGCATCTTGCCATGTCACATGGTACGTGTCTCATTCTGTATGTTTCCAGAGTTTACTTCTTCAGAACATTCCTATGCTCTGTCATCCTAAACATAATAACCTTATATGATGAGGCAGTGGTCAAAGTTCACTGATTTCACATTCTGTATCACAATGAGAAGTAGATAAAGCCTCTGAAACCCCTTAAGTGGACAACTGTTTGCCGATGCATTCCCAGGAACTACTTTCCAATCCAAGACCATTATTAGCTAACTGATGCCAGAGTTCTTCAACAATTTCATCCTCCGTATCTTCAGCCTCACAATCATAAATGTCAGACAGCACTACTAGTCATTATTTATCCCTCGTTATTTTTTCCCTCAGTGGTATTGATGTCACTTAGTTCTGCCAGTTTATTGTGCACCAGTTTCAAACATGGTAATTTTTAATCATCATTTTTAGTTTGATGATTTGTAGTTTCCTATGACTTTACCT
The DNA here is from genome assembly GCF_047716275.1 of Strix uralensis. Taxonomy (NCBI): domain Eukaryota; kingdom Metazoa; phylum Chordata; class Aves; order Strigiformes; family Strigidae; genus Strix; species Strix uralensis. The sequence goes on along the minus strand of NC_133976.1, from coordinate 32,794,311 downwards.
TCTGTTACAGTTAGGAGAAGCAATAAGTAAAAGCACTACCCTTTCTATTGCTATCTGTTATCTTCATAGCTTTACATTAGCATTATATCATGTCTGTCTTGCCTAGAAAGTCTGAAGAGGTATTGAACCAATTGCTTTGATATCTACTAAATGGTCTTTTTACATTATTCATGCGTAATTGTCAAAGCATCAATAGACAGCTAGTAAATCTTCCTGCACCTGTATGAAAAACTGAAAGCTGCAAGACACACAGCACAGTGTGAAGGTAAAAACTGTTTTCTATGTAGAAGATTTACATTTCGGATACACCGAGCTGGATGTACAATGTGTTTCTAGGATGATGTGGAACACTGCTGGTTTGCTTCCCCCCCACAGCAGTTTTGATGGTAGCCATGACAGACATAGCACTAGAGAGACGTGAACCATCCCATGAGCTGCACGTGGCCAAAAAGCTGTAAGTTGACCAATTTTACAGTACTGGAAAGAGCAGATGCAGTGAGGTGGAGAAGCCTGCATTCAATTACTGGTAAAGCAACACAAAGGCACCTTGAGGAAAATGCCCTTTGTCCTTTCCATGACAGCAGAACCAGATTTCATCACCGGAAAAGGATCATAAAATGTCATCCCAGTTCATTCACAAGACATAGTGGAACACAGGTCATGTAAATAATCCCTCTGCTTCCAACCATCTATACCTTTCAGAAATAACAAAAGTAATTAGTCTACAAGGGCCTATCCCACCCTGTTTCATCCTCACCTTCTTTCTCAGCTCTTCAGGATTAGAAGTTGTTCACTGCTTCTGTCTTAAGCCTCAGTAAAATTGACAGTAAGTCTTCCTTACGTAATTTCTACAAGGAAATGCTAAAGCAACATTATGTCATGGGTAGGTCCCTGCCTCTCTGACACTTTCAGTGACTGAAAAACCCACCTGTTTCTCCTCGTTTATAAAGACCTTGACTCTGCTGTGAACAAGCACCTTCAAACACATAACAGGATAGTACTGTTGTCCCTGTGCTCCTGAGAAGGTATTTTTTCTGCATGAGGCAACAAGGAAGTTTGTTATGGGATACAGAAACAGAATAAAATGACTTGGACCTAGTTTTCAGAAGCAATAAGTAAGACTGACCATGGTAAGCAGAGGTGATGAAAAAGCAATAGCTTTACTTTCTAATGGACACTTGGATAATTAGGCAGGAGTGGAGAACGAAAAACAGACAGCATATTTTGAAGAGGGAGGTACCACTCACTTGATGAGATGGGAGAGGAAGCATAGGAGGTGGCATGAAACACCCAGTAAATCCAAAGTTGCTTTGGGCAGGGCTGGCATCGGACCCAGGGGGACCACAAGGGAGTGCTCAGTCTCACTAGAAAGACGCAAAAGCAACAATGTACTGAAATCTTGTTGTCCTTATTATTGTCTGTATTATTTGCAGTATCTGACTGAAGAGCAATCCCATCACTGATCATACCCACAGCATCAGTGTCTGCTAATTACACATGCAGATCTCTTCCATGGTGTAAATCAGCCTTCACCAGTAATTAGCATATTATCTGTTATCCCCCCAACACTTAAATATGATTGAGGTGGGTCCAGAGAAGGGCCACAAAGGTGATCAGGGGACTGAAGCACCTCCCTTATGAGGACAGGCTGAGAGAATTGGGGTTGTTCATCCTAGAGAACAGAAGGCTCCAGGGAGACCTTATAGTGGCCTTCCAGTACTTAAAGGGGGCCTACAGGAAAGATGGGGAGGGACTCTTTAGGATGAGGGGTAACGGTTTTAAACTGAAAGAGAGTAGATTTAGATTAGATGTAAGAAGAAATTCTTTCATGTGAGGGTGGTGAGACACTGGAACAGGTTACCCAGAGAGGTTGTGGACACCCCTCCCTGGAAGTGTTCAAGGCCAGGCTGGACGGGGCTTTGACCAACCTGATGTAGTGGAAGGTGTCCCTGTCCATGGCAGGGGGGTGGAACTAGATGATCTTTAAGGTCCCTTCCAACCCAAACCATTCTATGATTCTATGATTTCCTAGGGTCTACATTATCCAACTGATGACATTTAAACATTTGATCTAAATGCCTACGTTTAGACATCTAAGTGTCTTCATTAGGCTACAACTTCCATTTGTGCTGCAGTAGATGAAGCAGCTCCACCATACAAAACAGCAACACAGAAAACTGGTGATCCAGGTCTCTCTGCATTGTTTTCCATCCAGTGTTCTGCTGTTGAGCATGTTGTAATTCAGTCGGTGCACAAATCTGGTCCTACAGAAAACAAGACTTAAGGGCACTTTGCTGGTATCAGAGGTGCTCAGGAGTGTTCCTGGCAAGCCTGTGAAGATGATGGCAACTTCATACAAGTTTACTGCTTCTTTCCATGTAATACAGAGTTTGTACTGCTCTGAAAGCCTGTCAAAAAACATGAATTATGGACTGACTTCTTTACTCCTGGCTGAGAGCAAGGGCTATTTCTATTAAATCAGACTGTAATTGTAAGAAAGAGGTAAGAAATAAAACCAGGATTCAATGTTCAAAAGTCACCCTGTCATCTCTACAATTTAGGTCATAGATCTGCACCTACTCTCGAGACAGAATTCACTTGTGTAACAGTCAAATTTCTCACACTTCATACTCCATCCTGTTTAAGTGTGAAATTGGCTATGGGAACTTCACAGTACTACCTAGAAATTCACTTCCATTGCCATGTTGCAGCTCTACATATTCCCATACAAGAAATGTATACGCTCGTCATTTCAGAAGACAGAGCAGGGCCTCACATATTCTTTAAAAGGACTACTTTTGACACAATGAGACATCTTCAAAACTGGGAGTCACCACACACACACACTCCCACAATTTAGCTTACACTATAGCATGTAGGGAACCTCTCTGAGAAGCGAAAAAACTCAACTCTATTGGGCTGAAAGTCAGGTCTTCCAGTTCTTGGGTGAGTGCTCTACAGAAAAAGATAGGTACCTCATCCTCTGACTGTATCTTAAAAAGAAGCAACAGCCAAGACCACTTTGCCACAGGTCTGCTCTTACACAGATGTATGAAACGTTCACTCTCTGAACACATGCAGGAGACTGAACTCTTCAAAGGATTTAAGTGAAGCAATACTTAAACCAAGACTCATCCCATCTAATTATAGCACTTCACAGAGGGGTCCAAGTTATAAGAACAACCACTCTGTGTAGGTTTATTACATAAAGAGTGGAAAGAGACAGGCATGTTCAGGCTGTGATTCACATGTTAGGAATGTACCTGGCTGCTAAGAATGGGAACGCTGGAAGATGGAACAAAATCAGTGTAGGAATCGGGAATTATTAGTCAAACACAGAAAATGCCCACCGTGTTAGAAACCTCCAGTAAAAGTGGTCAATACCAGAGGTTTTCTGGGCTTTTGGACCTGGGTACCTAAGGTTAGCCAAAGTCCTATTTTAGGCAAAGCTCTCATTTGTATCTGTTCTTTTGCCTATTTCTTAAGGCAATACAAAAAGAGTAAGAAATAAAATAACATTTAAATTAACCAGTTTATTACCTGGATTTGCACATAAACATGTAGTAAGTACCCTGTGCTTGGGCTGTCTATTAATCCCTAACACTGTGCCAAGCCTTTAAAGTTTTGAGGACAAATATCAAAACTGAAACATATTATTTTGCCTGTTGTATTGTTACAGACACTCTCAAATAAACAACCAACCACCAAAAATTAAAAATTTATTATTAACACAATTAAATAGCCCTCCCCAAACTACAAGTTTCAATGTCTGTGAGAGGAGAACAGAACAACTTCCTAGGGTTTAATAACAACCCAAAACACTCTATCACTCACCTAACAATGAGGGCTCTCAACCTCAAGGACCTTCTCAGGGCAGTGTCCTGACCCAAGGCACCTCAAGGAATTCCCTTGGGTGGCATTCCGACCCAAGGGGAGAGTCCTCGACCGCAGCGTGCTGCTCCAGGGGACAAGCCAAAATGGTTCCCCCAGGTGACTCCATTTATACCCAGGCCGAATCTGACCTGTAGTCAATAGTTGCTCCTATTGGCCAAAGGCACCAACTACCATGAGGCCCCGAGAGCAAAGGCAATCAGTAGCTGCTACACTTCAGCAGCCAAGAAGCCCTGTTTTCATTGGGCTGATGCACCTGCCACATATATGTCACCTCTTTACTGCTTAAAAATTAGTATTTATTATTCTGCAAAAACAATTGTGAAATGCAACCATCCATTTTAAATTGTTCTTTAGGAGTTATGAATAATGACATTTACAAAATGTACTAATAACTTATGGTCAAAAGCCATTAATGTGGAATCACAGTATTTCAGAGAATATTTATAAGAGGTAATCAAACTTTAACAACATATCAGGTAGGATTTCAGATAATAAAATAATTGTTTTCTGGCTACCTGCATCTACCTCAAATTCTCCTATGCCAACGTTCTTTAGACATGCTAAATATTAAAAAATAAACATATTCAACATATTAAAAAGTCTTGGCAAAACAAGCTTTTATTCAACTATAAAATAATAACTTGCTCTACACTGAATAATACATGCAACACTGACAAACGATGATTGGCTCAAAGATTCCAAAGCAGGAATCCATGAATAGCTTCTATGCATGAATTATTAATCCTTTTTTATTCCAGTTCATAAATCAATCTGATTGCATACTTGTGGACTGAAACTGCAAAATGTATACTTCACATCAGTTCATTAATTTTTTCTCAAAATCTACCTAGTACTGATATCTAGGTAGTCACTAATCAAAATAATAATTTTAATTAGCTCAGCTAGGATACAGTTGTATTCAGTGCAAGAAAACAGCACTGTTTTCACAAAATTATCTCTAGAAGAGAATTATAGTTCAATAAGCAGAACTTATCTTTAAACTGTTTCTCTGAGAGGTTGTTAACAAATGTCCTTTTTCCGTCACTTGCTGATCCATTGAATGAGTTGTAGATTTATAAAGTCAAAATTAGAATTCCTCAAGAAAGTAAATTATTAAAACTATGCAAAGATCAGGACTAAAAGGGTGAGACACAACATGGCTCTCACCTAAATGTTGCTGCCTAAAAAAGCTAGATGTCAGGTTAGTCATCCAAGTTAGACATCTGCGCTGTTGAACATTTGGAGGAATGACTCCCCTTTGGGGAAGCCTCCTTCTCCCTGCTGACTACAGACAAAGCACAGATCAGTTTAACCGGACACACACCTTTAGATCACTAACACTAGCTTAAACATCCAGATGTTTAAGTCACTGGTTGCCACCAGCATCCTGGGCTTTTTCTGATCTGTTTTTCATTTCAACTGCATCAGTTCAATGATCCAGATCATTGTAAGGGCTTCCAGACACTAATACCAGCATGAGCCAGAGGACAAGAAGACCCAGCACAGAGCAAGGAGGATGCCAGACCTTCTCTTTTGATGGCAGGGCAGATTTATAGCAGAATAAAGAAAATTACCTCTCACAGTACAAAGGATGCCATTATTCTCTCAGTGTCTTTTTGCAGCAGAAATCCTTTTTGCCCATGCAAGTAGAGAATTCACCGAGTAGTGTTTCCACTTAGAAGTAATCTCCTTCTTAAAGTGATTTCTAGTCATTAACTTTTTCTGATGTTTATTTTAGCTAGTTAACTAACATTATGAAACAGTATTTCATGCCAAGATTGTACTCAGCCAACTCCCATGATTTCACTTGATTGTGATCAGTGATCTATAAATACTTACACTCTCTATGATATTACCCTTTCCAAGGCAAAAAGAAGGTGTTACCTCAACTTTACAGTTCTAGAAAACAAACTGCAGTTCTAGAAATCACCAATATCAGATATATGAATCACCAGTATCAGACATGGGAACAGTTCTTGGACCTTTAAGCTGAAGAATGTAAGGGAGTTCAGGACACTGAAGAAATAGCCCCAGTGAATACACAAGACTTAAAACAGTTACCATCTATCAGCTACAACAGGTACAATGAAATTCTGCAAGGCTGTTTCTCTGTAATTTCAGAAATAAAAAGCAAGGTATGATTTGAAATATTTAACGATATGCAAAATAAATTATTAAATCTGAAATGCTTGTGAATAGCAACACTGTAACTAGTGGTCCAAACAAAACCTGGCACAGGACTAATAGTAACACAACGGAGGCAAAAGGTGACAGCAGTAAGATCACTCACAAACTGCAGCTGAACAGGAACTGGCAACACCACACCATGTCTATTAAACGGCTTGAAATGCAATCCCTGTCCCTGCTCTGAGACAGTGCTTCTACCAGCATCCCAAATGCTGATGCCTCATAGGCAGAGAAGGAAGGAGAGGTGGTAGGGGAAGCTGTCAACAGGGCAAGCAGTGCTATGAAGGCTTGAAAAGGGAGCTGTGCAACTGTAGTAACAAGCTTAACTCATAAATATTATGTACTTGACTAGTAAAGAGGATGTCTTCAAGGCAGTCAAAGACTAAAAATTCTACAAAAGACATGGTGTTAATGCCCAAACATACCACTTAAGAGTTAGACATCCTCAACTGAAAACACTTATATACGTACACCTATATAATTATTTCATGGGAAAAGTAATAAATCAGTTGAAAAAGCACAGTACCCAAGACACCAACTGGCAGGTGGTACAGGACACAGAACATAAAGAACTAATCCAAACATACATAAAGAGAAACATAGTTCAGATCTACGCTGCTAGACAGCTGGGCCCCACCAAGCAGCTCTTCAGCTGTGGAGACATAATGTTAAGCTATCAATTTGTCCCAGATAAAGAAGCTTTTGTGATAAATCCCATGACAAACCCACTTACATTTCTCATCAAAACTGAACAAGCCTAGTCCCAGGAAGATACGGGACCACAAACAAAGTGTGGACCAGCTGACTGCAGCTAGTAAGGGTGCAGCACACCAGAGGACCAGGAGTGGAGCATGTCTCTGGCATGGCCCATAGCAGCCAGCAGGACAGCTGGGCCAGCTGGAAAGACAGGCTCTGCAAGGCACAGCCAGGACAGCAGTACTCTGCAAACAAGCTCATCTCCATCAACGGTCAATGCCAAAACTAGATGCCAAACTGTAGATGGTAGGTACAGCTGACTCCCTCTGAACCCTTCAGTTCAGGCAGACTCCATTGGTAGTCTTTAAAATCTGGAGATAGCTTCCTCCAAAGCCCACATACTCCAAGCAGTAAAATGCGGGGAGAGATGATGAAGGCTGCTGGATCTGCACACAGAACGCCTTCCTTTCTTTACACTTTGAGAAGCAGAAAAGCAGAGAAAAAGGATGACAAAACCAGCAATGGAGTCAACATCCCCAAAGAGGTTGCTGAGGCAGCTTTGCAGATTTAGTTTCAGATGCTTAGCAAGCATGATAGCATCAGTTACACCTAGTTCACATTTGAAAATACTGACAGCCTACAGAACAAGTAGCATTGTGGGAATAGTATTCTAATACACTGCACACCAAGACAATTTCTTCAAGGAACTGCTCTCTCTCCAAAGAAGATCCAAAACAAGATACTCTAGCCTCAGTATCCTGACCCTCCAGCAAGGAACAGCAAGCAATAGACACAGGGTAGTTTCCTCAGCCTAATAAGAAAGCTCCATAAGACACATATAGGTACTGCCATTGGCGTAAACCTCCAGTTTCTCAGTTACAGCACTTCATTCCCTACCTGTTATGATCTCCATTTGACTCAAAAGCTTCCCAGGTGAGAAAGGCAAGGAAAAAAACTCCCACTCTTCCCAAGAATGCAGCCTCGCCCCCACAGCCCTTGGCTCCTTTCACAAACACAACTACCAACCTCCTCCTCAGTGACCAAGAGTCACATGTCAGTCCTGCCCCCATAAACTCCATGACACCTTCCATTGTTAGGGCCTGGGTTCATCTGTTCAGCTCAGTAAAAGGATTTATTACTTTCCTGCATCAACAAATTAAAGAGTATATTTACGCTACTCCAAAGTGCCAAAGGGCAACCAAGAGTGCCCAGGGAGCAGAGACACATCACACCCGTATCGCTTGTCTTAGCAAGCAATCATACATCAGAGATGATCGTCCTGCAGAGAAGATGCTACTTTTTATCCCCACTAGGGAATTTAACTTGCTCAATTTCATTCTGAAGCTCCCCTTAATTAATAGTTTCCTTAAATTCACAGACTCTGCTATTTTTCACCAGGTGAGTGGGAAAACGTGGAGTACAAAGAATCTGGTTCCACATAATCTATTTGCTGGGGAGAAAGGTCATTACACCAAGCCCTTATACCACTTAAAAAGCATACTTTGTTTGCTTCATTTGGTAATACTGCAAATGCATTCAATTAATAATACATGAAAAAGTGTTGACTAATTTTCACAACAATTGATTAATTATAAAAATGTCTATGGTGATTGAGTATACAATCTCCACAGCAGCTTCTGTACTTAAAAAATAGCAATGGAGTGTATTTCCCTCATCACTAGCTGAGTGGTGCTGAGCTGGAAGTTTAATGAGTTACATGGTAAGTTACCTAATTTTAGCATTTACTTTCAGAGGAGATGATAAATATGAATGATTTCTCCAGTCCTGTGCATGCTACAGAAATAAACGTGAATGTTGTCTGGGAAAGTCTGTATCCTTTTCATATCCCTTACCAAGCCCTGAGGCACATAGCAAAAATAAACAGGGTTAAAAAATTATTTTGTTTTAAAAAAAATTTATTTTTCAATCATGACTTCATATTTAGTAAAGTCATAACTCAAAATTATACTAGGCTGGTTTTAGACAGTGATTAGTTCTAACTAAAACCTAGCAGCCTTATTGAAAATAATGACATTATCACTGTAGATCACAGACTGAATTGTGAAGAGTAGCACTGCTAATAATTTATTTGAGCAGAAACAACACACCTCAGAGAGAATGTTATCCTACCATTAACTTCTCTTTTACTATATGAGCAAAAATAGATGATAGCAGATTGTATTAAAAGAACAAAAATAGATTCTGTATTTATGTTAGCACTGTGGGTTTGCGTCTGTTAGTAAACAAAAATGTCAACACACTTTTACAGGTGTTTTTATGTGTTTATTATGTACATTTGTTCATACTGTTTAATCTGAGGTGTCTGATATTTATCTTGGTTAGGTGGGTGACTTTTGTTCAACACAAGAAACTGATGAAGATGACAAATTTACCCATTTATTATTTTTAAAAACTTGCTACTCTTGAACAGCTTTAACAGCACACAGTCTAATACTTACATTCTTAGTCAAACAAAACCTCAATCATTGCTATTTGACCTAATTTATTTCAGACTTCAAATGGAAAATTCCAAAAAGCACGGTAGGAAAAAGAATTTAGGAGAGATAAGACTTTTGCAAAAATAACATTTTAACTTTGCTCTTTTCACAGCAAAACACTACTATACATAATTAAAAATTCAAATGAAATCTCAAAGAACTTTAATTAAATTCTCTGAATTATCTGAATTTATTTTAAAAGTGGTTCTTCAGTGCCCTGCAACTATGGATCATCAATGCACTAAGACAAACAACTAGAATTTACATGCTAATAAAATCACATAAAAAGAACAGATAACAAGGAAACAGAGTTTTAGGGCTCTGAAAAGACTCGGTGTTTAAAACCTAATTCTTAATTTTTCCTTTAAAATGCCAATTAATTTACTGACAAAGTATTTCTAATAAAACACTGCATTTTTAAGCATACTGAATTCCTTGTAATATGTAACCATGCTTATCTGCTTACAAATTGTAATACCACATTACTGCATTTTCAGTATGATTTCAAAGCACTCCAGAAATAGTTAAAAACTCTTGCATAAAAACTAGCGAAGTTTTGTCATGTGAAGAAATGACTAGAAGAATTTTACCATGTAGATCTCTGTTCATCTTAAAATAAAAGTACGAAGTACATCAAAAACAGTACCTTAAGCACAAGCACCCGCAGCCTCATATACGCACCAAAAAGTGGTGAGAAAGTGTTTTTAACAGGTCACAGAAAAAATTCTGATCGTCTTTTTTTGTCAAATCACATTTTAAACCTCAATAACCACACAACATAAAGAAAGCCAGCGAGCAAATATCATTGGTAAAGCAGAAGAATTTCTTACTGCTAGCACTAGTCATACATCATTTTGCATTAACTGAAATCTTCAGTCACAAAACCAGATGAGGATGGCCAGTGAGAAGAGAAGGGCTGCAATGAAGCTACAGACTGCGGTGAAAGAATGTGCCGGTGTCACAACACCCAAAGCTCCCAAACCAAGTTGAGGAATAGTCCTGAAATAGCAAGGCAACGCAATTGGAAACATCATGCAAAGCAGGACAAAAATCAAACGTGTAGCTTGCTCAGGCTTAAAGATCAAAAGTTTCATTTTCCTGCTGAGCTCTCTGCAAAGTGAGCCTAAAGCAGCTTCCATCCATGAGGTACACTGTGAGAGCAGAAGTCTCTCCTTTACACCGTGTTGTTCTGCGAATCGGTGGAGTAAATTCAGGACAAGCTACACAGCATGACAGCATGGACTAATCAACATAAAACAAAGCCATCGCTGGCACAGCAGCTCATCATTTTCAAACATGTGACTAACATGAACATAGTAGTATCTTTGTTCTTATTCTGAAGCAGTTATCAATGAAGATTCAACATGGAAAACTGACATAAAAACACGTGCAAGTAGAAAGTTCTTCATGGGGTTTAGTTGAAAGAGGCTTCAAAGACTGGAGTTTCTCATTCAGGGACTTTGTATCAGTATCAAAAAGAATAAAGTTCAAACTGCTTCATGCTCTGAATCCTGGAATGGTACTGAACTTGCTTTGAAAGGCATAAAATGGAAATACACGTTTATTTGACTTTTATAATAATATCAATTTAGGAAATAGGAAAAGTGTGACTGTACACTTACGCTGTTATGACATTAACCATTTCAGGAAGAGAATTTAAAGACTGGCTTTCATTTGGGAAATAAGTTTAAAATTTCAGATTAAAAAATCAGCAGAAGCAGATTTGTGACATCACAGTATCAAAATACTACATCACTCCCCTGCTTCACTAATCTCTGAGGCTCACTTCAAAAGCAAGCATAACCCATCTGCAGCTCAGTTCTTTATTTCAGAAGGAAAAATACTTTAGTGGTTTGGTGAAAGCCATTCTTCACACATCAATAAGCAGAAGATAGCAGCCCAATGAACTGCACTCTCCTCTGCCAGCTCCTGGGAACACAGGACATCAGATAGTTACACCCACTGTCTACAGAAAGAGCTCTACAGTTTACTTGCTGCAGTTGTTCTTGTGCATGATGAAAAGTACACCCGAGTTTGCTGCCTACCTGCTGAACTTGATTAAAAATGTCAGAGTTTATCAGAAGGTAATATCAGGCTATACAAATTGGCATATATTCTGGAATGCTTACCAAGTAAGCACGCTGCCGTAAAAGAGGACCAATAATAATACTACTACAAAATTGAGTGGGGATTGTAATCTATGCAGAGATCTTTTCCCATCCATTACGCTCTCAGCAGTTTTAAAAAATATTTCAGCCAACATATGGTTTTGTGTCAAATATAAGCTGAAGTCATTTGAGAATATGGTTTTTGGTGTTTATGCCTCATGGTTCTAAAATTAGCCTCAGATTCATTATTCTAAATAGAAAAGATTTAAATTTTAAAATCTAAAGTGAAGAGTGTGCACCTAATGCTTAGAGCTTTGTTTTACCTATGGAACATTTTGCATCCTGTTTGTGCCCTAGGAATTGAATTTTGTTATTTTCAACAGAATTAACGTAGTTTTGACAGGGGAAAAAAAAAAAAAAAAGACTATTTTAGAAAAATAAGTACATAGACAATTTTAGAAAAAAAAAGACAGTTTTTAATACTGAAATAGATTTGGTATGCATTATCAGTATGCAAGAATATACTCTATTTGCATTTATTTTCAGCATACCATTCCAGAAACATTTTTTCAGATGGCCACAGTATTAGTATCTGGTTTTCATTTAATACATGCATACTGAATGGTTCCTGAATGTTCAAAGTAAATTAAACACATTTATTTTTCTGTACTTACAATTGTGAATTTCATTGTGCTGCAGCAGGCATTCAAAAAAAAAAAAAAAATTTTTTAATGGGCCCGGGGTAATTTAGGAACAAATATAGGAATACTTTTGCAAGTGAAAATCTACTACATTCCACTACAGAATTAAGAGCACAACCAAATCCATCGAAAAGTTCCTTCCAGACAGACACAATTTTTGAATGATTTTGCAAATACGTACAGACACACCCACACATCAACAAAAATATATTTTCAGTTTTCTGAGCATAACTTCCCTGCTGTGTGCTGCACTTAGCATTGCACAACTGTCACTCCAAAGGCTTTTCTGCACACTTTCAGCCTAACAAAAAGTCTGAAAAAATTGAACAGATTAAGTAACACCTTGGAATATTTAAGCACATTTATCACCTACTATCACCAATTTATTTCCTTAAGCACACCTCTTCTGGAAAAAGGCTGTTTCCAGTTCAGTTTTTGTTCTAAATGACACTCTGGCCTAGTCCCTCTCTCCCTTTTGACAACAGTGAAGAGTATCACGCAGCTAACTTTTACGGCAAACCTGGGCTAAACTGGGGTGATGTGAATATTGTTATCATGTATCTCTACTGTGTGCAGTTTGAGAGAGATGATATCAAAACACAAGGGGAAAAAAAAAAGGGGGGGGGGGTTTGAATTCCCCTGACCTAGTCTTTGATGTTTGGGTTTTTTTAAATACCTGGGTCTGATTCAGGCACTTACACTCACTTCATGTTCAGAGAGAACTAGGTTAAATGAATCATGATGTAAATATGTCTACTTCTCCTCCTGAGTGATTAACTCAGACACAAATATCTACCTTTTAGATGTCTAAATTGGGTTAGATGAATGTCAGCAAAACATTTAAGAAAGCATTCTGAGGGATTATGAAAACGTCCCAGACTTCCCTGCGCTTCACAAGGCCTGGGCATGGGCCTGCAGAGGCACAGGGCTGCCACAAGCAAGGGAAAGCTAGCAGCAATGGCTCCATACTGTGGGCACTGCCCAGATTTTCTCAGCTTCTACCAAAAAGAAAATCCTTTGCACTTGAAATTCAGCCAATGCAACTCTTGTGTGTTAAGAGGAAGATGAGATCAGCCCAGTGAACTAATTATGGGAAGGAACTGCTGCGTAATTACTGAAGTAACCTTTTCTCTCTCCCAGACACAGTAAAAATACTTTACATTTTCAAGAAATTAACACAATTTGTTTCCAAACTGTTTACAGAATATTACTCTCAAGAGATCACATTTAATGAGCAAGGCCATGTCTAAAACGATAGGGAATACAGATAAAAGGAAAGCAAGCAAGCTCTTCTATACATTCTGAAGGTACTTGACAGGGAAGCTCTCGAGCAATCAAGCATACAGAAAGATTTAATAGGCATGGAAAGCTGGAGGTCAATGAACACTGGAGAAGGCATTTTTGTTCAGTCAAGTGAAATCATAATAGTGCCACATAAGAGTAACTTGACTGGGATTCATGTAGCTTATTTAGCAATTTTTACAGCACAAATGCTTTTCCTTGCTCATTAAATTACTGAATTAGGTACTTCAACTCTAGAGGAGTCTAATGTTCCTCCAAAAACTCAGGTGAAATTTATTAACTCACCTGATTCTATTTTGAAAACTTCTCAAGAGCTGCTACAACTAATTGTTAAATGTAACATCATGCCAAGAACAACATTTTAAAGAACATGGGTTAGAGGATTTGTCCTGCTACTGTGAAATGATCTACTTTTATTCTGGTATCTGCTGTCATACTAATTGTACTATGCTGAGGATGTTGCATACTGTCACTATTTGTTTAACTACTGGAAAATTGCCAATAGAAAGAAAAATGGGAAATTGTTTTAATGAAGTGGCTTTCTGAACAATCTTGGAGGAAAATTCTCCTTCCATATGACTCTTGAACAGCACCTCTATCTCATACTTCATCTGTATACTTCTGTAGTCTCTTACATCTAAGGATCTCAGAGCCTTTTGCCAATATTTATTGAACTTCATGGTACTCTTGTAAGGAAAGTAAACAACCATATCACTCTACGATAAACAAAGAATGGAAATGTTTTAAACTATGACAACATTATAATGGATTTAAAAATACTCCAGTCAAAAAAAAAAATCTAGGTTGTTTGGTGTTTTATTCCATATAGTATATATTACATTAATTCTTTTATATATAGTTTTATGCTTCTGAAAAATTAAAAGCTTTTCAAATCTGATTTTCTATTTGGACTAACACTACCACTAGTCTTTAGTTCTTTTGTCCGCATGTCTCAGCTACTAGGCAACATGCTACTACTTTCACTTTCGCTGCCAATATACTCCCATAATATATTACAAGAAGCCACATATGCCAAGGCTAGAGAGAGATTTTTGATGATACAGAATGTAGTTAACTCTTAAGGACAATAAACCACAAATCATACTTTTAGCTTCCTGCAATAGCAAAACAAAGCAATGATAGTACCGCTAGGATATGCAGTTGAAAAAGATTCTGTGACTAAAGGGCTATAGCAATAGTTTAGTCTGATTTGCTGTATAATACATGTCACAAACCATCATAAGTAGTTCTTGTATCAGGTCTAATAACTTGTGATAACACTAAAACAACAGCTTTTATGAAGTAGTCCACCTTGGTTAAGGTTACTCTAAGAGTAAATAACCCTCATTTTCAAAAAATATTTTTTACTGCAATTTTTTGCATTTGCAAATTCCAGCTTTATGGTCCTGCTGTATCTTTGTCTGTCAAATTAAGGAGCTAACAGTAAGTTATCTCTTCCCAGTGGAAGTACTTACAATCTTTGATCAAGTCACCTCTGAACTCTTTATAAACTAAATAAATTGTGCTCTTTAAGACAGTCACTGCAAGGTGTATTTGCTAGACCATGAAGCATTCTTGTAATGAGCATCAGGGCTTCTGTTCTTTCACAGGAAAAAAGGGAAGAAACAGCAAACCATCAGTCTTTCCAAACACCGTTTCTTTTGCCTTTGAATATATGTGAAAGAACTAAAACAAAATACTCACATGATTTTCTAATAAAATTAACATTTATTATTTCATATGATAAGTGAATTTGGAGCATTCTCATATGGGTGTAAGTTACAGATGTGGCACATCAGCCAATACATACCATTCATGTTATCACAGAAAAATCTATCACCTCTACAGTAAGTGCTCCTGCCTGCAAGATACTCCAACACAAGTTTCCCAACTCTCATGCTTATTTAAGGGCTTGGAAAACACAGTGCAGTTATTTCTGTCTCCTTCCAGTAGCTGTTACATTCTTTCATTTCTGACTGAACTTCCTAATTCTTTGATTTCTGCAATTATTATTCAGTAGGACACAGACAGAAGATGTAGTATTTCCAAATTCCCCATTACATTGTAAAGACCAAGAGACTACCAAAAAACATGAGCAAAATTTACAGTACTTACAAGTATAACACCCATGAGGTAGAAAGTAAAGTATTAACTAACCAACAATCAGTAAATATTTAGACAAGCTGTAACTGCAACAAGCGCCTCCGTGAAAAATTAATTAGAGGCAAAATAATCAGTCAAAATAAGAGACACCTGCCAGCTGATCAAAGGACATTTATATGCAAGGAGATTTAAGATTTCCATCTTAGTACATATTCACTCAGAACATACAGGGAGATCTTTTTAAAATAAATTTAAAAAAAAAAAAAAGGAAAAAGAAAAACCAAAAGACATGTTAGGCAAAAGGTGGGACTTCTATTTGCTTTTTTTTTTCCCCCAAAACATTACTTCATGCTCTAGCTTCCTGAGGCTGGTTGGCAATTTTTTCTAACATATACTAAAATGAATCAAATCACTACACAGAAACAAATACCACTACTCTTCATGTTCTGCTTCTTGGTAATTTTTGCCATTACTATTACTAACACCAACCCAAACAACTCTTGACTCAAAAAAAGTAAAACTGCTAAGATGCAAAACACATCTCTGATTTGGGTAAGGGAGACAGGATTTTTCAGTTACTAACAGCAGCAATCAATCCCAGCAACAAGAAAAAAAATTACTCAGGTGTGCATCATGGGTTTTTCTTCATCCATCTGGGTGGTACTGATACCACATTAGCATGTTTGTTTTAGAGGCTAATTCCTATATAACTAAACTAGACAGAGAGCAATGGAAATAAACAGAGTTCTTCCAATCCAGAATGTCTCACTGCTTCTAGTGACCTGCAAATCTCACATTAATAACAGTCTGCTATCAGCTTATTAAACAACCATGTGAAAATCCAGCCATCTGCATTAAGTCGAGCTATGTGATTCTTGTCAAAGGGGCAGGATATGCATGGAATAGCCCAGCTTTGGTCTAAGTATTTCACTTAAACTGTTCTCCCCCTATTCTTCGTTCTAAAAATTGAACAAACTTCACCACCACTGCATAACAAATAATTGTAGGATAGCTTTAAACACTGTTAAAACTTCCAAAGGAATGGCCTGCATACTCAGTTAAACTTGAAAAAGAATACTGATTGAATACCTTTTGAAATTACTGATCAAAGGAGCTCAAACCATAGCATGAGTCTATGAATTATACTCACCCAATGAGAGGATATATGTTCCAGGCAACTATCTGCTTAACCGGATCATCAAAAATTTCTTGTCAAGGTGAAATAATTGACTAACAAGCATGTAAATGGCTAAACCCCATCAGTATTATAGGTAGCCTAATGATTTCAAAAAGGAACCACCAATCTGTGAAAATTCTTCTCTGCTTGCAGAAATTGATTGCCTCAACCAACTTCCATCTTTTTTCTGCTGTTTGTAAAACATATTGTGAATTATTTATCCAAGTTCTGGTCAAAAGAGAACACAACCAAGGTGCAAGGAGAACATCAAGGGATTGCTCACAGCCTCTTTCATAAGCTTGTACACACAGAATCAAAGCAGGAGATCTAGAATGATAGAATCGTACAGTCATTTATGTTGGAAAATACCTTTAAGATCACCAAGTCCAACTGTTAACCTAACACTGCCAAGTCCACCACTAAACCATGTCCCTAAGCACCACATCTACCCAACTTTTGAATACCTCCAGGGATGATGACTCAATCACTTCCCTGGGCAGCCTGTTCCAGTGCTTGATAACCCTTTAGGTAAAGAAATTTGTCCTAATATCCAATCTAAACCTCCCCTGGTGCAACTTGAGGCCATCTTCTCTTCTTCTATCACTTGTTACTTGGGAAAAGACATGGACAACCTCCTTTCAGGTAGTTGTAGAGAGCAACAAGGTCTCCCTCATTTCCAATTGGCAAAACTCAACTTGAAGTCTTGAAGTAACCTTCAACTTGAAGGTTATTCTGCTTTCATGACTAAATCTTTTGTTAAAAAAAAAAAAACAGATTTGGCTTCAAGTTACACTGAATAAGTCATTTTACACACACACACAGAAAATTTGTAATTTTTAAATCAAATTATTTTTTTTGACAAAAAATATCACATCGTCCCTTTAATTTTCTTGGGCTTAACCTTCAACACCTAGTACTTACACTTAATCCAAAAAATGCCAAGCTCCGTGATATTTTGATTAACATCACATGAATATATACTCTCACACATGCATACACTCTGTTTAACAGTACCCATTCACTGATTTAACTTTCATAGTAACTTTAGGATTACTGCTATTTAAGTAATAATTGCATTTCAACACACAACACATCATAGTTCTTCTCTGTCAAGGAAATCCTAAGGCTCTTTCATTTAACAGATTTATGGAGTATTAAATGCCACTAATGGAGCTCTCTTTAGTTGAAGAAAAAAAAATATCACATTTCCACAGGATTAGCAAACTCTAAATTGTATTAAATCAACAAAAGTATTAGCCATGTTCATCTACCTGCATCTTATTATTTTCTAATGTTTTTTGCCACATGATGAAATTTCTAATTCACCATTAATTTCCAAAAGAAATATGAATTACACTTTTGTGGGCACATTAAGTCATCATAATATTTATAAATGTTGCTTTATTAATAAGCACTTAGCTGTATGCTTGTATGGAGCCAAAATTAAATCATTTTTGCAGCTGTCAATGCGCCACACAATTCTACAGTACCAGACAAATTCATAATCAGTTTGCTGATTGTCAGCAAAACTACAATGGACAGTATTATCACTGCTGGCAAACAAATGTCACAGAGTCCTCCAAGAGTCACGCTGTGCCATGACTGCTGCATACAACACACTGGCAAATCATATTTCTAGAAGGGTTAACTACTCCTCTATAAAGTATCCTACTAAAGACTGAAGGCCACATAAAAAATGAGATAACTGGCAATTAAAGTGTTAGGAGATTGTAAATGGTTCAGTCATTACTGGGCTTGATCCAAGTCTGAAAGAAATCACTGAAAGACTCCCCCTGATGATGCAGGCTGTAAATAAAGCTCTTAAAATAAGTCCTATTCAAGTATAGGCCAAGTTGTGTCCTATATTTTCCACATTTAAAACTACTAAGAACAGTGAATTGCTACCACTTATCAGTTTTATTTTTAGCACATATCCCTCTGAAATATTTAATTAGGTAATCTAATATTCCACTCTACTATGACATTTAGCTCTGCAGATACCAATAAATGGTACACAAATTGAATGCATAGCAAGGCTCAAGTATTTTATGATACTTCTTCTCAATTCAAAAGACACAATAAACATCAACCAGTTCACAAAATAATCAAATATTGACACTTCAACAATAAACCCAGGCATTTAATGCAACTGGTGATGATATTAACAGGAATACACCAAAAACAACCATCAGTGCTGCCTGTGTCATTTCTTATCCTCTTTGTCTTTCCCATTCTTTTTCATTCTTCTTCCAATATCTGTTGTCAGCAAATGGCTTATTTTAGGGGTCATCAGGGATCCTCCATGAGCACATCTGGTGTTTTACCTGTTTTAAATGCTAGTGCATTCACATAGAGTAAATGTTACATTCTGGAACAATTTCCCCAGGACCAAACAGCATTTTTTTCTTTAGTACCAGTTACATTAGGCTTTCCTAAGTGGTCTTTGTTCAAATGTATGCTTCAAGGTCATTGCTTTAGAAAATTTTTTTACCCTAAGAAAGTGGAAAAGTTAGTGTGACCTACTTTACAATACTTGTATGCTGACACTACTTTCAAATGAAGATCTAATTCACAAGATTAATGACACATCTGAACAGTTTAATGGGATATGGGAATTATTTACCCTTAACTGAATGGGAAAAAAAAAACCAAACCCAAAGATATACAAAGAAGAGATGTGTGTCACTGGGTGAGGGAGGTGAGGCATACATGAACTCATGACAAAGCCTGGAACTCTATTATTACAAAATGTTCATTTGTAGCTCCCCCATAATTTTTCTTAGGCATAATTGTGTAGACTTCAGGATTTGCCTCCTCCTTAATATTAGCATGTGCCACCAAGATCCCTGTGTGGCCCTCTCCAGGTTACTACAGTTCTTATCCTGAACTGAAGATGAAGACAAAACAAAAGCATTAGTTTATGGCAAAAACACCACCAATACGCTTTGTCTGAAAGACATCCTTTCATAACAAACCAGTGTTTTGGTTTTATGGTACAACTTCTAAAACTACTTATGTGATTTATGCAAAATTATAATTGCTGCATATTTACACTATCTAGGTGCAGTGTTGACAGTAACATCAGTGTGGCAGCATGGAAGAAACTGTTGGTTAACTGCTCAGGAATTTGCCCAGAAGCCCAGGCACACTCTGCAGCTATTGTTGAGCCCCAGTCTCCTAGACTGCCTTCTTAGCAATTAACCCAATTGCCAAGTGAGTTCAAAGTTAGCTCGTGCATATTTGCAAGTGCTAATAATAACGTTTCTGATGATGGAATAGGCACTTGCTGTTATGCACCTATATTGTCCTGAATCCCAGTGGGATGTAGTTTGCTTTGAAATTTTTTCCCAAAACTAGGAGGACAACTTCCTAAATCAACAGGATCACCACGTGTAGCTCTCTAGGAGCTATACATTTCCAAGATAGTAAGCCCTAGGCAATGAATGACTGACTTTGAAATAAATTACTGAATTAGAAAACTAGGTGGCAGGAAAAAAAAGAGAACAAGAAACTGAAGTGGAATTAAATGACCAAGTGCAACCCTATTTCATCCACAAATATATGCATAAATCTTACCACCAGCATGCAGGCAATGAGCTACATTCCATTCAAGTTGAAGAATATTGAGGATGCTTGATGCAGTCTAGGACTGTGCTGAGGAAAGAGATGTGGTCCATACAGATCAGAAGGTGGCCATTCCTTTTTCCTCATAGCTTGGGATGTGCCATTTTGCCTTCATGATAAATGCAAAGCGTATGCTTGGTCATCAGTCTCACTGAATCTAAACACTAAAAGTAACTTAATCAGTATAGTTATATCTACCTATATTTATTATGCTCCCCTGTTTGCCCTTGAATACAGTCTCTTAAATCAGCTATCACTTTTTTCTTATAAAGGACTGCTCTTGAAGTGTTCCCTTGTAGTACACACTGCAGTTCCCTGGGTATTGTAACTCTACCACTCATCTCGATTTGTCGACGTGACAGTTTGTGTGACCTAGATTTTGAGTTTGCTGCATGTTTTGATACCACACTTTATTATGTGTCATGGTTCTGTAAATCAGTTTGGCAGTGCCACTAAGTAATTAAAAAGGTGGTTCGGTCAGAAACACAGGTACAACTCAGAAACCTTCTTCCTCAAAAACCCTTCCTCTTGCATCAGAAACAGAGTTCTGCTATTCACAGGAAGATCTGCTTTGGGAAAGATGAACTCTGGCAGAGAGTCAATCCACAGTGAATCACTACAACTTCTCAGCGTCAGGACAAAGTCCCAAACAGAACCATGATTACCGGGTTGATGGATGAATCCAGTCACCTGGCCTTAGGCATTTTGTCTGGAACCAGAGAAAGCCTCAACCCTTAACTTGGAGCAGTCGCAGATGGCCCAGTATATTCTATATGGGTTTAAGCCAAGGAACCCAAATGAATACCTTCTGTAGAATAATGTAGGACCCAGTTACTGTTAAAAGTTTTCCAGAGTAAAGGAGAAGAAATAGTAACATATTGTTCAGAGGGATGGGAAAGGAACATTGATAAATTCAGATGTCCAAAATACATGCGTCACTTTTCCTAAATCTATGGCTAATAAATACAATACTCAGCAGTTTTTTAACCTTGGTATTTCCTTCAAGTTACTCTACATTATTACAGCTATGTCTACACTAGGAAATTATAAGATGCTCTGAACCATATTACCTGACACAGAGGTCAACTGCTGTTGAATAGCTCTCATCCACGCTACTGCAATCCTTTATACAGCAGAGCTGATCAGCCACAAACTCCCTCCTGGGAGATGGTTCAGGACCATATTAACTCCTGAACTATGCTCATGATTGTTTCTGCATGTCCCAGCAAGAAACCCTTCTAACAAGTTAGCAGGACAGGCAACTGAGTTCCTGTGCACAAGAATATTCCCTATCACTCCTTGATTAGCATAGTACAAATACAATGCAAGTGTCCCTAAGATCAGTTTCAGCAAGAGGTATGAAGACTGAGTATTACTTCTACACACTTAGATACCGGGCAGAACCAGTATTTCAAAAATCATGCAATTAATAGCTTCTGAATCTAAAGCATTGGTAGCACCTGGAGTTTAAATATCTAGATGCTATTTGTGAAAATTTTTTTTTCCATTTACAAACACACCTTCTTCTTCAGTTACTCAGACCTTTGTCTAATCTCACTGGTAATATTCAAACACTCATTTTGCTGTGTTCATCAGAAGAATTGCACAAACAATTTCAGATTCACAGCAAGTGTAAACATACAGAATTCAACATGCTTCTCTTGACCTGTAATGCCCATTATAATTTTGGACTTTATCTCCCCAATGTGATCTCAGCATATAGATGTTTACTGAGTTTGTATGATACCCACCTTGCTTCAGTACAGTCAATACCCTTGAAAATGAAAATGCTCTTGCTGACAGTGCTGAGATTGCCTAAAAGCTATACAGCATCTGGAAAGAATCTGCAATTTTCACATCACAAGCATACAATGGCAATATGAATTCTTAGCTCACATGAAAAGGAAGTTAACATTTGAATTACTAAGTGCAATGGCTTTACAAATAAAGAACATTATCAACTAAGAACTATACATCTGGACCACCACACCAGTCACTGTGCTCTGTGTATACTCCATTCTCCTATGTATTGTTCTCAAGGTAAAACAGAAGTCATCCTTTGGTTCCAGACTACCTTCTCTGTCGACATTAACTTCCATCCACAGTCACATGTTTACAAGAGAATAAATTTTTAATTATAAAATGTCACTTCAAACACAACAGCCCTTTAGGTTCTTCCAAGGCAAAAGCCAAATATAGTATAGATGTTAGAAAGCAGAATCACTAAGAAGTATAACAGAAATCAAGCTATGCTTTCAGTTACCAGCAAAGCAAAATAAACTAACAGTTTGAGATAATTCTTTAAGTACTTTCCTTCAACATTAACCTGACCTACCCACTAAACAATGAAGACTCACTCACTACACTCTTGCTGCAGAGGAGTGCACAGCCTAGTAAGAGCTGGCATGTCTAGTGGAAACACTGCAATCTTTGATGTAAATCTAGACAGTGCTTAAATAAAGCCAACTATAAAACAAAACTTAGATATGACAAATAAGAACAGAGTAAGCTTTGTTTTTTCAGTATTTTTTTCTTTTAGTGTAAAAGTATATTTACTTTGCTGTTGAACAAAGTGAAAAGCCCTGTGTCAGAATGAAACAAAAATATACTATTACTTGTTCTACACAGAAATTAATCAATTAATTTATCTTTAGAAAGTAACACTTCATGTTAGTTACTCCACAGAAATGGGGAAAGACATTCAAAAGATCAGTACTATGCTGCCAGTGTCATGAAGTTACACCACATTAAAAAAAAAAAATTCAATTTAGTTCAATACTTGCTTCTATTAAAGATAAACCAGTTGACAGTAAGTCAGTCAAGTTTAACATGGCATTTTTCCCAAAAAACATTAATTCTTTCTTGGATGGAGGAATATGACATTCCAACACTGCATTGTGACTTATCTACCTGACTAGAATGCACTAGAGTAATTTGCCTCCATTTACAATAAGCAGCATATTGAGGCAATTATGATCAGGTTAGCTGTATCTCCTGTCTTACAGCTCCTCTGGAATGTTCTTCTGGAGGAGTCTTTTTTACTAGGAATATCACAGGGGCAAAGAGAGGGAAAAAAGTAGTAATATGCCCCGGATATTGGTCCAGTATTTGAAGCACTGATTACATGAAATTAAACTACAAAATGCACCTTATGCAATAACAATGGAAAAACAGCATTGCCTGCTAAAGCCTTGAACAGCCAGCAGAACTCTATGAAACTAAACCACTTATTTAAGTAGATAGCTATTTTTCTGCATTAAAGGTTTGGCCCAAATCTTAGCTATAATGGAGCTGAAAGCACTAATGGCCCAGTGGTTACAGAATCAATGTTTCTCCTAAATGGTAAGGCAGAAAAGGTTGCAGAACATTTACATGTAACTGAGTTATTAATCTGTATAATCACTCAGTTCTCCATTTCCATGGCAACCATTAGAGAAGAGTTTTAACCCTGAAGGAATTTTTCTTTCACAGTATTACTGAAAAGCTGCCATTGGAACAGCGTGAGTTATTTGTTGCCCAGAGCCCAGAAAATTCAAGGACAGGTATAACAACACTCTAACCTCAAGAGAGGCCAACCCCACCAAGACCAGAGGGTAAAGTTAGGCAGATCCGCACAGCTTGGAGTATCTAACCCCACATTCCCATTCACTTCCCTTCCCCCCAAAAATCCCGCAAGTGGAAATAGGTCCACACAAGTTACATTCCTTTCACATGAATTAGACTATCATAATGAAGAGGCAACAAATTTGGAAAAATGGAAGTGATTCCATATAATAAATACCTGGTATCACCTAACAGGACCCCTGGGGCTCCTGACCATCACACTAGTGCTCGGGGGGCTCAAGGAAGTCAGGTGCTGCTCAACTTGCCATCTGACCAGCTGGCCTACAGACTGCACAGTCCAAAGGAGCCAACATTACCCTCACAAATAACACCATTCCCTCCACTTGCAGAAATTTTTTATCTTCCTTCCTCACATTATTCATCAATAATTTATCATCTTTATGATTTCTGGATAATAAAAGCCTTGCTTAGCGACCTAATCTACTTTGACTGAAATACATGGCAAAAAAATCCCATTAATTTGGGAGAGATTGAAACCAGGCATACCAAAGCATGTAGCAATTCCAAAAAGATTATGTGTTCCAAAACTATATTTATGACACTATGAAATACAGCCGGCCATCTTCTTGTCTTTGTTTTTTGTTTGTTTTTTTTTTTTAGTAATCACTATATACAGGAGGTGACAAAAATAAGACAGTTTATGAAACAGAAGATTTGTAAGACAAAGTTTACCTGGCATTACTTGGGAATGACTCAAACAATACTATTCACACATAGGGTATTCAAAAAAAACCAACTGCTTTTGTCAATACATGGTTTGAGTGCATTTGAAGGGGTTGAGACTTACACAAATGTTAAAGAACTGTACTTCCAGGATGAAAAACTGTAATTTAATATAAGATTATTTTAAAGTACACAAGCTGTTCCTAGGAAGTTTCCCAGAAACATGCCCTGTGCTCTACTATAGCAAACTGTAGATCCCACAGGCATCTTCCTTAAGGACAAGTCCCCCAGTTCCCCTTCTGAAACACTTCCCAGATTTCATCCAATCTCCTGAAAGCCTTCCCATAGCCTCCCAGAGCCTGAATTAACAGCAGGGCAAGAGGTAGGTCCAAGCTATCTACTGATGTCTGCCAGCAGATCAAACAAGACAGGAAACTATTCTGTTCTGTTGATCTCAGATTAATAATTTCCTAAAGAAAATATGAAAAAATTGGTTCATCAGACACTCTACAAGAAAAGCCGGCAGACAGGGCTACTTATTAAAGTCAACTGTGATATTTGCATATGGCAGACCAGTATTTAACAAACCAGTGCAGAGTCTGTACTCTCCCATTTTCTGAGGCAGATCAGCGGCTTTCATTATGAAACAGAAATCATAACTACAAATCATAATTATTCTCAGACTGAAGAGGAAACAAACACATCAGTAACATGAGCTTTTAACCCATAATCCTATTATTCTATTAAAAAAGAAAGCACATGGTATTAAGGGATCATTTTCCACAACTATTCAAAACAGCAGGCCAGCTCAAAGCAAGGCACACTAACATGCTGACATGCTCAGAGTTTCATTAGGCAGCACGTGTATTTTAATCTCTTGCCATTTGTGTGCAATAAAAACTACCAAATTTCTGTCCATTAGCATGCTGTAACCAGTACACTACTACTGAAATACGTGACGACTTCTAGCAACAGTTATAACTTCTAGCTTAACACTATGACAAAATAGTAATTTTACAACAAGCATAAAGTGATAACACAGATGCACAAACACATTAAAACATGGTAGTGGCAGTCAATAAATACTAGCACTACTTATTATAGGTTCTTATCTACCAAATAATGCAATCATCAAGAATCTCTGTCACACGGGTGACCTGGTTGTGAAGGTCAGCATCTCCAGCAGTTGCATCCATGGCAGTAAAAAAAAATAAAAAAATAAAAAAATGCAGAAAAAAAAAAGTAAAACAATAAAGAAAACCAACTACAAGAATACAAACCAACATTGCTTTCCCATTGCCTTAGATTGGTTTAGAACAGGTACATTACCTGGTTTGTTTGCTCTTCATGCTGGAATACAGGATTAGCAGTATGCAGAACGTCTTGTTTTTTTAAAATCTTCAAATTCCATTTTTTCCCCTACTCAAACAAGCTTCCATTATTGTCTTTATGATTTCAAGATCACTTTGGATAATCAGATAGAAAATTAGCTGATATCACTGTGTGTTTAGTAAATTCGCTCGTTGCTAGGTGACAATATACTTGGTGAAAATACATCTGTTTATTTGACATGACTGCTAACTACATCAGCAGATGGAGAATGTCAAATCAAGATACTTAAAACTTCTCAATTATAAGAACTGGAATGACTGAAAATTTAAAATCTTTAATAATATATATTCACATTTATCTAAAATGAGATGTATGATTAGTATCTTTTGTTCACCTACAATTTAGTACGTGAAAGCATATTTGTGAAATACTCTTCTGTTCACCTTTTCCTTACACCTTTGTCTTACCAAATGAAAGTGAAACATTAAACTATCACTATGACAAAGATGGGAATAAGTCATTATTTTTTCAGTCAACTAATTTTTATGAATGTTTTATTTGATAATTTTATGCTACTTATTGTTAAATCCCACAGGAACCCACAATGTCTGTAAACAGAATTTAATTTCTCAGTGCTCAGTAGGACAGAACTATATTTCTAAGGAGCTGAAATAATGTCAAAGCGATTGCTTTCCCTTTTATTAGAAAACACAGGTTGAATAAATTTCCAAATCCTCCACGCAAATACTTAAAAGGAATGTAAAATTTGAAGTAAAATATTTTAATAACACTATTATGCATCCATTTTAATTCAATGGGAGATGTTTTGTGCCTCGGGACTTGTAGACTCTAGGTTGTTCAGACGGCTCACTCGAATTTATCTGTATCAACAAAAATACCTTAAGCATTCTGGGAGGGGTTTTTTGTTTGTTGTAAGAGAGATCTAACTGAGAAGCAAAATGATATTTTTGATTAAAAGATATACTAAGTGATGGGGTTTTAAAGTGATTTCTAATGCATCCTTCCTAGAATTTACCAAGTCATTAAGAAGGTGATCTCTTTTAAAAAGTAAATTCTTCAGAGACAAATAAACTAAAATGAATTCCACATCTACACAGAAAAAAAAAAGGTCAAGGGCAAACCCCACTTCTGTTTGACTAGAACCATACACAAATTCAAGTTGAACATCATCACCTCTTTTCTCAGGAAATCTGATCATGAAAATATTTAATCAATGACCTGTCAAACTCCACCTCATGACAATATCAGCACCAGCAAATGATGCCCTAAGGTTTCAATATGCATTGACTTTTCTATTATTTCATTTAGCAATGAAGTCAAAAACAGAACATAAAACATGACCTACTTCCATCCTAGAGTCTTCATTTACTGCCTCTAGTGATAACCAGAAGACTACTCTCCAGGGGCCGCAACAGCATCTGAATCGAACAGGGAAAATGAACATAATCCCCAACTCTCAACAAAGCTGAAATTCAGTCCCTGAGAAAAGAACACCCTTGCACATATTCTATAGGACAACCATCTGTCCAAATGTGTCGATAGAGAATGTTCTTGTTTGAACAGCTACCAAAATCCCGAAACAGAACATAAAACTGACTCAAAATTAAACATGAGTACTTTAAAACTACCAACATACTGCATTATGCAAAAAAAAAAACCAACAAAACACCCCCAAAACCCAGCATTAATTATGAAATTGAAATAGATCTTGTTGTCATCAAGCAAGGAAATTTGGTAGAGTTCTTCTTCCTTTGCATCTATCATAATTATGGAAACTTTGTTCTAATTTTCGACTGTGCTTACACCTTTCAATAGCTTTAAGTACTGGAAAAAAGGAAAAAATTAGGACTAGAATACGGTACATCAACAAAAATAGCATGCTCACAATTCTCCATCCAAACATCTAAGAGCGTTACTTGGTATATCACTCATATGAGAACCAGAAACCCGTATCAAATGGCTTCATAGGAGATAAAACCCTGTGCCCAGAAAGATAACAAATACAAGCACTGTCTTTTGGGGATTATCTGGTGAGACTCTGTGAATGTCTGTGAGCTAAACTAAGCTACAGAGGCAGCTGAAAGGAGATAAATGACACTGGCAAATAGTTTAAGGGAACTTGCTTTTAAAGGACCATTGAGATTTGCACTGTTCAGACAGTAGCTGTGGGGTCAGCGTGTTCTTCCCAATTCTCCTGAAAGTGTTTTCTTTTTTCCAGCGAAGGACTCAGAGTTCTTCCAAGTTAAACGGTGCAATCAGGTACTTCCATTAAAATATGGAAAAAACATTAAACTGCAAGGAGGTTGCATTTGAGAAAAAGAAGCTGGTGTGGCTGAGTCTGTTCACATTCAAAAAAAAAGACACTCAAAAGCAGAAAAAAAATAGCCCCTTGCAGGGTGACACTTAAAAGCAGTTCTTCGTCAGCTTCCTCTTCTGCTGCTGCTCCTTACATGAAGTATATGTTGAATAACTCATCACTAGAAGAGTTTTAGAAATCCTGTCCTAACCCACCACTATTTAATAAAATCAAGATATTGTTAAGATGATTATTTTTACTGTTTAAGTAGGAGAAAACAACTTTTAAATTTTCCAGGAGCTCATCTACTAAAAATATATATAAATTACTCTCTGCTTTTTCTCAAAATTAATATATTGCCTCTGTGGCAAGCAACAGATTAAATCATCTGGGATGTAATTCATTCCCTTGATCTATCCATATATTTCAATATTCAGACTAACTCTGAGAGCTATGAAGTAGGTATTCAAATCTGTGTTGAAAACATTTTACTTTTTCCACCCCAAACCTTATTCATTTATAAACAACATATTCAATTCTATTCCAAATGAACAGATAATCTGAGTATGCACTTTGAAAATACAGCACCGTATCTGTTCAATTTCTGCATCTTTATGATAGCAAAAATCAGAACCAAAATGTTTAACATTAATAACTCGAATGAAAAGAGTTAGAAGCAGAATGACTACACTAAAATGAGGAATTTTATTTTCAGCAACTGACGCTCAAGAATACTGCAAAACTGTCCAAAAATTAAATGCTACCAAAACCCCTCTTTCCTCGCCACTTCCAAAAATTCAGCACTATGTTTACACATCAACCAATAAAGTTTAGGGGAACACAGGTACTATCTGGTATCTGACAGTCACTATTTTCGTGAAGTGTCATTAAGCAATAACAATATAAAAATGGTTGACATACGTTAAAGTTTGGTCTTTACTCACTCTATTTTAAATCAGCATTAATTTTAACAATTGAGGGAGCCAAGAACTGTTACATACAAGGTAGCTATAATAAAATAACAATGGCCTTTTTTTAAAATTAGTATCACAGAATCAACTAGGTTGGAAAGGAACTTGAAGATCATCTAGTCCAACCATTAACCTAACACTGCCAGTTCCCATCTACACCATATCTCTCAGGGCTATGTCGACCCTACTCTGGATGGGGACTCCACCACCTCCCTGGGCAGCCCATTCCAACGCCTAACAACCTGTTCTGTAAAGAAATACTTCCTGACATCTAGTCTAAACCTTCCCTGGCGCAACTTGAGGCCATTCCCTCTTGTCCTATCACTTATTACTTGGTTAAAGAGGCTCATCCCCAGCTCTCTGCAACCTCTTTTCAGGTAATTGTAGAGGGCGATGAGGTCTCCCCTCAGCCTCCTCTTCTCCAGACTAAACAACCCCAGTTCCCTCAGCCGCTCCTCATACGACATGTGCTCCAGACCCTTCACCAGCTTCGTTGCCCTTCTCTGGACACGCTCGAGTAATTCAATGTCCTTTTTGTAGTGAGGGGCCCAAAACTGAACACAGTAATCGAGGTGCGGCCTCACCAGGGCCGAGTACAGGGGTAAGATCACTTCCCTGTCCCTGCTGGCCACGCTATTTCTGATACAAGCCAGGATGCCATTGGCCTTCTTGGCCACCTGGGCACACTGCTGGCTCCTGTGCAGATGGCTGTCAATCAACACCCCCAGGTCCCTCTCTGACTGGCAGCTCTCCAGCCACTCCTCCCCAAGCCTGTAGCGCTGCTGGGGGTTGTTGTGGCCCAAGTGCAGAACCTGGCATTTGGTCTTATTGAACCTCACACAGTTGGCCTCAGCCCATGGCTCCAGCCTGTCCAGATCTCTCTGCAGAGCCTCCCTACCCTCGAGCAGATCAACACTCCCACCCAACTTGGTGTCATCTGCAAACTTACTGAGGGTGCACTCAATCCCCTCGTCTAGGTCATCAATAAAGATGTTAAACAGGAGTGGCCCCAAAACCGAACCCTGGGGGACACCACTTGTGACCAGCCGCCAACTGGATTTAACTCCATTCACCACAACTCTTTGGGCCCGGCCATCCAGCCAGTTTTTTACCCAGCAAAGCGTGCAGTCATCTAAGCCTCGAGCAGCCAGTTTCGCCAGGAGAATTCTGTGGGAAATGGTGTCAAAGGCCTTGCTAAAGTCAAGGTAAACTACATCCACAGCCTTTCCCTCATCCAATAAGCAGGTCGCCCTGTCACAGAAGGAGATCAGGTTTGTCAAGCAGGACCTGCCTTTCATAAACCCATGCTGACTGGGCCTGATCATCTGGTTGTCCTGCATGTGTTGTGTGATGGTACTCTGGATGAGCTGCTCCATCAGCTTCCCGGGTACCGAAATCAAGCTGACAGGCCTGTAATTTCCTGGATCATCCTTCAACCCTTCTTATAGATGGGCGTCACATTGCCCAATTTCCAATCTGTCGGGACCTCCCCGGTCAGCCAGGACTGCTGGTAAATGATGGAAAGCGGCTTGGTGAGCACCCCAGCCAGCTCCTTCAGCACCCTCGGGTGTATCCCATCCGGTCCCATAGACTTGTGTGTGTCTGTGTGATGCAGTAGGTCACTGACTATCTCCTCCTGGATTGTGGAGGGGTCGTTCTCCCAGTCTCTATCATCTGGCTGAGGAGGCTGGATTCCCTCAATACAACTAAATCTTGTTATTAAAGACTGAGGCAAAGAAGGCATTAAGGATCTCAGCCTTCCCCTCATCACTTGCTACCAAGTTTCCTTCAGCATCTAGCAGGGGATGGAGGCTCTCCCTGGTGTTTCTTTTGCTATTGACATACTTATAGAAACATTTCTTGTTATCTTTGATTGCTGAAGCCAGATTAATTTCCAGCTGGGCTTTGGACCTCCTGATTTCTGCCCTGCATAGCCTCACAGCCTCTTTGTAATCACTGTGAGTCGCTAGCCCCTTCCTCCAAAGGCTGTAAACTCTCCTTTTCTCCCTGAGTTGCAGCCAAAGCTCCCTGTTCAGCCAGGGCGGTCTTCTCTGCCGCCTGCTCCTCTTAGAGCACCTGGGGACTGCCTGCTCCTGAGCCATAAACACTTCCTTCTTAAAGAGTGCCCAGCCTTCCTGGACCCCTATACCCTTCAGGACCATCTCCCAAGGGATCCTGTCAAGCAGGTGCCTAAAGAAGACAAAGTCAGCCCTTTGGAAGTCCAGGATGTCAGTTCTGCTTAGCCCTTTCCTGGCCTCTCTAAGAATAGAGAACTCAATTATTTCATGATTGCTGTCAGTATCACAGTAGCCTTAGTTAAGCATTGTTTACATGGCCTTTTGGTAGCCTATAAAATAATAAACTTTTTACTTACTACAAACTGAAGTATTCAAATATTTATACATAACGTCAATATTAACAGTGGTCACAAATTCATGTTGTTTAGTTACATTAGCATAATCATTCAGAACAAAAACAGAAACAAAAGAAGATAGACACAGATATTAATTTCCTGCAAGAACACAGACTTTAGTTAATTTTAATTAAAACTAATTGTCTAATTTACTTGCAGGTTCTTAGAAAATTATCTCAAGACTCAGAGTTATAAATATGCTATTTAAAAATACAGATTAGTGATTCCTAAAGAACCTGAATTAGGTTTTTTTTAAGAATGAAAGGAATTCACAATTCACTGTAGAGTTATAAAGTATGGAATGCCTCCATAATTACTGAGCTATTCATCACATAAAATTGACAACCCCATATAGTGAAACCATCAAGTGAACATTCTGCAGCCAATATGCTCCAAGGTACATATCGGAGCCAAATGAAATGTTCAGGTGATTAAGAGTTTTGAAATGAAATTAAAACATCACTCTATGTTGCAATCTATACCTAAAGGATAGATGAAATGCTAAGCACCCAGAGACACCAAAAAGCAGAGAAATAACCTTTCCTGACTTATACAATGGTAAATCCAACTAGCTTGATGTCTAATGCCAACACTCACAAGAGATTCAATTTTTTTTTTTTAAGGTGAAAAGCACAACCTAAATTTATCTACATTCTGAAGCATTTGAGATGCCTTTAGCAATCATTGGAAATTTAAGGTATTAGATCAGAAGCAACATTTTAAAATTCTTCTTCAAATATATTGTTATGCCATTTACAGCCAAATCAATATATGAAACAGAGCTAGTAAAATGGTTTTCCAAAGCAATAAACTTCATTTCATCCTTGTTCTACATATCTATCCATGGAAAGCAGTACAGTACTACATGAGAAATTCAGATCATCTGATGGGATATGGCCATTACAAGTTCTGTATAATCTAATGCCAACACTGCCTGAGCATCTACATAGATACCTATTGTGAGTGACCTTCAGGCAGCTAAGACAGTAGGTTATAAGTGGATCCTCTTAGGAGAGGGTTCAGATATCGTTCAGGTATGTAGAAATATATGAAAATAATTTTATGTAGTAAAAGTAGTTGATAGAACAATACTGAAGAGCACTGACAGAACAGTAACTATAATGATCTTACATTTCCAGGTCAGATCTTTCCATCTTACTTGCAGTTAACAAACAGTTCTTCGGGAGCTGTCCAATTACTAGCAGCCAAAAACCTGAATTAATCTATACTTTTGTGGACAAAATAAGATGTTATACAAATTACTTCTCATCACCAAATCTGTCTGCACATAAAGCTCATTAAAATCAGTTTTATGTCAGTGACACTCCCTTGATGTCAGCTAAATTACTCCCAATGCATACTTCCACGTGTTATTAATGTCAGACCTAGTAACCAGCTAATCACAGTGGAAATCCATAATGCTTTCTCCTATTTCTTTCTAGGAATTACAAGACCTACAGATGTCCTGCAGGTGCAATGTACCTTTAAGTTATGGTAAAGCACTAGATTTAACTTCCTTCCATTTCAGCATCAACTGGAAAGTTTCACAGTAACACAAGCTTCAAGGCAAGAATTTTGAATTATTAAGTTTTGTAAAATGGAACAAAAGTTATTAATATTTGTGATTGAGAAAGGGGAAAGACAATCCTGAAATAAAGTTGACTAATTCTGCAGAAATAGTTCACTCAGTTGTAATAAATACATTTGCCACTGGAATTGCATAAAAGAAGTTGGAGAAAATTGTCATGAAATGTATTTGATGTAACATATTTTTCATTACTGTTTTTATAAGAATTGGAAAATGGGATTGAACTTGTTCCCCGTGGAACAAATAATAAAACCTCCATAGAAGTACACTGGAAGACAAAAAGAAAATTCAAAATTCAAACTGATTACAGTTCAATTCTAAATGTAAAATTGATTGAAAGAAAGCTGAGAAAAATGTTTCACAGGTCAAAGACTTCTCATTGCAGTTTCACACTGAAGTACCAGTTGTCCAAGAGTTGTGCTGTCATAAAAACCCTGTCACTGGGACTTTCCATAAATGGACTCTACAGGTGCCGATGAGTAACAGTCAACAGAAAATAGCAAGCTAAAAAGAGCAAACATACATGCTGAGTAGAAGGGTGTAAAAGTCTACCAGATGTTAACAAGCTCTGGAGATTTGATGTCCTGTCACGTTTTCAAGACATGAAAGACGCCCAAGAGTCTGCTGAGCATGTGTAAGGCCACCAGGCCATGCTAGCGCCGACGACGGGCTGTGCAACTCAGACCACATCTGAGTTGGCCGTGGCAGCTGTGTATCATCAGAGGCACCAGGGCTGCATGTGCTGCTGAGGAAACAAGGGACCCTCTGCACACCCACCTAGAAGCCACTGTCACGCCAGTGCAGTTCTCCCCTGTGAGTACAGAGTTGGGCTGGCCTCCGCCTGGGTGACTGGGAGTGACTGTGTGTGTGGCAGTGTCTGTGGGATAGCCTGCGCCTGTGGGTACAGTGGGAGGGAATAAGCAAATATACCATGCAAATAATTACCTGCTTTTAATAATAGCTTGATTCTATTCACAGTAAAAGTTTAATTAATAAAAGTTGTTCTACACAGTTTTCATTGGGATTCTGTCTCTCCCTTACTCACTCACCTATCAGAGAAGGAGAACTGACAAGCGTGTTTGGATGCTCTAAATGAGATCAGGACACAATCTCCTACACACCCTGACATGCATTACAATACCTGCAGAATAATGTATTTTTTTTCCAACATGGTTTTGTTCTTCATACAATTTAAGCTGTCTCTGAAAATATACTGAAAGAAATGTTTTATTAAGACTTTTATTAAGTCTTAATAAAACTACAAACTCCAAGACATGAAGACAGTGCACTCCAAGGCATGCCTCTAGGCTCACAGAATGCCAGATTTCTGTGAATTCTATAATTCCGACTTGAAGTGCACTGCATTTTGCACCCATACACACTGCCAAAATCTTCAATAACTGTTAGAAGCAAAATACACTTTTAAATGTCTTTCAGCAGTAATATCCTGCAAAACAACTCACTAACTCCACTGTTGCTCCATTCAAAAAAATTAAAAAAAAAAACGAACAAACAACAAACAAATGTAACTCATATTACATAAGCCTCATTGCTAAACCATCTGTGAAGTCTCAACTGGCAACACTCCTAAAAAAGTATTGTATTGACAAACACAATTCTTATGTAATTAACAAACTTCAAGTGATACTAAAATACAATGGTACTATACAAGTTTATTTACTTTATATAGCTAGCTATATAAAATATAAAAAAAGTAAACTGCATAATTGTTTTATCAATGTTTTATTGTTAAAAGGTGGTGAGGGTGTTGTTCTTTCAGATGAATAGGACTATGATTCTCTGGCTCAAAAGAGTAATATAAGCTTAAGAGGAGGGAATAAAGTATTGACACCAAAGGTTTATCAAGTTAGAACACAGGCACACGTCAAGTCAGAGAGCATTACAAAGAGAACCTAGCATTTGCTGATACCATTTCCAAGATTAATCCTTTATGGTCAGCAACATGCATAATTACACTGGTTTAAATAAAAAGTAAAGACAGAAGTTGTATTTTATTAGAAATTCCTAGATTGTTTCAAATATAAATATTATATAAAGAACGGTTACTCACCTATCCTAAGAACCATTTATTTCTCAAAAGAAGATTCCTTGTACCATCAATTTAAAGGAGGAGGTGGGGTGTTCAGTGAGGAAGACACCAAGATACTCCTATGCTTTCCACACATGTGGAATGTTTTTAACTGTACCATTTTCACTTTCCAGTCTTTCATCAGGTTTCTATACCTACTTAATGGATCCTATTATTGCTATTAATACAAAGTATATTTATTTGTACAACAGCCTGATTCTGAGTGACACAATGAAAATTAATTTATAAGCACACTCCTAACACATCATCTTAATGACAGAAATAACTTGCAATAGAATCTCAGAATAATATTTTATCCTCTAATTTGCAGAAAGAGACTTTTCTTCCTCATTTTCCAGTAAAAGGGAAGAAAAAAGGAGGAGCACACTATAGAAATGTTATTTTGAACGGAGGGAAAAAAGGAGCCATTTTCTGTGTAACTGCAAACCGGCAACTTTTTTTTCATTGTACAGGATTATTTTTTGCCACTCATTTCACATAGGTACCCCTAAAGTTGTTCCCAACTGGCACCTACTTTAACTTTCAAACATTCTTAGTCTAGTTTTCAAAAATATTGGTGAGACTGAGCTGTCGACTCTTAGTTAGTTTAACAAAACACAAGCCGTTCTGAGGACAAGTACTTCTTCCTCATGTTGCCTACATGTATGCACTCTTTCTTTGAGAAAATTGAATAATGGCTGATCTTCTTTGGAAAAGGAAAAGAAAAAGAATTTGTCTTTAAAAGCCTGTATTGTAGCATAAGAGAAGGAGGCAATTTCCTTACCCAACTTCTATGCCAATTACCAAGCTGTGCAGCTTACAACTCTCACTTATTGGAAGCTAGCACCTGCCAACTGTCACTAGACCAACAGAAAAAAGAGACATAGTAATGTTTATATGCACTTCTCCAGTCAGAATTAACAAAAAAAAAAAAAAAAATCCCAAAACCCACTATTTGCAACTGTCTGTAAAACCATAAGAGAATATTTCTAACAGTCTGCAACAAATATTTCTGCTTTTATATCACATTGAACTGAGAAAACATTTAAACCCAAAGCTTGGGAGGAGCAATTTAAGAAACTGAACTATAAAGGATTCCTTCATTGCTTTCAGCTGTCTTCTAAGGCAGCCTTCTAGGCTTGACTAATTGAAAAACAAGAATACGGATGTTTCTACTTATCTACATGCAATAATGCAAAACTTTGCAACTAAGAAGTTCATCCTTCTAAGTGTCCTTGTCCTCCTACAAACTAACTCAAATATAAATTAACTGGCAGACTACGATTCCTCCCTCAGAAGTGGTCCAATTACAAATGCATGCAAAAATGTGTGTTGTATGCCAGGTAAGAAAGATTACCTTTATGTGGAAACATTTATAACATAAAAGTATAGGAAGAGCAATAAAATTGTTTGAAATGTAACAGCAACAACTGAACTCAAAATAGTTAGAAAACAGGGCATTTTGTGCATGCAAAAGTGAAAGGTTTTAAAAAAAACACAGACCATAGTTTCAGTACATTCAATCATCAAGCAGTTTCTTGAATTGCTTGGCTTGGATATCTGGTATCACAGTCATCTATATCTTTCTTTATATTTTTAGGCATTCCGAGAGACAACAGGCTTAGAGTTCAAATTATGAATTAGGTATCAGGTTTCCATATTACGTCCTAGGATCAGTTGAAGTCCATAATCTTGGTCTGTCAAGCCTTCTGAGATGTGGCTGTTCTGGTTACCATTCAATTAACACCAAACATGTTCACAGGCCAAGTCAGGACCTCCAGTTCTTGGGTGCCTTTCACGAGCACAAAGTCTGAAAGACAACTACCTCTAAGCAGACAGATAATTTCACAGTTAATTATGTTCCAAATTGGAAGAATCATGAAGGGCCTAACATGACAACTGCACAAACATAAAAATTGGCTGCACTCTTACTACTTGTTGAAATCGTTCTCAGGTGACTGTTTTTGAAACACAGTCAGTAATGTTATGAGCAGTTATAATCCAGACTAAAGGCAAAATCAGACTATTTATTTTAAATCACTGATGTGAATTTAAGCTCATGCAGAAAACTTGACAGGCTTCAGAGGTGGGCCCATGCAAACCTCATGAAGGTCCTGCACATGGGTCAAGGAAATCCCAAGAACAAATGGGAGATGAGTGGATTGAGAGCAGCCCTGCAGAGAAGGACTTGGGGGTATTAGTGGATGGAAAACTGACTACGAGCTAGCAATGTGGACTCACAGCCCAGAAAGCCAACTGTACCCTGGGCTGCATCAAAAGAAACATGACCAGCAGGTCAAGGGAGGTGATTCTCCCCCTCTACTCTGCTCTCATGAGACCCCACCTGGAGTACTATGTCCAGTTCTAGGGCTCCCAACATAAGAAGGACAGGGACCTGCTCAAGCAGGTCTGGAGGAGGCCATGAAGGTGATCAGGGGACTGGAGCACCTCCTTCATGAGGACAGGATGAGAGAGTTGGGGTTGTTCAGCCTGGAGAAGACAAGGCTCCAGGGAGACCTTATAGTGGCCTTCCAGTACTTAAAGGGGGCCTACAGAAAAGATGGGGAGGTACTCTTCATCAGGGAGTGTAGTGATAGGATGAGGAGTAACGGTTTTAAACTGAAAGAGGGCAGATTTAGATTCAATATAAGGAAGAAATTCTTCACTGAGAGGGTAGTGAGACACTGGAACAGGTTGGAACAGGTTGCTCAGAGGTGGATGCCCCCTCCCTGGAAGTGTTCAAGCCCAGGCTGGATGGGGCTTTGAGCAACCTGATGTAGTGGAAGGTGTCCCTGTCCATGGCAGGGGAGTTGGAATTAGATGATCTTTAAGGTCCCTTCCAACCCAAACCATTCTATGATTCCACTAACTTTAGAATGAAGTACAGAACAGGCTAGGCAAATTAAGAAATGCGTGTTACACTCGTTATCTAGTACCTCCCCTGACCCAGCATCTCATCACTCCCTTAGGAGTGAGACCATGGTTACCCAAGGGGTTCTCCCCAGGCCATCAAGAGAACTTCTGGGAAAGATGAGAGAACCACCCAGAATGAAAGCCAGGTTTACAGGTTTTAATGGGCCATGAATTCAGAGACAAGCATAAGCATAAACAATGCCAGTATATCCAGTGACAGAAAATTTTGCTATTCATCATGAAGACTGAATAACATTTTAAAATATAATCCAAATGCACACACTGGCATTTTTTCACACGTACTAAACAGATTCCCAGGGAAAGATCCCACAGAACGGGAATAATGAAATCAGAATAAAAAAAACCCTGTACATTAACAGACATAAAGCCACAAACAAATATACTTTTTATGTAAGTGCTTAGCAACATCCTGAAGGACCGTTTAGAAGAAGCGCAACTGTCTATGTTCTGCGAGGTTACTCCAAACACCCAAATATTGTATTCTATACTACAGTATAGAATACTTCAGTCAGTAAGTGCTCAGTCCAGCCCAAAACTTGCATCTGAATGATAAAGGTTAAAGGCGTAATGCTATCAGCTAATAAAAAGTCCTCCCATTTAAATCTGCCTATATTTAACTATAAAAAGCCCTTACTGAATTTTGTGTTCTGACAAAACTTTTAGATTAATAAGACAAAGTAACACGCAAAAAATGATTGGGAACATGTATTTAACAACCAATTCTCCAGAAGCAGGCAAGAATTAGCCTCTGGACTCTATGAAATAACCTGTTTTATGAAGCTGAACTGAAATTACCCTGCCAGTAAACCAAAATTTCCAAAACAGTTTATTAGCTATAGAGATAACCATGTCTCCCTTTGAATTATTTTGTTATTTTAGATTACAATGTCTCCAAGTCAAACCATCAAATAACTGCTCTTTGGCTGCTTGCACAACGCATTAAATAGTACAGTATCTAGCTAGTACCCCCACAATAAATGTTTTCCCCTTTTATGAAAAGGGATTTTGCATCTATAAAATAATATTAACACCTCATTAACCATGAAAATCCTTGAAAAGCCAGCCAAGCATATCCTAACTGTTTGGAGTGCTTCAGTTTAGACAGTTACAAACAAGTATCAAAATAGTTCTACCTAGAGGTGTGCTGGCCTGAGCAAGGCGTTGTCTAGGGACAGGTGACAAACTGCTGAAATAAAAATTACATTTCAAGGTGCTCCATATCCTTCACTGTACTTGCATTAATTCACCAGTTCTTCTTCAGGCTGGTCTGCAAAGAATGCCTGAAAGCTAGTAGTTCTGTAACATAAAATACTGTGGGTGCTTTGATAGTATTAAATAACAACAGAACAGTAAATTGTGACCTGTTCTCATTGGTTTATGTGGTATATTAGAATTTTTTTGACAGTGGTAAAAAAGGCACATATTTTTTTTCCATACTTTCCTTTCTTCTCTTGTCACAACAGTACCAGTAAATGTTAGCATAGATGAAGAAAAAAAAGAGTACTTCATGTTTAAAATAAAATCAAAAAAACACACACAGGAAACCTTAATGACTATGTGCAGGCTTTATCTGATCACTGTCAGTTTAAATACTGTCAGTTAGCAACACTGCCAAGGACAAGATCAGCTAAAAAATATTCAGTAGGCCACAAAAGCTTGCTACATGAATGTAAATAAAACTGAGGTAATACATAAGTGTATGGTAATACACTAAAGTATGGTTCTTTCAGAGCCGTCCTAGTTAAAAAAAAAAAAATCCTAAACCTCTGTATATGCATAGGCAAGATATGAATTATATGAAGCTGTTGTATCTTCAGATACAAATGTCACATTGGAGTGGAGTTAATCACTCTGAAGAATAAAAAGTCTTTATATCTTTTGAACGCTTCCAATAAGATCTCATAGAAATGAGACAAAACAGGTTTTATGGTTCAGCCACATTTAAGACTGGGTCAGCTGCTCTGTAGAGAACCCGCAGAACGTATTACAATAAAAGAATGTGAGCGGAAATGGGAACAGCTGTGCTTTATTACAAACCTGGGGCTGTTCTAACTACAAAACTTTCTTTATGCCTGTAAGTTTCTGTAGGACTGTCTGTCATTCTGAGCAGCCAGTTCAAAACTCCCATTTCCACAACAAAATACTTGTTTTAGTTAGATTTATCTTTTTCTGTACCTCACCTATGCAGCGAAGTGCAAATTAATCTTTCTTCTCAGATATACCACTTTCCCCCATGCCCCAAAATCACATTTTGTAATCACACAGCCTAATAATAAATGATCTGGCAAATTGCTGGTAATGAAAATGCAATCAAGTCTTTTTCATTCAAAACCTTTTAGTCATCTCAAGTATTCATAGCTAATAAAACACAGATCACCATCACATTGAAAACAAAAGCTAGTATTTTTAAAACAATTATCTGCTCCACTATCCCAGAGAGAGACTTTACACTGGTTTTGCTCCTGATTCATATTCAATATGATTTTTCTAAGAAGAAACAGGGAGAAATACTTCAGTTCAAGAAAATCCCTCAAGTAATGGCTCATGTAAGTAATGGCAGAAGATCCAGCATACATAATTTTTCTTGTTAATTTCATTAATACAATGCAAGTACCCCAAAGCACTGTTTACACTGACATTTTACTAATGCAGTTGGTAACTTCTAAACTCATTTCTTAAAAACCACCCTACTTGAGATTATCGGCTTCTCTTTCTTTCTGTTATTTTCAGGGTATTAGAGATAACTTTCTTCTTCAGACAAATAGAAGTGCATTAGGGGGGTGGAAAAAAGACCATGCGTATAGGTATATCTGTGTATATATACAAATATATGTTAATGTAATGGTAATTGGATGAGGCCAGATCAATGTGTCAGATAAGACAGTTATGTATTTTTTCCATTATGCCATTTTTGTATAATTTTAGTTAGGTTTTGTTGATGCTTTCCAGATTCTTATTTTGTAAATACCAGCTACTTAAAAGGAAATTAATTTCTCATCTAAACTGCTAATACTACGCTTACACAGGTAAACTGTTTATAAAAAGACAAGAATTTTGAGATAAATTGGTTGTGATAGCAATTATTCACCATATACTGTAATTTTTCAGTTAATGCATCAGTGAATTTTGCAAAAATCTACTTTTCAATGGAGCAGATCAACATTAAGACATGAAAGAGGCAATGAAATATGATGATGAGCCAAAAAAACGAGGATCTTATTCAGCATTCCATCCAAAACTCTGAGGATAAGCCTCTTCTCCTACACTGAAAATAAATAAATGAAAAAGACATCTGACAAGACCTAATGCAAAACTGAAATGGAAGGTGTTTAAAATGCCAAGTATAACTGAGCTATCACCCCACTTGTTTAGTATGGAAGACAGCATTTGCAGCATTCCGCTAGTTATTCCTTAGTGGTTTGGGTTTTTTTTCAATAGCTGGCACAGTTCTCATATGTTACATCAAGAGTCAAGGAAGAAATGAAAGCAATCAAAAAGAAATTCATACATAATTTCTTAAGGTTCGATAATGCTGAACTTTCACATTAATCAGTCTTTAGTTTGTGACTTTCA
This sequence comes from Strix uralensis, assembly GCF_047716275.1. Classification (NCBI taxonomy): domain Eukaryota; kingdom Metazoa; phylum Chordata; class Aves; order Strigiformes; family Strigidae; genus Strix; species Strix uralensis. The sequence goes on along the minus strand of NC_133976.1, from coordinate 32,752,517 downwards.
AAAACAACCTATTACAGACAAGCCGCAGACTAATTTTGCCATTGTGATGGCCTGATTATGCCTTTTCCAGGTATATCACTGCTACGCTTAGTGTAAGTGGCAGAACTGGATACTTTTTCAAAGCATTAATATGTTAAAATTTTTTGAAAACTTACAGGGCCACGAAAAGTCAGAGGAAAAAGGTATAATAAAAATCAAGACTGAAGAGAGTTCAGGAAGTGACAAGAAGAAGGGGAAAAAGCAGCATTTCAGAATGCTTGGCTTCCCGAGATCTATTTTAACAGCAGCTGGTGTCCCTTGGAGCTCCTTTATAATGAAAATTTGAAGTGGAAACTGTTCAATATTCCAAAGTTCATTTTTATAAAAGAACTAAACTGTAGACAGCTGATGAAAGGGGAACTGGGTTTCTGGCAACAGTGCAAAAGAGTGATGGCCTTATTCTTCAAAAGAAGAAATAGAAAAAACAAAAAAAAAATGTGTATTTATAGCTGCTCTTTCTCATTTATCTTAATCCTTATTATTTTCTTTTTGCTTTGTTCAAAAATGTTCAGTGAAAAAATACTTTAGCTAGAAGTACTACTAGAAAAAAACAGCAGTGAGTCTTCTAACTTCTAGAAACGGCAAGCCTTATCAACAGAAGTTATCCTACTCGGCACTTTTAGAAGTTCATTAATAATTGCTGGTAAAGGAAAATACAGGTCTGATCTTCAACATATCGAGACATTTAATTTCTTTTCAACTTTACCAGTGAGTAGTTGGCAAGACAACTGACCGCCTCTATCAAAACAAAGTCAGCTTTATTTAAAGTTTCAAAGAAATCATACTAGTTGGGAATCCAGTTATCTACAAGGAAGTCTTCATTGAGAAATATTTAGGGTATGAGACTCCTTCTCTTTTCTCATGCAAGACACAAAGTAAATTATTTCTCCTAAACTGTGATTAGGCTTGAACGTGAAAAGCCTGAAGAACAGACATAGCGAAACACAATGTGAAAAGCGAATTTATGATACTCATAAAATCAAGATAGCATTCAAAAAATTATGTATTCATCACTGCATCACATATTACTTGAATTATAAGCAGGCAATCCAAAAAATCAGTGGGTTTGCAGAACATAGAAGTTTAAAATGACATGGACTTCTTTCCCAGTTGTGGTAAATCCTAAATTCCCCATCTCACTGCAGTTGATGTATTAGAATCAGTCACTCTTCTGTTGTCCTATCCCTCTGAGACAGGGCACCAAGTTATCTCCCTCATTCAGCAAGCACTGATCATTCCCAGAAAGATTAGCACCTTACCTAGGTACAACCCTAAGACAACATTAACAGCCTGTTCCACTTCGCAACATCTGGTGTTTATTTAAATATTTACATTCAGATTAAGTGTGTGAGATTTTGTTTAAAAAATATAAGTTTCATAACACAAAACAGCTGTATTACTAAAAGGGATCCTTTCTTCTGATTAAACTGAAGAGGTATCATTATTTAAGTATTACAACTCGTTACAACCTGACCAAGCTACTGAATCCTGTTATTATCACCCATAAACCAGACCTATAACATAACATCAAGCCTACCTAACACACACAGCAAATCTAGCAGTGCATTTAAATACAATTACCAACGAAAATTAAAAAGGGGATTCAGTCCGTAACATTAAATACTTCATTGAGACAGTAAACATTTTGCTTGTTGGCACAGCTATCCTTTCACTTTCAAAAGTGAAGGTCACACTTCAGAAAGTCACACCAAGAAAGTCACACTTCAGAAAGTGCTCAGACTGTACACTCATGTCTCCCCTTACAGAGAATGACTGGATAACATTACAGGAGAATTCATGTTGTAAGGGACATCAGGAGTTTTCTAGCCCAACCTCTTGCTCCAAGCAGGGTCAGATACAACATCAGATCAGGTTGCTGGGGGCTTTATCCATCTGAGTCTTGAAAACTTCGAAGGAGGGAAACTGCACAACCTCTCCGAGTAATCTGTTCCAATGCTTGACTTGATATATCAACACCTTTCCTTGATTTTTACAAACAAATTAAATTCAGCAGTTGTTAAGCTGAAGTGCATTACTCAAATTTTATGGATAAGAAAAGTAATTTAATGCAGAAACTAATAGAGCAGTAAATTCAAGTACATGCCTAACAACTATGAGTACTGGCTTGACCAGGAATCAACAGCAAATTACAGTTATGCTTGTGTTCAAATATTTTGCTAAACTGGAGAAAATGAATTGTCTATGGTAAAGCAGAATGTTTCCAATAAAGCTATAAAAAGAACACTCATCTCATGACTAAATCATGATCTCTATGCCACAAGCTAACTACTTTGCATGGGAACAACACATAATCTGACCACTATGTGTTAATTATAAAAGCATTACGTAACTACAAGCAAAGAACTTCTTAAGTATATATTTATATTTCTTCATTTCAACACTGCACTGCTCGTATGAGCTCTTAAGAAGATTCCACAGATATGAAAATGTTTTTACATATTGTCCCACATTAATTGTAATATTCAGTCTGTGGTGCAAACCATAACTCATCCATGCCCCCCATTTCAGACATGAGAGCTACCAAGTTATTGCAAATAGTGTATGTTTATCACATCAAAAGGACCACCTTATGTATACAAAATACTATTTTGTATACTCCACCAGTCAGTTTTATTCAGATCTTAATTCAGTGAGAGGCTTACACCTTCTTTCTGTAAATATTTCTCTAAAGTAGCTGTTACAAAACCTTAATATAAAAATGAAAAAAAATGTATAAACATAAACGAACCCCAAATCATCAGTTATTTTATTTGCCAGCCCAGAAACCCCCAAAACTTAGCAGGGTTAAGAAAAAATACAGTATATGCTCCAGTCAGAACTGCTGACATCTCTTCATAATTAGGATTATTTAAATTGATCAGCATTTCCAATGTTTACTACTACTTACAAACTGTCTTTTCTGTCCTTGCTTTCTGCCAATGCATACATAGAAACACATAATTACATATCTCACTGAAAAATGTGTTCAAGAGTTCCATTTTAAAAGGAACAATGGAGGAAAAATACATCATCAATTTTTTTCTTTCAGCAGAAGAGTCTTACTTCAAAAAATGTTAGTGACTATGTTTTAAAGCCATCAACATAGGCAAGCTTTGAGTTAATGCTATGCTCTTTCCTGTATCACTAAAAATGTACCAAAAACTAACCAACTTCTAAGAAGAAAGTACTGTGTTGTTTCAGTGCAGAAGAACAAAAGCCACCACATGGTCTACAAAGATGAGTGAAAATTGAGACCACTGTTTGGTAAAAGCACAGAAAAAGGGACTGGTGACTGAGAAGGGAAGGAGACTAGAACTGAACTGATGCAGCAAATCAAGAAGAGGAAGCTCTGGGGAATAAAGTGAGTTGAAAGAATGCTGATAGGCAAAAAGCAAGGAGAGACAGGACTGGCTGAGAGAAGAAACTTAAGACAAATTTTGAACAGTCAAGACCAGCAGTACCTAAAAAATGAAGGCTGAGACTGGCTACAGGAGGATAAGGAGACTGTCATCAGGAGACATGTATAAAGGATGAAGTGAAAAGGACTATGCTTCCAGAGAACTGGCAAAAGAGCCCTCATCCACCATAATACACTCTCTCTAAAACCTAGAATAGAAAGGTCTCCAGTCTTTCGCCACTTTTCCACCATTAGAAGTATTAAATGCACAACAAACTATGCCATTCTGCTTTATCACTGGTTCATGTAAAAGGGACTCCACTCTCATAATGCTCAAAGTTCAAGAGCTTTTGCAAAGGATTCAACTTCTCCAACCCTGTTGATAACCACCATTGAGCCCAATACAGCAACACAAGAAGAAATCTGAGAGTTGAAATTTTTCTGCATTTTCTTGGTTTGTTTTTATTTAATTCTCTTAAGTTTAATTTTCTAGGTTTTAAGAAAGTATATGAGACATATATGCACTTTTTACCCCAGAAACAGCATGAAAGAATATTATTAAGGTTACTAAATCAACCACTCAAAAGTTATAAAACGACAAACACTGCAACCATAATTCTCTTCCCTTGAGTGTGTATGTTTTTATACAAATGTTTTTAAATAAACATTTACAGCTTCTTCAGAGTTACCTTGCTTCATTGAGTGCACAGGATGAACATGCACAGAAAATGATACAGAACCTAATGCAGGTAGGACTCGTCTTACATACTCAAGAATAGAAATATGTGTAGTGAACGAGGCAGGTCTTGCAGAAAGAAAAATGGACAGGGCTCTGTAATATGCCACAAAGGCTTTAAATGATTGAAGTCCTCCCTTTTGTAGTTTCCCCCATTTCTCTTACTGTCATGCATGCCATTTTACCCAAAATTTCCACAGTTTGTAATTAACTGTGAATTCCTCTTCTTCCCATCCACAAATGTGTGGAGCAGTCAGGACTTTTACTAAAAGCAATGGCAGTTTAACTTGGGCAAACATATTTACAAAAACCATAGAAATTTCAAATTGGACACCAAAAATAAGTGAATATTTTTCACCTAACCCTGTTTGTGCCTCTGTTTGCCATCTGTAAAAGTCTTCTCTCGTCTTAGGTAGTGTTTGATAAACTAATAGTTACTTGTGAGGCATTCTGATCACATGATGATAAGCACTTTAGCAAAGCCCATACAGACATTATCAGCTGTCTGTAAATAAATCATGGGCTCACATAATGATCAATGAGAATGATAAACAAAAGCGAAATATTCAATAAGTGAGCTCCATCCATCCTGTGCACTGAATGAGCCAAGATTCCTGTAGAAAAAAAAATAGTATGTGATCATGCAGTTAGGACTGTATCAGACAGGCATGCTCAAAAAGGCGCTTACAAGCTCTTTGTTCCATAACTGTAATCATGTGGGATTTCTTTTAAAGAAGGTGTTTAAAATACTTGATTTAAGATTCTATGAAATCAAGTAAGTTCTTGCGTTATCACGCAGCTGTGTTGAGGCTGCATTACTTTTTGGTGTCTGTCAGAAGTAATACTGGAAATCTCTTACTGGTTTAGAACAACACTCCAGATAACACAAACATGGACAAGGACAGAAGCATTTTGCTTATTTTTACTTTTTGCAGAATTTGGGGATGGATAAGGTATGCTTTGATGCGATGTCAACTATCACTAAACACAAAAACTAAGCAACTGATGCTGACAATACACATTTGGAGGTAAGCAAACAAACAGAATTCCATACTACCATCAGGCTCCTGCAACGTTAAGGAAAATTCTTATTAAAGAAATTTTGGTGGATTAGTATTATTATTATTATTGATACAACATGGGCCAAAGATCATCCTTTCATAGGGATACGTACAATATTCGCACTGCAAGGAAGACATTTAAACATTACTAATGTTAGAAAAGAAAAATGGAGAACTTTTATAACTTCAGGCCATTTCAGGCAGCTTTCCCCTGCTCTTATGCAATTTCAAGTCCTGTGTTCATTATTGTTACTGGTTTACAAGTAATTTTATAGAAAAGACTGATACTAAATAAAGTGTATTTGTTAACACCTCCTTTGATGCAGCCACCTCTGCACACGTGGGTGGCTGCATTTTTAGGCGATTTTTTGCCTAAGTTGTACACACCAGACATTACATAATGGTTTATTTTTAAAACCTTAAAGAACCCTTTAAATATTTTTTTAAGGGGCTTTGATATAATAACCATTGAAAACATTCTTAGGTCACAGGTCAGAGTTTATTTTCATTACTAAATGGAGCACAGTTGATTAACTGCATGGATAATCTCCAGTAGGTTTTATAAGCAGAATTAAATGGCGCTTCATAGAGCAGATGGAACGCCTGAAGAGCCCCTCACTCGGTCTGCAGCTGAGGCAGAGCTTCACAGGCACGCTCAGCCCCTTCAGGTGACTTTTAGCAGAGCTCAGCAACGGCAGTGTCCGCAAGTGGTGTTTCTGCTCTCACCAGCAGGTGTTACTACAGTCAGCCTGAATTACTGCCATTTACGGAAAAGTGACACAGAAAAACACCATAATTAGCATTTTACAAGGGGGGAAACAAAGCAAAACACTTTTTTACTGCAAGAAGGTGCAATGAAAAAAGTCCCTTTTTAGCTGATCACCATAAAAAGCAAACAAGTACATGAGATGGAGCAAGGCTGCCTCTGGGCGCGCAGACGGCTCTGAGCACAACCCTCGCCGCAACAGCGCTGCTGAGATGAGGCGCTAGGAGAACACAGCACGGACGCATTTTTTTCCCACGCGCTCCCCAGACCCATACGTGCGCCAGTAGGAACCAGAGACCAAACCGAGAATTAGGTCTTCCCTGCGGCACCCTCCCCCGCCCCCTCCGCGGGCGCCTGGCAGCTCGCGTCTCCCACCGCGAAGCCCACGATCGCGAGGGGACAGCGTTGGCGAGAGGATTACCCAGGGAAAGCGTCCCACTTTCGGCAGCCCGGGGGGCCGAGTAATCCCGTACCCAGCGTCCAGGCGCCCTGGGAAGGGGCGGCTCCCCGCGCCGTGTGACGGCCACCGCCCCCGGCCGCCTCTCCGGAGCGGGCCCCGCCGCCCAGGCCCGGGCTCCGGTACCGTCTGCGGGGCAGCTCGGAGCTCCCCCGCCGCCCAGCCGTAGGGCGAGGGGCTGCGGCCGCCCGCCACCACCCCGCACCTGCCCCAGCTCCGCCGGCCGCACCGGGAAAGTTGACTCCCCGCCGCGGCAGGGCCCCCGCCCATGCAAACCCACCCGCGACGGCATCCCCTCCCCAGGACCGCCCGCCGCCGGGGGCTGCCCCTCTCCCCCCGCAGGAGGCAGCGCCGCAGCGGCGGCTCTTACTCGCGTCTCTAAGC